>NC_091285.1:537113368-537430957 GCF_032444005.1 Ranitomeya imitator
CTGCCTGATCTGTGGTCTGGTGCTCTGGACTGTGGATGCTGAAGTCTTCATTAAAGGTAAAGAAACTGCAACCTTGTGTCCTCGTTCTTCACTGCGCCTCTCACTATCCACCATCTACACACTGGGAAGCCCTGGGGATATACTTCACCTGTGGGAAGGTATACCATCTAGCTGCCATAACATCACCCCAGCTGACCCGTTAAAGCAGCGTCGGTCACCCTGACCGAATACCACAGGTGGCATCACGAACATAAACTTTATACCCTTTAAAGACCTTTCTCTTTTATACGGACATCCCAGGGCCACGGACCAGGTCAGCCACCGTGACATCGCCCTGTGAACCGCAGTACTGAATACCCCCTTGCCCTTGTGGGGCGCTCCACTACACATACCAGACACGTAACAGAAGCACTTTGCACACATCAGACATGCCACAGGACCACATCACACACATCAGACATCACACGGGCACAGAGCACACATCAGACACATCACACAGGCACAGAGCACACATCAGACACATCACACAGGCACAGAGCACACATCAGACACATTACACAGGCACAGCGCACACATCAGACACATCACAAAGGTGCAGCGCACACATCAGACACATCACATAGGCACAGAGCACACATCAGACACATCACACAAGCATAGTGCACATAACACATGAGCATATTGCACAAATCAGCCACATAACACAAGCACTACACCTACCAGACACGTAACAGAAGCACATTGCACACATCAGACATGTCACAGGACCACATTGCACACATCAGACACGTAACAGAAGCACTTTGCACACATCAGACATGTCACAGGACCACATCGCACACATCAGACATGTCACAGGACCACATTGCACACATCAGACATGTCACAGGACCACATCGCACACATCAGACATGTCACAGGACCACATTGCACACATCAGACATGTCACAGGACCACATCGCACACATCAGACATGGCACTAGCACAGAGCACTTATGAGACACATCTCACAGGACCAGCGCACACATCACAGGAGTACAGGACAGACGCTGAACATATACTGTACATTAGACAAGCACAAACCAATTGCTTGTGCCAAATTATTACTGCACAAAATATATCATACCCACCTACACATGCTGCTGCTTATCCTCACCTTGATTCAAACCAAACTGCAAACTTCTGTTTGCTTCCCAGGGGCATATACATTATGTAGGACCCAGTTCTGGGTCCTCTTCTGGGCCTCGCTTCCATTCTGGGCCCCTCTATGCAGGTGTATTGGCTGCATAGACCATGTGTTTGCTTTTGCCCTTGGTGCATTTTGATGTTACAATTTTAGTTGTCAATGCACCATGAATGAGCACCAGTCAGTTACAGACAAGATATTTGCACAGGTTGAACAATAATTGGGTACAACAATCGCTAATCTGGGAAATTACAATGTGCTAATGATAATGATTTTTTTGTGTGATATAAATGATCTGATCTCCTTGTTTTGTTGGGTAATCTCTGGCACGTTTACACTGGCAGATAATTGGGAGAAAGCATTCATTCCCATTATCTTCTGGTGTGAATCCACCATAACCATACACATGGAGACAGATGACAACCTCTGCTTGGCTGCAGCATCCAGTTTTGAAGAGAAGAGACTGTTGAGTGGCAGGGATGGAAGAGCGGCAGGGATTCATGGGGCAGCATGTGCTATTTCTCTTTTTAAATAGAATGTTTGGGCCATAAGTGAATTACAAGAAAGACGACAACCCCCGTAAAGGATAGAAAGAACAATTCAATAATCAAGGGATCCACAGAAAGAATGTACAAATGTATTATATTTACAGATATGAAACCTCTCTTCAATGATGTTCCACCAATAGGCAAAAGGTTTTCTCACAATCACAACTTTCACCTATCCTGTGGATAGGAAAAAGTCTATTAGTCTTATCTGTAGTCATTTTGTTGTTTATTTTTGTTGTAGTTTTTCAATAGTAAAAACATCTTTTCAAAGATAAGTTATGTTCTAAGTGACATACAGTAATTTATCCAAATATAAACTAGTCACTTGTATGTTTGCTACTTTAATAAATGATTGTGTATAGAGAAGGAACATACTATATTGTTATTATTTCTATAGCACCAGTAATTGTGCAACACTTTACAGATACCATCATCACTGTCCCCATTGGGACTCACAAACTATGTTCCCTATCAGTATATATTTAAAGTGTGGGATTAAACCTACACAATCAAGGGGAGAATGTACAAACAACTTACACATGTTGTCCTTGGTGGAATTTGAACTCAGGATCCCAGCGCTGTAAACTAACTGTACTAACCACTGTACTGTCCACCACTAATTGACCTCTTTTGTTGCCGCCTACTATAGACCAGCACCACAGTGCACGGTTGCTCATGTTTTCCTTCTGTGCATATATTAATTGCTTTGCTCCATGTGCCTAGAATTACTCAATTTTACCTGATCATTTTGCTGAACTGTGAATGGAAAGTCCAGGTGTTCTCAATATAACAGATAAGACTAATTGTTTGACTTTAATCATTAACATGTATCATATTTTACAAGAGCCTTTAGAGATCAATAGACTGGCAAATTAGTAGCCAGAGAGGTTTTTGTGCCTTAATTCTTTGGGGAGCTCTTTAATTTTGTAATCTGTAAGGAATGTAAGTATATAGCCACTGGCCTAGTTCTGTTGTATACAATGAAGGCAGACATCAATTAGGAATCTGCTCCTAGAAATAAAGATCAAGTTCATAAAGTAATGTTAGAGTACATCAACTATACCCTACCAGCTTGGTGGTAGACCAAACCATCCATTTTTTGAGCCCTATTTAAAGAGAACATGTTATCAGGATTTGGTGTGCCTGTAAAGGTGCTTGAATGCTGAGTAAATCCTTATCTTTTTTGCACAAATCTGTTTTGTTGTTTTAGAGAAATCCATAGTTGAAATTGTATGCTAATGAGGTGCAAGTGCAGTGGGTGGGCCCTGAACTTAGAGTGCTCCTGCCCTCTCTCCATGTTCCTTGCTGGTGCACACTCACTGTTTCAAACAAACATGTGGTTTATTATTAAATGTCCATAAACTGTTAAGCTTAATAAAACAAAACAGCTTCTACATTGTGCAAAAGTTATAACAAAACCAAAACGGAAAATAAACAGTCCATATATAGCATGGGCTCACCAGTTATGGTAAATTTAAGTCCTCAACTTAGCCTCTAGCCAAGACAGAGCTACACAAGCAAGGTCTTTTCACCTTGCACACACAGACCACAAATGATACAGCTGGATTTCCTCATATCTGCCATACCACGCCACAGGGTGGGGATATGTCAGCAGGCAGTCCCACCCATCTCTAACTGCTTGTAAACCCGGCCCATGGCATGCCCTATTAACATTCTCAGCACTATACGTGGTGGAGCTTGCTTCCGGGCGTACATCACAGAGGATAATCACCTCTGTGATACATATTCCTCCTTCAATAATGTGTCCAGCAGCTATCTTACATACCTTCCCCTCTGCCCAAAGCCGGGGGGCTTGGCACCTTCTGCCATCATACAGTGGATCCTCGACAAAGCATTAGCATTGCCATGCAGTTTTCCGGGCCTATTCTCCACATGGAAGCTAAAATCCCGAAAAGCTAGGAACCACCAGCCACTCAGACATTGATCCCCAGTGTTCTCATTGTTCTTTCCTTAGCGGCAATGGTCTGACACTAGCCTGAACTTCCTACCCAAAAGGTAGTACCTTAAAGTGTTCCACGCCCACTTGATAGCCAAATACTCCTCCTCTATGATGGAGTAGTTTTTCTTGCAGGAAGATAGTTTCTGACTCAGGCACATTATCGAGTGTTATTTGCTTTTCACTTCCTGAGACAAAATGGCACCAAATATGACATCTGCTGTGTGCATTGGAACCACAAACTATTTTTAAGTCACGAGCCACCAATACTGGCTGTATGCGCAAGGCTAGCTTCAGTTCCTGGAATGTTGTCTTAGCTTCCGGAGACCATTTGGCAATAGCTGACTTCGTTCTCGTAAGGAGGTCCTTCAGAGGTTAGGGATGAATTGACGGTAGGAACTCATGATGCCCAGAAACACTCTGACCTGTTTCTTTAAGAGCTGTTGTGGGCAATTCTGGACTGTGTCAACTTTATTCAATTGGGGTTTGATCTTGCCCCTGCCTACGATATATCCCAAGTACTTGGTTTCTCCCATCCCTATGGCACATTTCTTTGGGTTTATGGAAAACACTGCTTTCCTTAAAGCATAAAATATATCCCAGACTTTGCCTAGATGGCATCCCCAGTCCTGGCTGAAAATCACAATGTCATCCAGGTAGGCTGCTGCTTACTTCTTGTGGGGAGCTAGAATTCAGTCCATGGCTCTCTGGAAGGTGACTGAAGCTCCCTGCAACCCAAATGGCATCCTGACATTCTGGAAACAACCATTTGGAATTGAAAAGGCTATCGTATCTTTGGCATCCTTGGAGAGGGTAATCTGCCAATATCCTATTGTGAGGTCTAGAGTGGTAATTTACTGGGCTGTCCCCAGCCTTTCAAAGAGCTCATTGATGTGGAGCATTGGATATGTGTCAAATTTAGAAACGTCTTCCAGATTCCGGTAGCCATTGTAGAACCGCCATTCTCCATCTGGTTCAGCACCAAGATGATGAGACTAGACCAGCCGCTCTTGAACATTTTTTTCACCTCTTTCAAGATTACCTCTCAGCGAGGTAATCTGCTATGGATTCAAATTCACCCGGACATGAGGCTCCAGGAGGACTTCACGTTCTATGACCTGAGTACAACCTGGCAACTCTGAAAACAGGTATCTGTTCCGATGAATCAATTCTCGTCACTGCTGCTTGAATATGATTTTTTTTCCAAAACATATTATATTCAGTATGTCAAATAGGGACAGGTCACTGAAGGTCAGTGAACTGTCATATGCCCATACAGGTGAATACCTAATCAGAGCACCACAAAACTGATTTAATCAACCAAGGTATCATTTTAATAAGTATTATGGTGCCGATCTGACACTTTCTATAGGTTACTGTCCACAATCCCGATGACAGGTTCACTTTAAACCTTTCCACCAGACTGTTCATCAGTGGATAGTACACTGAGGTCCTGAGTTGTGCAGGGTTTTGCACAACTCTCTCATCACCTTTGAAATGAATGGAGTCCCTTGGTCTGTTAGGATCTCCTTAGGCAACCCGTCCTGGAAAAGATATTGACCTCTTTCGAGCTATACACTTAGCGGACAAGTTTCATTGTGGTACGGCCTCTGGATACCATGCTCATTTACAGTGATGAATATGCGGCTCCACCCCTATGGGAGGTGGAGCCGCATATTCATGACTGTAATCGGCGGACCCACGTGACCGCTCATACAGTAGAAGGTGCGGCCAGGACAGGAAGCAGCGCCAGCCAGCGAGGGAGCCGGGTGAGTATTTTAAGAACAGCGAGCGGGCGGGCGCACAGGAGGTGGGAGGGGGGTGGGGACATGGACCTTTATTTTAAACACGAGAAACAAAAAAAAAAAAAGGAATATTCATATCTTCTCTACAGCAAACGCTGCTGCAGAGAACTGAATCGCGGCTTCAGCACCAGATGCAGGGGACAGCACTAAACTTTAGCGCTGTCTCCTGCACGGTGCGTGTGGTACCCAGTGGGCACACGGGCGGCACACGTGTGCTGCACGTGTGCCACACTGATGTGCCACAGAAACACACGGGCACCCAGACACGGATAATTCCGGTACCGATTTTTCCGGTACAGGAATTATCTGGACGTGTGCGACTGCCCTAAGCCAAAACCAGAAGTGAAACGATCAAGAGGAAAAGTATAAGGCCGGGATCACACATACGCGAGATACGGCACTCCGGAGCGGAGCGTGCAGCCGCACAGCAATACATGGAGCTGCACGCTCCGCTCCGGAGTGCCGGCGCCAGAGCTGGGCTTTCACCTGTGAGACTCGACCGTATCTCGTGAATGTGTGATCCGGGCCTAATAGAAACACGTCACCACTTCTGTATTTATCACCCACTCTTGGTTTTGGCTTACAAATACTGATGTAAAATACTGACCAAATACTGAACGTGTGAACGTGGCCTTAGAGGCAGGATTACAATGACAGGTAATACCTCTATACATGCCTAATAACACAGCATCCACCAATCACAATGGGGAATTTCATGTTACAGCTGACCATGCTCCTCCTCTTTTCATAATTACATTTGCACAGAATCATTATATGCTTCAATACAAAAGATGGGGTTGAGTGTGGTCATTGTGGTCAGTGTGAAGCCCCCATGGTCAGTGTGAAAATTGTAAAATTTGTAGTATAGTTAGTACAGCTTATAAAGTGAAAAGAAAAAACATCGGCATTATTTTTTTGATATATACATGTAACATAACACCTGAGTTAAACAAGTAAGTTTCAGATAATAGTTTCTCTTTAATGCACTTGAATGTTAAAATTAGCCCTACATCTCTAGGGCAGTCTTGATAATGGAAGGTAAAGAAAAAAGTCAACTTTATGGAAGAATATAAATTGGAAAATGTTACGTCCTTGTTTTGTCTTTCTTTTCAGAGACTGTTCATCTGGAGCACAGCCCTAGTAAGTCGCCATGCAGACTGGAATAGCTGTCTTCCTCATACTCGTCGGCACTTGTCACTGCCTTCCTTTCTATAATGGTTTCTACTATGATCATATCCTGAATAACAAATCTGGAAACGGCAATGGAGACGGTAGGAACCTCAGAAACACTGCATTTAATTATGATTCATTGCATGATATTGGGTTATTGTGGATTTTTTTTTAAGTGAATTAAATATATATCTTTAGTTTAAGGCCCTTTCACTTTTCAAATTTGTTGGCACATGTGATATTCATTATTTTTACAGAGAGAACACAAGGCAAATTACATGGAACATGCCTTTTCATTTCCTTTTTTTCTGCAGACCCATTGTCAGCAAAAAAAAAAAGAAAAGAAAAATGGATACTTCTTCTATCTTGATTCTGGTTGTAGAACAAAGTCGCCAATGAAAGTCAATGGCCATTGAGAAAAACGGATAGAACACAGATATCATTTGTATACTGTCCATATTTTACTACCGCATACACTCGAGTATAAGCCGACCCGAGTATAAGCCGAGACACCTAATTTTGCTACGTAAACCTGGGTAAGCTTATTGACTCGAGTATAAGCTGGGTATGCATTGTCCCCTCATCCCTGTCCTGCTATGTGTGGCTCCCCAGTCTCCTGGTTGTATGCATGGCTCGGCATCCTCCCCCTTGTATGCATGGCTCGGTGTCCTCCCTGTCCTTCCCCTTGTATGCATGGCTCGGCATCCTCCCCCTTGTATGCATGGCTCGGCGTCCTCCCCCGTCCTCCCCCTTGTGTGCATGGCTTGGCATCCTCCCCCTTGTATGCATGGCTCGGCGTCCTCCCCGTCCTTCCCCTTGTATGCATGACTTGGCATCCTCCCCCTTGTATGCATGGCTTGGCGTCCTCCCCCGTCCTCCCCCTTGCATGCATGGCTCGGTGTCCTCCCCCTTCTATGCATCGCTCGGCGTCCTCCCCCCGTCCTCCCCTTTGTATGAATGGCTCAGTTGTTGTGAATTCTGTGGCAGAGCTCCCTCCTGTGGTCACAAGTGGTACTTCGGCTGATTCTCTCTGTGAGCTTCCGTTGGTGGAGGAAAGTGGTACTGCGGCTTCTGAGTTTCCTTCCTCAGGTGATGTGGTGAAGTCGTTAGGTGCTGCTCTATTTAACTCCACCTAGTGCTTTGATCCTGGCCTCCAGTCAATGTTCTAGTATTGGACCTGTTTCCTCCTGGATCGTTCCTGTGGCCTGCTGCTCTGCATAGCTAAGTTCCGCTTTGCTATTTTGTTTGCTGTTTTTTTCTGTCCAGCTTGTCTATTTGTTTTTTCCTGCTTGCTGGAAGCTCTGGGACGCAGAGGGTGTACCTCCGTGCCGTTAGTTCGGTACGGAGGGTCTTTTTGCCCCCTTTGCGTGGTTTTTGTAGGGTTTTGTGTTGACCGCAAAGTTACCTTTCCTATCCTCGCTCTGTTCAGAAAGTCGGGCCTCACTTTTTCTAAATCTATTTCATCTCTACGTTTGTCTCACTCACAGTCATTATATGTGGGGGCTGCCTTTTCCTTTGGGGTATTTCTCTGAGGCAAGGTAGGCTTATTTTCTATCTTCAGGCTAGATAGTTTCTCAGGCTGTGCCGAGTTGCATAGGGAGCGTTAGGCGCAATCGATGGCTGCCTCTAGTGTGGTTGGAGAGGATTAGGGATTGCGGTCAGCAGAGTTCCCACGTCTCAGAGCTCGTTCAATGTTTTTGGGTTATTGTCAGGTCACTGTATGTGCTCTGACCTCTATGTCCATTGTGGTACTGAATTACCTTATCATAACAGTACTGGAGGCCCAAAGTACTAATGATTCTCAATAGAGGGAAAAAAGAAGTTCTGAGACCATTTTTTTTTCTCTGCACTGTGTTTTGCCTTTTTTTTCCCCTAGACATTTGGGTGGTTCAGGACACAGGTGTAGCGATGGACATTAAAGGTCTGTCTTCATGTGTGGATCAGCTCATAGCAAGAGTACAAAATATTCAAGACTTTGTGGTTCAGAATTCTATGTTAGAACCGAGAATTCCTATTCCTGATTTGTTTTTTGGAGATAGAACTAAATTTCTGAGTTTCAAAAATAATTGTAAACTATTTCTGGCTTTGAAACCTCGCTCCTCTGGTGACCCAGTTCAACAAGTTAGGATCATTATTTCTTTTTTACGTGGCGACCCTCAGTACTGGGCATTTTCTCTTGCGTCAGGAGATCCTGCATTAAGTAATATCGATGCGTTTTTCCTGGCGCTCGGATTGCTGTACGATGAACCTAATTCTGTGGATCAGGCAGAGAAAAATTTGCTGGCTCTGTGTCAGGGTCAGGATGAGATAGAGGTATATTGTCAGAAATTTAGAAAGTGGTCCATACTCACTCAATGGAATGAAGGTGCGCTCGCAGCTATTTTCAGAAAGGGTCTCTCTGAAGCCCTTAAAGATGTCATGGTGGGATTTCCTATGCCTGATGGTCTGAATGAATCTATGTCTTTGGCCATTCAGATCGGTCGACGCTTGCGTGAGCGTAAATCTGTGCACCATTTGGCGGTATTACCTGAGCTTAAACCTGAGCCTATGCAGTGCGATAGGACTTTGACCAGAGTTGAACACAGATGTCTGAATGGGCTGTGTTTCTACTGTGGTGATTCCACTCATGCTATCTCTGATTGTCCTAAGCGCACTAAGCGGTTCGCTAGGTCTGCCACCATTGGTACGGTACAGTCAAAATTTCTTCTGTCCGTTACCTTGATCTGCTCTTTGTCATCGTATTCTGTCATGGCATTTGTGGATTCAGGCGCTGCCCTGAATTTGATGGACTTGGAGTATGCTAGGCGTTGTGGGTTTTTCTTGGAGCCCTTGCAGTGTCCTATTCCATTGAGACGAATTGATGCTACGCCTTTGGCCAAGAATAAGCCTCAGTACTGGACCCAGCTGACCATTTGCATGGCTCCTGCACATCAGGAGGTTATTCGCTTTCTGGTGTTGCATAATCTGCATGATGTGGTCGTGTTGGGGTTGCCATGGCTACAAGTCCATAATCCAGTATTAGATTGGAAATCAATGTCTGTGTCCAGCTGGGGTTGTCAGGGGGTATATGGTGATGTCCCATTTCTGACTATTTCGTCATCCACCCCTTCTGAGGTTCCAGAGTTCTTGTCTGATTACCGGGATGTATTTGATGAGCCCAAGTCCGATACCCTACCTCCGCATAGGGATTGTGATTGTGCTATCGATTTGATTCCTGGTAGTAAATTCCCAAAAGGTCGACTGTTTAATTTATCTGTGCCTGAGCACGCCGCTATGCGGAGTTATGTGAAGGAGTCCTTGGAGAAGGGGCATATTCGCCCGTCATCGTCGCCATTAGGAGCAGGGTTCTTTTTTGTAGCCAAGAAGGATGGTTCACTGAGACCTTGTATAGATTACCGCCTTCTAAATAAGATCACGGTTAAATTTCAGTACCCCTTGCCGTTGTTATCTGATTTGTTTGCTCGGATTAAGGGGGCTAGTTGGTTCACCAAGATAGATCTTCGTGGTGCGTATAATCTTGTGCGTATTAAGCGAGGCGATGAATGGAAAACTGCATTTAATACGCCCGAGGGCCATTTTGAGTATCTTGTAATGCCATTCGGACTTGCCAATGCTCCATCAGTGTTTCAGTCCTTTATGCATGACATCTTCCGAGAGTACCTGGATAAATTCCTGATTGTGTACTTGGATGACATTTTGATCTTCTCGGATGATTGGGAGTCTCATGTGAAGCAGGTCAGAAAGGTGTTTCAGGTCCTGCGTGCTAATTATTTGTTTGTGAAGGGATCAAAGTGTCTCTTTGGTGTTCACAAGGTTTCATTTTTGGGGTTCATCTTTTCCCCTTCTACTATCGAGATGGACACTGTTAAGGTCCAAGCCATCCATGATTGGACTCAGCCGACATCTCTGAAAAGTCTGCAAAAGTTCCTGGGCTTTGCTAATTTTTATCGTCGCTTCATCTGCAATTTTTCTAGTATTGCTAAACCATTGACCGATTTGACCAAGAAGGGTGCTGATGTGGTCAATTGGTCTTCTGCTGCTGTGGAAGCTTTTCAAGAGTTGAAGCGTCGTTTTTCTTCTGCCCCTGTGTTGTGTCAACCAGATGTTTCGCTTCCATTCCAGGTCGAGGTTGATGCTTCTGAGATTGGAGCAGGGGCTGTTTTGTCACAGAGAAGTTCTGATTGCTCGGTGATGAAACCATGCGCCTTCTTTTCCAGGAAGTTTTCGCCTGCTGAGCGAAATTATGATGTGGGCAATTGAGAGTTGCTGGCCATGAAGTGGGCATTCGAGGAGTGGCGTGATTGGCTTGAAGGAGCTAAGCATCGCGTGGTGGTCTTGACTGATCATAAGAACTTGACTTATCTCGAGTCTGCCAAGCGGTTGAATCCTAGACAGGCTCGTTGGTCGCTGTTTTTTGCCCGTTTTGACTTTGTGATTTCGTACCTTCCGGGCTCTAAAAATGTGAAGGCGGATGCTCTGTCTAGGAGTTTTGTGCCCGACTCTCCGGGTTTATCTGAGCCGGCGGGTATCCTCAAAGAGGGAGTAATTGTGTCTGCCATCTCCCCTGATTTGCGGCGAGTGCTGAAAAAATTTCAGGCTAATAAACCTGATCGTTGCCCAGCGGAGAAACTGTTTGTCCCTGATAGGTGGACGAATAAGGTTATCTCTGAGGTTCATTGTTCGGTGTTGGCTGGTCATCCTGGAATCTTTGGTACCAGAGAGTTAGTGGCTAGATCCTTTTGGTGGCCATCTCTGTCGCGGGATGTGCGTTCTTTTGTGCAGTCCTGTGGGATTTGTGCTCAGGCTAAGCCCTGCTGTTCTCGTGCCAGTGGGTTGCTTTTGCCCTTGCCGGTCCCGAAGAGGCCTTGGACACATATCTCTATGGATTTTATTTCAGATCTTCCCGTCTCTCAAAAGATGTCAGTCATTTGGGTGGTCTCTGATCGCTTCTCTAAAATGGTCCATTTGGTACCCTTGTCTAAATTACCTTCCTCCTCTGATTTGGTGCCATTGTTCTTCCAGCATGTGGTTCGTTTACATGGCATTCCAGAGAATATCATTTCTGACAGAGGTTCCCAGTTTGTTTCGAGGTTTTGGCGAGCCTTTTGTGGTAGGATGGGCATTGACTTGTCTTTTTCCTCGGCTTTCCATCCTCAGACTAATGGCCAGACCGAACGAACCAATCAGACCTTGGAAACATATCTGAGATGCTTTGTTTCTGCTGATCAGGATGACTGGGTGTCCTTTTTGCCTTTGGCTGAGTTCGCCCTTAATAATCGGGCCAGCTCGGCTACCTTGGTTTCGCCGTTTTTCTGCAACTCTGGGTTCAATCCTCGTTTCTCTTCAGGGCAGGTTGAGTCTTCGGACTGTCCTGGTGTGGATACTGTGGTGGACAGGTTGCAGCAGATTTGGACTCATGTAGTGGACAATTTGACGTTTCGCTAATTGCAGACGCTGTGTGGGTCCCCGAGTTCGTGTTGGGGATTTGGTTTGGTTATCTTCTCGTCATATTCCTATGAAGGTTTCCTCTCCTAAGTTTAAACCTCGTTTCATTGGTCCGTATAGGATTTCTGAGGTTCTTAATCCTGTGTCTTTTCGTCTGACCCTTCCAGATTCTTTTTCCATACATAACGTATTCCATAGGTCATTGTTGCGGAGATACGTGGTACCTATGGTTCCATCTGTTGATCCTCCTGCCCCGGTTTTGGTGGAGGGGGAGTTGGAGTATATTGTGGAGAAGATTTTGGATTCTCGTGTTTCAAGACGGAAACTCCAGTATCTGGTTAAGTGGAAGGGTTATGCTCAGGAAGATAATTCCTGGGTCTTTGCCTCTGATGTCCATGCTCCCGATCTTGTTCGTGCCTTTCATATGGCTCATCCTGGTCGTCCTGGGGGCTCTGGTGAGGGTTCGGTGACCCCTCCTCAAGGGGGGGGGTACTGTTGTGAATTCTGTGGCAGAGCTCCCTCCTGTGGTCACAAGTGGAACTTCGGCTGATTCTCTCTGTGAGCTTCCGTTGGTGGAGGAAAGTGGTACTGCAAGGTAGGCTTATTTTCTATCTTCAGGCTAGATAGTTTCTCAGGCTGTGCCGAGTTGCATAGGGAGCGTTAGGCGCAATCGACGGCTGCCTCTAGTGTGGTTGGAGAGGATTAGGGATTGCGGTCAGCAGAGTTCCCACGTCTCAGAGCTCGTTCAATGTTTTTGGGTTATTGTCAGGTCACTGTATGTGCTCTGACCTCTATGTCCATTGTGGTACTGAATTACCTTATCATAACACTCAGTGTCCTCCCCGTCCTCTCCCTTGAATGCATGTCTCTCCGTCCTCTTCCATCCTCCCCCTTGTGTGCATGGCTCGGCGTCATCCCCCGTCCTCCCCCCTGTATGCATGGCTCGGCGTCCTCCCCATCATACTCACCCTCCTCGCGTGGTCGCTGCACATCCCTACATCTCCCTTGTCCAGGCGCGGCAGCTCTTCCTGTGCTGAGCGGTCACGTGGTACCGCTCATTAAGGTAATGATTATGCGCTCCACGCCTATGGGAGTAGAGACACGTGCATATTCATTACCTTAATGAGTGGTACCACGTGACCGCTGAGCACAGGAAGAGCTGCCACACCGGGACAACAGAGATGCAGTGATGTGCAGTGACCGTGCGAGAAGGGCGAGTATGAGAGTATGATGTCACAGCCAGAGGCTCCTACCACTGCTCCGTCACTGACCCTCCCCCACTGGATTTCTGGACAATGACTCGTGTATAAGCCGAGGGGGGCATTTTCAGCACACAAAAAATGTGCTGAAAATCTGGGCTTATACACGAGTATATACGGTATTTATTGGATAGGAAAAGCTAAAAAAAATTTAATGTGAGAAAAATGGATGCAAAAGGACTGTAAAAACCGACACATGGACCTAAAATTGGTTCCAACAAACAAAAGATTCCTCTGGCTTTCAGTCATGGAGGTGTGTTGGGAGCAGCTACAGTCAGAGCTCTGTACATAGTGATCAGCGGCTATAAGCATACTCCAGGATTTTGATTGACAGCTTGCTCTGTACAGATGCACCCAGGGCCGGCTCCAGGTTTTCATGGGCCCCGGGAGAAAGTCTCTGTGGGCCCCTTTAGCACATACCACAATTCATGATGCACAGATACGGCAGAGAAATACAGGTATAGTACAATGCCAAAGATTTCACTTCTTACATTACATGAGTGATATCTATTGTAACTTCTACAATAGGTCAGAAATTGGACAGTAAAGTCCTCCATGCAATATTATGGGCACCACATAAGATGCTCCATATGTAATTGGCTCCATAAGATGCAGCATATATAATTGGCCCCATAAGATGCTCCATATGTAATTGGCCCCATAAGATGCTCCATATGGAATTGACCCCATAAGATACTCCATATCGAATTGGCCCCATAAGATGCTCCATATATAATGGGCCCCATATACTGCTCCATATGTAATTGGCCCCATAAGATGCTCCAAATATTAAAAAAAAATAAGTAAAAATGAAATTCTCTCTGGCCGCTGCTCTGCTCCAGTCTCCTCAGCGTCACAATCTTCCGGCTGTCACGCTGCAGCACTGCAGGTAAATACAAACTCCAGTAGATGGCAGCAGAGTGGAGAGAGGGTTGAAAACCTGCTCAGAGCAGAGCAGCAGAACTGCAGCGAGGCTACCACCAGGTGGCAGCAGAGTAGTCAGACAAGCCGGGTCGATACCAGAGAATAGCGTTGTTCCAAGGGGAATCCCAAACACAGAGTCAGAGGAGCTCCAAAAGATCAGCAACAGTGCATAGCAGAAGTACCAGAGGAAAGAGACAGAATCAGGTCAGAGCCAAAGCAGAGTTCAGTACCAGGGAATCCAAACACGCAGGTTCACACAGAGTCAGGACAGGAAGAGGGAATGAACAGACACAGGCAAAGACAGCTAAACGCAGCAGGACAAATCAGGGTCTCACCAGAGCCAGATACACACACTGTAGGCAGGAAATATAACTGGCACTGTCTGAAGGATGCAGCGCAGAGAAATAGCAGACCTGACACTCGAACGAGGCAGAGAAAGTTATCCCCTGACATGACCAGACCGGGAAAGGAGAGGCAAGACCCAAAACCTGGTCTGGATCATGACACCGTCTCTCTGCACTGTGACTGTTCAGGCAGAGGGGACACCTACATGACGTCATCATGCCCTCTGACCTGAATGTAGCATCGCACTGCACGCACTGGCCTGGCACCTCTCCTGATCTGAGCAAGACAGTATGATGTATTTCTATGCAGCTCTCAAGCTCAGCTTAGGAGAGCCGACAGTACAAGGTGTACTATGCGATTCTCGCAGGAGAAATACGTCAGTCTGTCTCTGCCCTTAAACCTATATCTGCAGGTTAATAACATTTGGGGACATGACAAATTCCCTTTAAAAAATACCTACCTAGACCATGATAGGTGTGGGATTATTGCACTCTGCTACTATAATACATTATGCTTATATTTGGCTCAGAGTCATATAATGTTACCAATACTCATAGAAAGGCTTTGATTGTGAGCTAGGAACCCTTAACACGTCCGTTTTTTAAGCTCCACAAATACGGACACATGCATGCCAATGGTTTTCTATGGTGGTACGCACGCGTCAGTTTTTTCACACGTCCCGTGTATCCGTACAAAAAAACCCACAGGTGTTCTTTTTTCCAGCAGCACAGAGGAAATGCTTATCAGACATCTGGACGCTGATGACATTCATATGACACATACCAGAATGAAATACTCCGGCAACTTGGAAAAGCAGTTAAATTAGCGCTACTCACAGATGCCGGGTGCTGACTACAACTGTCTTCATCCTCGCCTGGTCTCCCTGCGTCCAGAGAGACCAGGAGACACTGATGTCAATGGCAGTCAACACCCGGCATCTGTGAATAGCGGGATGTTTTCTGATTTTCACAGTGTTGCCTTTAATAAATAATTAAATAAAAAAAAAACAGCGTGGGGTCCCCCCTATTTTGTAAAACCACCACAGATAAAGCAGACAGCTGCGGTCTTCTATTATCAGGCTGGGAAGATCCATGGTTATTGGACTCTCCCCAGCTGAAAATTAGAAGTCTGCAGCCACTTTAGAATTGGCGCATCACATTAGGTGCACCAATTCTGGGCACTTTACCTTGCTCATCCTGAGTGCCCTGGTGCAGTGGAAATTGAGGTCATATATGGGGTTGCTGACACCTTTGATTTGTCAAAAATCACAGGGGTCCCCTGTGAGAAATGCACGTCGGTGCATCTGGGGATCACTGGTCACCTTAAATATGGGCAAGATATGTCCTTAGAGGAATATGCATTGATGTAATAGGCACTTTAGATTTATATGAGCTACCATAACACATTACCTCTCTTAGGATCGTTATATATAGAGAAGCTATGGATGTACTTGAGTTATACTGATAACTTTTTGTCTGCTGTGGTTATTTTACGCTCTTTTGAGGTGAGATGTTTATCTGCTGGATGTATAATATCCTTTATATACTTTCAATTATTCCTTTGTACTATAACAGCCCAAGTACGGTGAGTGCTCCCCAGGTGACACTTGTTGTTTCCTTCTTGATGTACACCCTGTATATGTTTTCTTTATTATTGACTTTGATTAAATGAAAAATATATTTGTTTATATTCATGAAGTCAGCACTCCATTTTTTCTTTGTACAGTACGTAGAGCTAACGGACATCTTGACGGCACAATGTGCCCACTGTCTGTGTCACCTTCATTGTGTTATAAACAGCTTCAGACAAGCAGAGTAACTGCCCCTCCGGTGAATTAGTACATGGTCCCCGTTTGCATGGATGTATTGATTCTCTGTAGTTCGAAGTAAGATGTTCATCTCCCTTCAGCAGGAAATTCTTGGATTAAGTCCCGTCACTTCCAGTGAGTGCTGCCGCTGCTCCTTCTAATCATGACTTAGACTGTGCCAGTTCCTGAGAATCAGACCTGTGATGGGACAGGTAATGAGCACGTGTGAAGTATACTTTATAGACTGCAGCGATGGCTGAGCCTTCTTACAATGATGGCGATATGTCAAGCTGCCACTCAGCAAAGACAGCATTTTCTAACACTCATTATAGTCAGAAATAACCCTGGAAACACCGAAAAGAGGATAATGATGAACGAGGGCCATTTATCACCACAATGGTGCTTATTGACCTTTCCTGTGATATTTGGGGCACATCTCAGTTCTAGAATGGATATACCGTACTATATGCTTAGTTCACGTTTTTTGTAGTATTACTCTAAAGCAACATGATTTCCGTATGAAATGTAAATGAGTGTACAGGCTCTCTAACCATTTTACCTAAAGATCGAAACGCTAAAAACATGATTGTCGCCAGTGCAGATTTTACAGGAAAGAATCATAGGTATAAAGAGTAGACCCTTATTGTAGGCATATCATGGGCAACTCTTCATCCAAACATATGACAAATATCAGGTAATTGGCATGCAGCAACTAAAATCATGCTGATGTGTTGGACTGAAGACTTGTAGCTCTAACCTTGACAATATAACCTACTGTAATAAAACATTTAAGCAAAGGGGTTTTCCCAAAACAGGCACCAAGATAGTATATAGCAGGCCTAAACATCACATTAATTTTACCTGTGCGTTTTTTTTTGGTTATACTACTACTATTATTATCCCCATACATTCTTCCTGCTTGGATAGTGATACTCTGGTTTTCCACCTTTTTTAACGTATAATCATTTAATAAATTGTTTTTATGGTTGAATATACTCTTGGATCATCTTTTGCTTCAATTATGCTAAGTGGGGATTGTTTTGTAATAAAACAAAGTTGCCAAACATTATACTAGAAAAACCCAAGATAACAACAAAATAAGCAATTCTACCATGTCAAGGTGACCCTGCTTGGAACGGTCCTATCCTCTAATATTAGAAACCTTACCATTTGTCAAGTGACGTACTTGTGAATAAGGGTTGAGAAGGACTGAGGCACAGCTAATGGACACCCAGTCATTGGAAACCAGATGAATTTAATGACCAGCTCAAAGAAAATGGGAGGCACAACCTTTATCTGCGCAGAGTGCAAAAAAACTGAACCAAAAAGCTAAAGAGATGAACTGGAATATAAGTTGTTATGCATGCAGAGTGTAGGCACAATAAACTAGCAAAGCCCAAGATAAAAACAAAATAAGCTAACACCGTTCAGTAAACAAATAAATAGCTATAGTGTAAAGGCCCCTTCACATTAAGCGACGCTGCAGCGATACCGACAACGATCCGGATCGCTGCAGCGTCGCTGTTTGGTCGCTGGAGAGCTGTCACACAGACCTCTCTCCAGCGACCAACGATGCCGGTAACCAGGGTAAACATCGGGTAACTAAGCGCAGGGCCGCGCTTAGTAACCCGATGTTTACCCTGGTTACCTTCCTAAAAGTAAAAAAAACAAACAGTACATACTTACCTAACGCTGTCTGTCCTCCAGCGCTGTGCTCTGCACTCCTCCTGTACTGTCTGTGTGAGCACAGCGGCCGGAAAGCAGAGCGGTGACGTCACCGCTCTGCTTTCCGGCTGACCGACGCTCACAGCCAGTGCAGGAGGAGAGCAGAGAACAGCGCCGGGGACAGACAGCGTTAGGTAAGTATGTAGTGTTTGTTTTTTTTACTTTTAGGATGGTAACCAGGGTAAACATCGGGTTACTAAGCGCGGCCCTGCGCTTAGTTATCCGATGTTTACCCTGGTTACCAGTGAAGACATCGCTGGATCGGTGTCACACACGCCGATCCAGCGATGTCCACGGGAGATCCAGCGACGAAATAAAGTTCTGGACTTTGTTCAGCGACCAACGATCTCCCAGCAGGGGCCTGATCGTTGGTCGCTGTCACACATAACGATTTTATTAACGATATCGTTGCTACGTCACAAAAAGCAACAATATCGTTAACAATATCGTTATGTGTGAAGGTACCTTAAGAAAATAATATGGGGTGCTTAGTTAACATAAGTTTGATCAAAAAAAGTAAAGGCCATCCCACCATGTCATTGATACCCTATTTGGTATGGTCCTGATCTCTAGTATTAAAGCCATACCATTTGTCAAGTGACGTACATGTGGATAAGGGCTGAGAAGACTGAGACCTGGCTAATGGGCATTCAGCCATGTCGAACTATATGAATGTAATGTCCAGCTCAATGAAAAATAATTATACTAGGTCAGAATCGGTTTTCAGTCTCTTGTAATTTGTTTCCATTCACCAATATCAAACAGATCTCAAAATACGCTGAATCACAAAGTATATTGGAAATTACTTATTAATTCAATATATCTATTAAAGGAGTACTCCCATCACTATTTTATCCTCTCAATATATACCAATCATTATATTATATGGCATTGTGTACTTACAATTGCTCATTTTGCCTTTCTAATGCTAATTCACTTCTTTTTGTTTGCTCTATGTAGAAACAGGAAGTCTCTTGTTCCTGCATTTATCATCTCCTCTTCAACTCCTGACCCAGTTGCTCCCCCCCCAAGGACTTTTGCAGTTATGACTAGGGTTGAGCGACTTTTACTTTTATAGGATCGGGTCGGGTTTCACGAAACCCGACTTTTTCAAAAGTCGGGTTGAGTGAAATCCGCCGATCCTATAAAAAAGTCGGGGTCGGCCGAAACTCGAAACCCAATGCAGTGCATTGGGTTTCCAATGGTTCCCAGGGTCTGAAGGAGAGGAAACTCTCCTTCAGGCCCTGCGATCCATATTTAAGTGTAAAATAAAGAATTAAAATAAAAAATATTGCTATACTCACCCTCAGACGCGCCCTGGTACTAACCGGGAACCTTCCTTCCTTCGAATCAGCGCTTGCAGGACCTTGCGGTGATGTCGCGGCTTGTGATTGGTCGCGCGACCGCCCATGTGACCGCTCGCGCGACCAATCACAAGCCGCGACGTCACCGCAAGGTCCTGCAAGCGCTGATTCTTAGGAAGGAAGGCTGCCGAAAAGAAGCAGGGCGCGTCCAAGGGTGAGTATATTCCTATTAGGTATTTGTAGGGGGGGGAGCAATATCCATGGCCCCTCTCTAGGCTATGAATATCAGCCTGCAGCTGTCTGCGTAGCTTTTCTGGCTATAAAATATAGGGGGACCCCTCGTAATTTTTTTTTGGGTCCCCCTATTTTAATAGCCAGTAATGGCTACGCAGACAGCTGCGGGCTGATATTCATAGCCTGGGAGGGGCCATGGGTATTCACCCCTTTCCACCAGGCTACAAATATTGGCCCCCGGCCGTCAGCTTTCCCCCTCCGGCGCAAAAAATTGCGCGGGAGCCCACGCTGTTTTTTTTCCCGGTTTTTTCTTTATGTTCATTTATCAACATCGGCCTATCCATGGATGTATCTATCTATACATATATCTATAGATAGATCTATGGATAGAAACATCTATGTATCTGGGTAATTTCACACATCAGGTTTTTGCCTTCAGGCACAATCCGGCGAGTTTTGAAAAAAAAGATCCATTTTTTTTCTGCTGGATCCGTTTCTTCTCATAGAGTTGTATTAGCACTGGATTGCACCTGATGGCCACACGTTTTATCCGTTTTTTGCCGGATCCGTCAAAAAAGCTGTTTCCGCCGGACGGAAAACACATACAGAGGAACGTTTTTTCTGTCTGGTGAAAAAACGCACAGCGACGGATCTGGCAAAAAATGGATGAAACGTGTGGCCATCAGGCACAATCCGGTGCTAATACAACTCTATGAGAAAAAACGGATCCAGCAGAAAAAAAGGATAGTTTTTTTCAATGTAGTATGTATGTTGCATGTATGTAGTATGTATGTACTGTAGTATGTATGTTGTATGTAGTATGCATGTAGTGTGTATGTAGTATGTTGTATGTATGTATGTAGTATATAGTATGTTGTATGTAGTATGTATGTAGTATGTTGTATGTATGTATGTAGTATGTATGTAGTATTATGTATGTATGTAGTATGTATGTTGTATGTAGTTATGTAGTATGTTGTATGTATGTATGTAGTGTGTATGTAGTATGTTGTATGTACAGTGGGGCAAAAAAGTATTTACTCAGTCAGCAATAGTGCAAGTTCCACCACTTAAAAAGATGAGAGGCGTCTGTCATTTACATCATAGGTAGACCTCAACTATCGGAGACAAACTGAGAAAAAAAAAATCCAGAAAATCACATTGTCTGTTTTTTTAACATTTTATTTGCATATTATGGTGGAAAATAAGTATTTGGTCAGAAACAAAATTTCATCTCAATACTTTGTAATATATCCTTTGTTGGCAATGACAGAGGTCAAACGTTTTCTGTAAGTCTTCACAAGGTTGCCACACACTGTTGTTGGTATGTTGGCCCATTCCTCCATGCAGATCTCCTCTAGAGCAGTGATGTTTTTGGCTTTTCGCTTGGCAATACGGGCTTTCAACTCCCTCCAAAGGTTTTCTATAGGGTTGAGATCTGGAGACTGGCTAGGCCACTCCAGGACCTTGAAATGCTTCTTACGAAGCCACTCCTTCGTTGCCCTGGCGGTGTGCTTTGGATCATTGTCATGTTGAAAGACCCAGCCACGTTTCATCTTCAATGCGCTTGCTGATGGAAGGAGGTTTGCACTCAAAATCTCACGATACATGGCCCCATTCATTCTTTCATGTACCCGGATCAGTCGTCCTGGCCCCTTTGCAGAGAAACAGCCCCAAAGCATGATGTTTCCACCACCATGCTTTACAGTAGGTATGATGTTTGATGGATGCAACTCAGTATTCTTTTTCCTCCAAACACGACAAGTTGTGTTTCTACCAAACAGTTCCAATTTGGTTTCATCAGACCATAGGACATTCTCCCAAAACTCCTCTGGATCATCCAAATGCTCTCTAGCAAACTTCAGACGGGCCCGGACATGTACTGGCTTAAGCAGTGGGACACGTCTGGCACTGCAGGATCTGAGTCCATGGTGGCGTAGTGTGTTACTTATGGTAGGCCTTGTTACATTGGTCCCAGCTCTCTGCAGTTCATTCACTAGGTCCCCCCGCGTGGTTCTGGGATTTTTGCTCACCGTTCTTGTGATCATTCTGACCACACGGGGTGGGATTTTGCGTGGAGCCCCAGATCGAGGGAGATTATAAGTGGTCTTGTATGTCTTCCATTTTCTAATTATTGCTCCCACTGTTGATTTCTTCACTCCAAGCTGGTTGGCTATTGCAGATTCAGTCTTCCCAGCCTGGTGCAGGGCTACAATTTTGTTTCTGGTGTCCTTTGACAGCTCTTTGGTCTTCACCATAGTGGAGTTTGGAGTCAGACTGTTTGAGGGTGTGCACAGGTGTCTTTTTATACTGATAACAAGTTTAAACAGGTGCCATTACTACAGGTAATGAGTGGAGGAAAGAGGAGACTCTTAAAGAAGAAGTTACAGGTCTGTGAGAGCCAGAAATCTTGATTGTTTGTTTCTGACCAAATACTTATTTTCCACCATAATATGCAAATAAAATGTTAAAAAAAAAAAACAGACAATGTGATTTACTGGATTTTTTTTCTCAGTTTGTCTCCCATAGTTGAGGTCTACCTATGATGTAAATTACAGACGCCTCTCATCTTTTTAAGTGGTGGAACTTGCACTATTGCTGACTGACTACATATTTTTTTGCCCCACTGTATGTATGTAGTATATAGTATGTTATATGTAGTATATATGTATGTAGTATGTATGTAGTATGTATGTAGTATTTTGTATGCATGTATGTATGTATGTATGTATTGTAAGGATTTCACTCACTCAGCTGCGACGGCTGACACTCAGGAGACGTGTTCCTTTAAAGTTCACTGGGTTTATTGCTTCATAAACCATGTGGCAAACAACAGAAAGCAAATAGCCTTTGGTTCAGGTAAAGAAAAACAAGTGTCCAGTTCATCCGGCTCAGTCCTGAAGCCGTAACACACTCAGGAGGGTTTCACCTCCACACATACCTACCTGTGTTAAGCATTAGGCTTTCTTTTATATGTCTAACCACACCCAGAACCCATCACATGACCAGACATGTGGTTGTGACATCACCACAGGTCCTGAAACACATATAGGTAGCCATGGTTACATCACAGCAACAAGCTATCTATAAGACACATATCTCCCATCGATTAGACATCCTTTAGCCACGCTACATACCTCCCCCCTCTGCCTAAAGCCGTGGGGCTTGGCACTTTCTCCCACTAGACAAGGGATTCTTGACAGGGCATCAGCATTACCGTGCAGCTTTCCGGCCCTATGTTCCACATGGAAACAGAAGTCCTGCAGGGCTAAGAACCAACGGGTGACCCTAGCATTTCTACCCTTCGTTTCCCTCATCCACCTAAGTGGGGCATGGTCGGATATCAGTCTAAATTTACGTCCCAGCAAATAGTACTGTAATGTGTCGACTGCCCATTTTATGGCCAAGCACTCCTTTTCAACGACTGAGTAGTTCTTTTCAGACGAGGACAGCTTCCTACTCAGATAGAGAACAGGATGCTCCTCTCCATGTAGTTCTTGGGAAAGGACTGCTCCCACCCCAACATCTGAGGCATCTGTCTGAAGAATAAACTCTTTCTTGAAGTTTGGGGCCATTAGAACGGGATGCTTACATAAAGCCTCTTTCATTTCTTGGAAGGCTGAATCTGTTTCTTCGGACCACTTAACCATTACTGATTTTGTCCCTTTTAGCAGGTCAGTCAGAGGCGCCGCCATTGTGGCGAAGTTTGGGATGAACCTCCTGTAATATCCCACGATTCCCAGGAAGGCTTTAACTTGCTTCTTGGAAACTGGTTTTGGCCATGTTTGAATTGCCTCCACTTTACTGATTTGGGGTTTTATTTCTCCATGACCCACTATGTATCCAAGGTACTTAGCTTCTTCTTTACCCAATGCACACTTCTTCGGGTTTATTGTAAATCCGGCCTCTCTTATAGCATCAAACACCGCTTGGACTTTCTCCAGATGACTCTCCCAGTCCGGGCTAAAGATGACGATATCATCTAGGTACGCAGCAGCGTATGCCTTGTGGGGTGCATGGACTCTATCCATAGCCCTTTGGAAGGTGGCCGGAGCTCCCTGTAGGCCAAATGGCATCCGGACATACTGGAAGCATCCATCTGGTGTAGAAAACGCCGTCTTCTCCTTGGCTTCCTGTGCCATGGGGATCTGCCAATACCCCTTCGTCAAATCCAAGGTGGTTATGTACCTGGCGGGCCCAAGCCTTTCGATGAGCTCATCAACTCGGGGCATGGGATATGCGTCGAACTTGGAGACCTCATTCAACTTCCTATAGTCGTTGCAAAATCTCCACTCCCCATCAGGTTTTGGGACCAGGACAATTGGGCTCGACCAACCGCTCTTGGATTCCTCAATGACTCCAAGCTTCAACATACGCTCCACTTCCTTGGAGACTATTTCTCGACGGGCCTCAGGAATTCTATAGGGCTTCACGTTCACGCGCACATGGGGCTCTGTCAGGACCTCATGCTCTATGACCTTCGTGTACCCAGGCAACTCGGAAAACAGGTCCCTGTTTTTCTGGAGTAACTCCCGGCATTGCTGTTTCTGGGACTCCGATAGCGTCTCCGCTATAGTAACCGCTCCAACTTCATCTTCTGGGTTGCTTAACAACGATGGAGTTACTGTCGGCTCTCTATCTTGCCACGGCTTGATAAGGTTGACATGGTATACTTGGAATGGTTTCCGTCTTCCTGGTTGGTGAATTTTATAGTTTACTTCACCAAGTTTCTCGACAACCTCATATGGCCCTTGCCATTTGGCCAAGAACTTGCTTTCCACTGTCGGAACTAACACAAGAACTCGGTCTCCCGGATTGAATTTCCTCACTCTTGCAGACCGGTTGTAGACCCTGGCCTGAGCTTCTTGTGCTTGGAGAAGGTGTTCTTTCACGACAGGCATCACCTTTGCAATCCTCTGCTGCATCAGGGCCACATGCTCAATGACGCTTCTGTGGGGCGTGACTTCGGCTTCCCAGGTTTCCTTGGCTATATCCAGGAGTCCTCGTGGATGTCGGCCATACAGAAGCTCAAACGGTGAGAAACCTGTGGAGGCCTGTGGAACTTCACGAATGGAAAACATCAAATAGGGTAAGAGACAATCCCAGTCTCTACCGTCTTTCTCTATAGCTTTTCTCAGCATGCTCTTCAGTGTCTTGTTAAATCTCTCAACAAGGCCATCTGACTGGGGATGGTACACCGAGGTCCTCAACTGGGAGATTTTCAGGGCTTTGCATAGTTCCCTCATCACCTTGCTCATGAAAGGTGTCCCCTGGTCAGTCAGGATCTCCTTCGGCAGACCTGTCCGGGAAAAGACATGGACCAACTCGCGAGCTATACTCTTTGAAGAAGAATTTCTCAAGGGAATTGCCTCAGGATAGCGTGTGGCGTAGTCCAGGATGACTAATATATACTGATGGCCCCGGGCTGATTTAACTAAGGGACCGACCAAGTCCATGGCAATTCTCTCGAATGGCACCTCAATAATGGGCAGTGGCACAAGGGGGTTCCGGAAATGAGGAGTGGGAGCAGTTAGCTGACATGTAGGGCAGGACCTGCAATAGTTCACTATTTCCCGGTGGCACCCAGGCCAATAGAACCTCTGCACAACCCGTTCCTGCGTTTTTTCCACCCCCAGGTGTCCACCCAAGATGTGTGAATGGGCCATGTCCAACACCTTCCGTCTATATGGACCCGGCACTACCAACTGCTCTACCAACTCCTCCCTTATTTTCGTGACCCGGTACAACAACTCCCTGCTCATTAGAAAATGGGGAAATCTTGTGTCTGCCCCGGCTCCTGTACCACCCCGTCAATAACTGTGACATTATTAAAGGCTTCCCTCAGAGTGGGGTCCCTATGTTGGGCAGTCCCAAAATTTTCACCGGATACCTCTAACTCCAGAATGTCAGATGCAGGGGACACTTCCTCCTCATCTCCAGCCAGGACACAAAAAGGAAATCTGTTTGACTCTGGGTGTGGCACCACCCTTCCCGGGTTCACTGGTTCCCTACTCTTGCTAGGGAGCTCAGAACCTTTCCCCCACAAATCCCAAAACAAACAGAAATCCCGGCCAATAATCATAGGGTGCAACAAGTCCTGAACGACGCCGACTATGTGGGACTCCGTGCCACATGTCGTTTCAATGTTCACACTGGCCACAGGGTAGTCCTTTGCATCACCATGTATGCACCGCACTCCGACCTTCTTTCCCGGGAGCAGGTGGAGAGGAAAAGTGGCCCTCACCAGGGTCACTAGGCTCCCCGAGTCTAACAGTGCCGTTACTGCTTGACCGTTCATCTTCACGGGACATGCTTGAGGTCCCTCGTTGGGCGGAGAGTTCACACTGCAAGCTGGATACGCATAGTATGAACAACGGCGTCCCATGCTGCAGTCCATCTGCTCAGTGGTTTGGGAACAACGGGCAGCTATATGTCCTGGCTTGTGGCACCTCCAACAAATAATATCACCCGTGGGGACCTTGGGCACCACCTCCCCCGCCCTTTGTGACCTTGGACGCACCACCCCTTTTTGGGACTCAGCTGCCTTCTGGGATCCCCAGTACAGCATGGGCTGCCTCCCGAAGGAGCCTTCCAACCCTTGGTACCTCTCAACCAGTCCGATCAGCTCGTCGGCATTCTGGGGATCACCCTGGGCAACCCAAGACTGTATAGGCCTCGGGAGGGAATGGACAAACCGATCCATCATCACCCGTTCTACCATCTGTGCAGGCGCAGAGGACTCTGGCTGCAGCCATTTCTGGACCAGGTGCAACAGATCAAACATTTGGGAACGAGGTGGTTTGTCCCGGTGATAGCCCCAGGAGTGAACTCGCTGTGCCCTGACAGTCAGTGTCACCCCCAAACGTGCGAGAATCTCGGCTTTCAATTTGTGATACTCTTTGGCATCCTGCAAGGTCAAATCATAGTACGCCTTCTGGGGTTCTCCCGTCAGGTATGGCGCAAGTACCTCTGCCCACTGCTCTGGCGGAAGTTTTTCCCTCTCAGCGACCCTCTCAAACACCGTCAGGAAGGCCTCAACATCATCCCCGGGAGTCATTTTCTGCAATGCGCGTCTTACCGTCTTCCGGACGTGGGTGTCATCAGCCAAACCTGGGGTTGGGGCGCTCGCCTTGCCCTGGATGGCGGTTGCCAGAAGCTGCATCTGCTGCTGATGCTCCTGCTGGCTCTGCTGCATCTGCTGCCGTTGCTCCTGCTGGCTCTGCTGCATCTGCTGCTGGCTCTGTTGTAACTGCTGCCGTTGCTCCTGCTGGCTTTGTTGCATCTGCTGCCGTTGCTCCTGCTGGCTCTGTTGTATCTGCTGCATCAACAGCCTGTTGGTCTCTTGCTGCCTTTGCTCCTGCTGTGACTGCATCTGGACCAATTGTTTCAGCAGGTCCTCCATTTTCTCCGGCAATGCTTGCTGGCTTGCAACAGCCTTGACCCAGGACATTCAAAATAAACTCACGTCTCCGCTGGGAACGCTGCTCGCACGTCTACCACCAATTGTAAGGATTTCACTCACTCAGCTGTGACGGCTGACACTCAGGAGACGTGTTCCTTTAAAGTTCACTGGGTTTATTGCTTCATAAACCATGTGGCAAACAACAGAAAGCAAATAGCCTTTGGTTCAGGTAAAGAAAAACAAGTGTCCAGTTCATCCGGCTCAGTCCTGAAGCCGTAACACACTCAGGAGGGTTTCACCTCCACACATACCTACCTGTGTTAAGCATTAGGCTTTCTTTTATATGTCTAACCACACCCAGAACCCATCACATGACCAGACATGTGGTTGTGACATCACCACAGGTCCTGAAACACATATAGGTAGCCATGGTTACATCACAGCAACAAGCTATCTGTAAGACACATATCTCCCATCGATTAGACATCCTTTAGCCACGCTACAGTATGTATGTAGTATGTATGTATTATGTTGTATGTATGTATGTAGTGTGTATGTTGTATGTAGTATGTATGTATGTAGTATGTATATAGTATGTTGTATGTATGTATGTATGTAGTATGTATGTATGTAGTATGTATGTAGTATGTTGTATGTATGTATGTATGTAGTATGTTGTATGTAAGTATGTAGTATGTTGTATGTATGTTGTATGTATGTATGTATGTAGTATGTATGTAGTATGTTGTATGTAAGTATGTAGTATGTATGTAGTATGTAGTATGTATGTTTGTGTTTTTTTTTTTTACATTCAACACATTAGCCGGATGATGGGATTACTACTGTCCCTTCATTGGCTAATGTGTCAATCACTGTCATTGTAGCAGGCATAGCCCGATGGGACTTGTAGTCCTATCGGACGATGCCTGCACACAGACACAAAGACCCTGGCAGGCCCGCACAGACCCCCGAGAGGCCCGTACAGACCCCCGGCAGGCCCCTTATGTAGGTACAGCAGTTATGATAGAATCCCAGGTTTCTCTGCTGCAGATTGAGCAGAGCTGAGATGTTGAGCTGTGTATAACCCCACCCCACCACTGATTGGCAGCTTTCTATGTACATTGTGTAGTGACAGAAAACTGATAATCAGTTATGGAGGCATGGTTGGACTAGGAGGCACCGACAGCTTGTCTTGTAGTGATTATATCCTGCTAATAAAATAGTGATTGTGCTTAAACAGCAAAATACAGGTCAGTAAGTGACACATCACTGGAATCCGCATCTGTACCCCTATATCATGGTACTTTCAGATTACACCACAAAAACCCGCTGGCAGAATTCCTTTAATGTTACTGAGGTGTAGAGGGCTGTAGTACTAGTAAATACATCGGGTATGGAGCTGTGCTCGGTAAACAGTGAAGGATTTGCTGCCCTCTAGCACCATGCATTTTTTGGTGGCTATACTTGGTACTGCAGCTAACGACAGCCAAGTGAAGCGGACCATTCTGCAATACTAAGCCCAGCCGCAGCCATAGAGTTCTGCTCTTGGTAAGTAGTGAAGCTTGGTGTGGCCCCACCAATCAGCTGGATGGTGGGGGAGCTGGGAGTTGGACTCCAACCAAAAATAGCATTGATTCTAAGAATATGAGCCTCTCCCTAGAGGGGGGGCTGTATGGGGCGCAGCTAAAAGGAGGCCCCCACATGACTGTGTTGCCATGGGAGCAGTGCAGTAGGTTTTTAAAAATAAAGAAGTTATGAGAAAAGGGGCCCGGGGATTGGAAGAGTAGGATTGGGGGTGGGGATTTATGCAAAAAGGGAGGTGGGGGCTTGGGAAAGTGCGGGAAAAGGGTGTCAGTCACCTTAGACGGGCGAAGTGAGTGGACCTGCTGCCACAGCCTCTTACCATGTCTTCCGTGGACAGCCTGGTCTCTCAGCTTCGCCGGGAGGCCTGATCCAGGAGGGCCTGATGCCTGGAGGAGCAGCTCACAGGGCTGCTCGGAGTCAGGGGGAGCCAGGACAGCGGGAGCCGGGGCAGCAGAACCAGGCGGTCTAGGCCGCCAGACAGGCTGTCCCCCGACACGACACCACGCGGCAGGCGCAGGCCGCGGAGCCCCTCCCGGGACCCTGCGGGGGCTGGGGGACGCGGCGGATCCACCTTGCCCGTCCCCTCCCCCGGCAGGAATCCACCTGGCGGCCCTGCCGGCGCGAGGCGGCGCGGTGCTGGGCGAGCGGTGCAGGACGCGGCAGGACGCCGGCGCTGCACAGGATGCCAGGGCCGCACTTCCGGTGCGGCCTGGCAGAGGGCGCGGCGGCGCCGCAGCACCGAGAATGGCAGCTTCTACCCGCCGGGGAGCATCTCCCGCGGTGGCGGCAACGCGAGCGGCGGGACGGGGGAGGAGCCCAGCGGCGGCGGCAGCATCCACCAGGCAGGAGCTGGGAAGTATCGCGGCGGGTGCAATTGCGGCGGGTGCACCCGGATCCCACCCCCCCAGTGCACCTGGCTCTGCTACAGGACGGCAGAGCAGATTATCGGGCAGGACAGCGGCGGCATCACGGCAAGGAACGGGTCGCGGTCGCGCCGCAGGAGCGGCGTCCAGAGGAGACAGTCCAGTGGCTGGAAACAGAGGAATCACGGAGCCGGACAGATCCAGATCCAGCAGGAGGTCGAGGGACCGGTCGCCTTCGCCAGTCTCGGTCCCCCCTGGTGACGTGGAGGCCAGGGGGCGCGGGCCTGGGGCAGATGAGCGGCAGCGATGATTCCGGGAACGAACATCGCGACGAAATGGACCAGCAGGATTCAGGAAGCACGGCTGGTGGGGACACAGCACCTGCGCAGCCACGTGAGTACATGTCCAGTCTTTCCCCAGTGCCGGGTGTTTCGGGTGTAGTGGAGCGGGGTGGGGGCAGTAATGAGGTTCCGGGGGTTAGAGAGCTTTTAGCGGGTATGTCGCAGATTTTGCGTAGATTGGATGGGGGCGGGGGTAGCTCAGTTGCTAATAGTGTGGGATCGTCGCCCGCTGGTGCCTGGGTGTCGGTTGCCGGGGGCGTAGCAGGGGGTTCGAACGAGATTGCGAGCTCGGGTAGTGGGACGCCTGTTCCTGCGGCGGGGGTGTCGGTGTCGGTACAAACGGAAACGGGAAAAGGTGATACCGTTAAGTTAGACGACAGGGCAAAAGGCGAGGTATATGTGTGTTTTGAGGGTCCGCTGGGGGCCCATTTGAAGAAAGAAGTCAAGGAGAGGATCTGGAAAGATGAATACGTAGAGATTTTCTCTCTCCTTCCTTTAGAAAAATTTAACTTGGATAAAGGAAAGAAAGACGACAGCAAAAAGGAGGAGGAAGAAAAGAGGCGTTGGCGCCTTATTCCTCAGACGTTCGTTAACTGGCAGCAGGCCTTTGCCATTCTAGCGAGTGTTATAGGGGAGAAATTCCCTGAGAATTGCTCGGGCCTGTTTTGTTATTTGGATGCTATTGGTGAAGCGCATCGTACCTACGGGGGCCAGGCTTGGCTGAGATACGATGAACAGTTCAGGCAGCGAAAAGCAGTGAGGCCGGAGATAAGGTGGGACCAAAAAGACATCGGGTTGTGGTTGAAGGTGATGGCTCCGGTGCGTTATGGGCAGTCCTTTCAGGGGGGAGGGGGGGGTAGCAGTCAGCAGTCAGGACAAAGTGGAGGACACGGGTCTCAGGGTTCAAAGGAAAAATCTGGGACATGCTGGCAGTTTAATGAGGGCCAGTGCAAGTATGGCACCACTTGTAAATTTAAACACGTGTGCTCCCACTGCAATGGGGCCTCTCACGGAGCCGCTAAGTGTTTCAAGAAATCACGGGGTAAGCCATCAGTGGGTGGCGGTCAAGGGGGTGACTCCGGTGAGGGTTCAAAAGATGGCCCCTTATCTAAGTAGATACCCGGATGTTAAAAAGGCGGAGGTTATTAGGGACGGTTTTCTTGAGGGGTTTAAGATCCCTCACCCGATGCATGTTGTTCCTTTTTCTACAAAAAATTTGAGATCAGCTAGCTTGCATGCGGAGGTTGTTTCGGCTAAATTGGCAAAAGAGGTTGAGCTGGGAAGAATGGCGGGGCCTTTTAGTTCGTTGCCCATGGCTGGTGTAATTGTTTCCCCGCTTGGGGTGGTGCCCAAGAAGGAGCCGAACAAGTTCCGGCTAATTCAGCATCTTTCGTATCCCAAAGGATCCTCAGTTAATGATGGGATTGCGGAGGAGTTGTGCTCCGTTGTTTACACATCGTTTGATGCGGCTGTTCGGTGGGTGCGAATGTACGGGCCTGGAGCATTGCTGGCAAAAACGGACATCGAGTCGGCCTTTAGGCTCTTGCCTGTGCACCCGCAGAGCATTACTTTGTTAGGTTGTTGGTGGGAGGGTGGTTTTTACTTGGATAGGTGTTTGCCTATGGGATGTTCGATTTCCTGTGCATTGTTTGAGACTTTCAGTACCTTTTTGGAGTGAGTAGTGAGAGATGTATCGGCCGTTCCTTCTGTCATTCACTACTTGGATGATTTTTTGTTTGTCGGTCCACCGGATTCAGCAGTGTGCGGTCATTTACTTGGGACCATGGAATGGGTGGCCGGACAGTTTGGTGTTCCTTTGGCACAGGAAAAAACGGAGGGCCCCTGCACGGTCCTGAGTTTCTTAGGGATTCTCATTGATTCTGAAAAAATGGAGTGTAGGTTGCCTGATGATAAGTTGGAGTTGCTTAAGCAAGAGGTGAGTCGGATTGGAAAATTGCGGAAGACTTCATTGAAGGAGTTGCAGTCGCTGCTGGGCCGCTTGAATTTTGCTTGCCGTATTATGCCAATGGGCAGGATATTTTGCCGCAGATTGTCCAGGGCGACGGCTGGAGTCCGGTCGGCTCATCATTTTATTCGTTTGGGTAGGGAGCATAAGGAGGACCTTCTTGTTTGGCAACGTTTTTTGGAAGGATATAATGACAGGTCGCTTATTCAGCAGGAGGATCTGAATGCTTTTGATTGCGAGATCTACACAGACGCAGCAGGTGGAGTTGGTTATGGGGCCTACTGTGGAGGAAAATGGAGCGTCGGGGTGTGGCCAGAGGATTGGCGAAAGAAGGGGCTTACCAAGAATTTGGCATTGTTGGAGTTGTTCCCGATTGTGGTGTCAGTGTTGGTTTGGGGTGACAGCTTTCGTGACCGGCGAGTACGTTTTCATTGCGATAACTCGAGCGTAGTGTCCGTGATTAACAGCCTATCTTCTTCTTCCCCTCCAGTAATTAGGTTGGTCAGGGAGTTGGTCTTGAGATGCTTGGAGTTGAATGCATGGATTTCGGCGGTGCACGTGCCAGGAGTTCAGAACAATATAGCTGATGCTTTGTCTCGTTTGCAGTGGGACCGATTCCGGGATTTGGCTCCAGATTCGGAGGCGGCAGGAGCAGCATGTCCTTTGCATCTGTGGCAGGTGGTTACGGAAGGGGAGGCCGATTGATCCAAGCCTCGGTGTCAAACAGGACATGGTCAGATTATGCGGCGTCATGGGCCATGTGGGAAAGTTGGTTGTTTCATTTTCGGCTCGCATTCTTTTAGGATTGGGGCCGCATCTGAGGCCGATGGTTTGGGCCTCGGGCCGGAGGTGATCAAGAAAATAGGCAGGTGGAGTTCTAATCGTTACCTGTCTTATGTGCGGCATTAAATCAACAATGCGGGGTGAAGAAGTGCGTCTTTACGGATTGTTAATTGTGGTTGTGTTTTTCAGGTCGTGCCCTTCTTTTGGCGTGGATTGTCGGACACTCTTTCGTATATTGGGGCGCCCTCCGGGCCGATGCGCGCGCGAATGGTAGGCAACTGGGTTTCGGCCGAGAGGCAGTGATCATCCGTTGGATGGGGACTCGTGGTATGTCGTGGCATAGTTTCTTGCCGGAATTCTCCCGCGCCACCCGTCTGGATCGCCCCCCGGATATTCTAGTGGTTCACTTGGGGGGTAATGATTTGGGGGCAAAACCCGTGAGGGAACTCATTCGGGATATCCGTTATGACTTGTTGAGGCTGTGGGTATCTTTTCCCGGTATGATGACAGTGTGGTCGGACATTGTGCCATGGAAGACGTGGCGGGAGGCCCGTTCCCATAAAGGGATTAACAGAGCCAGGGTAAAATTGAACAGGATGGTGGCGAGTTTTGTGTCCCGGAATGGGGGTATTGCCGTGAGGCATTTCGAGCTGGAGGCCGGGGTCGGTAATTTCTGGAGGGATGATGGAGTGCATCTTAACGAGATCGGGATGGATTTATGGGCGCTCGGTCTACAGGAAGGAGTAGAAAGAGCTTTGGCGGTGGTGGGGCACTCACGAGCCTGAGGTGGTCAGGGCTGTTCGTGTGTGGCGGGGGGTGGGGTTCTTGGAGTTGGTGATGATGCTGATAGGGTTGATCTGGCTTTTGGTACGGGCTCTGGACGGGGTGTTTACCTCGGGAGCTTTGTGGTTGGTTTGCCCGAAATGGGTTACATGGTGCCCTCGAGCTGGAGGTTACGGCTGAGGGTAAATACGTGTTTTATGGTCAAAATTTTGGGTAGGCTCTCTGCCTATTATGAGCCAGATTTTTTAGCTCCAAGAGCCCCCCCCTCGAGGTTTTATATTTACTGTTTACATGTTGTTATTTATGTATTTGTTTGTTAATAAAATGGCCGCTGTGGCCAAATTATCCAAAAAAGAAATTAACGTGGTGGTGTGTTTTCTTGGGTAATAGATGGAGGGGTTAAGAGGGGCAAGGTAGTTGGGGGTGGGGGATGCTTTACGGAAAGGATCCTTTATTGGCTATACGCGGTCAAGAGGGGGGGCTGTATGGGGCGCAGCTAAAAGGAGGCCCCCACATGACTGCGTTGCCATGGGAGCAGTGCAGTAGGTTTTTAAAAATAAAGAAGTTATGAGAAAAGGGGCCCGGGGATTGGAAGAGTAGGATTGGGGTGGGGATTTATGCAAAAAGGGAGGTGGGGGCTTGGGAAAGTGCGGGAAAAGGGAGATCAGTCACCTTAGACGGGCGAAGTGAGTCCCTCCCACCCTCCCTGTTTTTAGGGGTACTATGAGGCAACGTAATTTTAGTCAAGATCGGCGAGTTCGTCAATTCTTAATGTAAAAAAAAAAAAAAAAAAAAGAGGGGGTCTTTTAAATTATATTTTCTTTTCTGTTTGATTTATTGAAGGCAAGAATTTTGTATTATTGTCACAGTGGCGTTGGCGGGGGGTGGGGTTCTTGGAGTTGGTGATGATGCTGATAGGGTTGATCTGGCTTTTGGTACGGGCTCTGGACGGGGTGTTTACCTCGGGAGCTTTGTGGTTGGTTTGCCCGAAATGGGTTACATGGTGCCCTCGAGCTTTTGGTTACGGCTGAGGGTAAATACGTGTTTTTTGGTCAAAATTTTGGGTAGGCTCTCTGCCTATTATGAGCCAGATTTTTTAGCTCCAAGAGCCCCCCCCTCGAGGTTTTATATTTACTGTTTACATGTTGTTATTTATGTATTTGTTTGTTAATAAAATGGCCGCTGTGGCCAAATTATCCAAAAAAGAAATTAACGTGGTGATGTGTTTTCTTGGGTAATAGATGGAGGGGTTAAGAGGGGCAAGGTAGTTGGGGGTGGGGGATGCTTTACGGAAAGGATCCTTTATTGGCTATACGCGGTCATGTTCAGAATTGCTAATTTTCCCTACTATTGCAGCATGGCGGACTTATATGCTTAATGCTACTTTCCCACAATGAGTTTTTGATGTTGCATATTTTCTACAACATTTTTGCACCAATTAATTTAGATTACGTGCATTTTTTTCATCGAGTTTTTGACAGCGTTCGTATCGCGATTTTGATGCTGAAGGATTTGTCTGTTTTTGCATCTCCTGTTTTATACAAAGCTGTTTAGTTTTTTATATATTTCCTTACTTCTTGGTATTTATCTTTGCCAAAACTTTATTGATAAGGCTACTATCACACTAGCGTTGTGCACTGCACGTCGCAATGCGTCGTTTATGAGAAAAAACGCATCCTGCAAAAGTGCTTGCAGGATGCGTTTTTTCTCCATTGACTAACATTAGCGACGCATTGCGACGCTTTGTCACACGTCACCACCGTCGTGCGTCGGTTGCGTCGTGTTGTGGCGGACCGTCGGCAGCAAAAAACGTTACATGTAACGTTTTTTGCTGTGTTGTGTCCGCCATTTCCGACCGCGCATGCGCAGCCGGAACTCCGCCCCCACCTCCCCTGCAACTCACAATGGGGCAGCGGATGCGCTGGGAAAATGCATCCGCTGCCCACGTTGTGCGGCGCTTGCACAGTATGCGTCGGTACGTCGGGCCGACGCAGCGCGACGGCCCTGTACCAACGCTAGCGTGAAAGTAGCCTAAGTCAATAATATTGCATGTGCGTTTTTTCCGCATCGAATGCAATTACGTTGGGGAAAGACATCTCTTAGTGCCCACAAAAGAAGCTAACGTGTTGGGGTATATTCCCACGATCAGTAAATGCTGTGGGTTGGACGCTGCGTACATCTGCAGCGTCCAAACCGCAGCGGCCAGATGTTATAGCATAGTGGATGGAATTTCAAGAAATCCCATGCTCACTATGCATGCATGGATGCCTTCGCCTTCCCTGCAGAGACAGACATGCGGCGCGTCTTTTTAGACAGCAGCATGTCTATTTATCTTGCGGAGACACTCAGTCTCTGCAAGATAAATACCACCAGTCCAATGTATAGGAAGCAGTGACTCCGCATGGATCAATGAACACATGCGGATTCGCTTGTGTTCACAAGCCGGCAGCACTTTGGACAGAGCAGACATGTGCTGCGTCCAAAGCGCTGCCGATTACTGATTGTGGGAACATACCTTTACGAATTTTAAACCTCAGTTTACATTGTGCAAAAACAGCCCAGTGGGCATCATGAGATTTCGATAAATCCCACCCACTTTGCTGGAACTATAAGACTCTGCTTTTTGTTTAACGAAAATAAGCATCATAAAAAAGTAAAAAAAACTCATGGTTGGAATGAAGCCTCAGGGTGCGTGTCCACGTTCAGGATGGCCGGCGGTTTTGACGGAGCGGCAAACTCGCTCCGCCCAAAGCTCCACCCCCTTCTGGAGACGCGATGATGCTGGATGTGTTCATTGCACACATCCGGATTCATCGCACCCCACACATAGGGCCCTGTGTTATACCTTGTGGCGGCGCAGCGTCGCAGCAAGGTAAACGGACATGCTGCGATCTAAAAAGACGCGCCGCATGTCCGGATTCGCAGGGCCGCCGGATGCGTGTTACCACGCATAGTGGAGACGGGATTTCATGAAATCCCCTCCACTATGCTGTAACATCTGGACGCTGCGTGTTTGACGCTGCGTCTCTATGCAGCGTCAAACACGCAGCGTTTCCTGAACGTGGAAACATACCCTAAATCTCTCTTCTGTCAGCTGCTTTGTGACAGTCTGGGCCTGCTTCTGCGGCAGCCCGTTGTCTTATGAAAGGCTAGAATCTGAATATCCCAGGCTTTCTATGCTATTATTGCACCATTGTATACCTTCCACATATACAGGCAGTTCTTATTATTATCAGACTATATTATGGGACTGATGTTCATGCAGTTATGTATTACTGTAGGTTTTCTGATGGTGAACATACAAAGGATCTGATTGCAACAATGAACATGTTGTGAGATCGTGCTGAGGACAAGAAGCAGCAAGGTCTCCGCTATTTCTTTGTCTGGAGATCGGTGTGGTCGTGTGATTTGCTGGGACGAGGATCAGACGCTGCTGTCGGGATTCTGCTAGGATTGGCATTAGTTTTGCTTCCTGGCCTTGTTCCTTAGTTGAAGACAGCTGGTGCAAATACTGGCCAGAATGCTACAGAAATAAAAATGATAATGTAAAACATACTCTGTGTAGCGGTTCACAGGCATGGAGCTAGAACATGTTTTAAAAGAATTGCTAAAAAAAATAAATCAGGAATGATAAGAGTTAACTCGCAATATCTTCCATATGCATATTGTTATATTTGAGAATTAGCCGACAAGTATTGATCAGCGAATATACTCGTTACTCGAGATTTCTCGAGCATGCTCGGGTGACCTCCCGAGTATTTTTTAGTGCTCGGAGATTTAGTTTTCATCGCCGCAGCTGAATGATTTACATCTGTTAGCCAGCATAAGTACATGTGGGGGTTGCCTGGTTGCTAGGGAATCCCCACATGTAATTAAGCTGGCTGAGAGATGTAAATCATTCAGCTGAGGTGAGGAAACTAAATCTCCGAGCACTAAAAAATACTCGGAGGTCACCCGAGTGTGCTCGGAAAATCTCGAGTAACGAGTATATTCGCTCATCACTACTGACAAGTAAGCTATGGGGACTGGTTAGGAGTAACACAAGATCATTATCCACTCATGACCCTCATTTCTTGAGTTTGTAGAATCTGGCACACAAACTGCCAATTTCCAACTTTCCTAGATCACACTTCAATTGTAAAGCTTTATAGATACTTTATTTAAAATCCTAAATATTTGCTTGTTCTTCTCTGGATTTCATCAAAGTGCTGGAATTGCTCCGATTCTGTAAACGTAGTGATTGTTAAAGTTACAAATTGGCTCCCTCTAGTGGTCATTGATCAGAATAGCCGTCAGTGACATTGTGCCAAGTGTTTCAGGCACTTCTGGCAATGTACGTAGCAGCACTGTTCTTCGGGACTCAGTGAAGCATTTTGTGCATAGGTAATGTAAGTTTTATTACATTTGATTATGTTTTTATGAATAATAGAAGTAAAGCTCATGTTAATGGAACTAGAGCTAGTACAAAGGAGGGAAACAAAATTAATAAAGGGGATCGGGGAACTACAATAGCCAGAGAGATTAGTAAAATTAGGATTATTTAGTCTAGAAAAAAGATGACTGAGGGGCAATCTAATAACCATGTGTAAGTACAGTTAGGACCATATATATTTGGACAGAGACAGCATTTTTCTAATTTTGGTTACAGACATTACCACAATGAATTTTAAACAAAACAATTCAGATGCAGTTGAAGATCAGACTTTCAGCTTTCATTTGAGGGTATCCACATTAAAATTGGATGAAGGGTTTAGGAGTTTCAGCTCCTTAACATGTGCCACCCTGTTTTTAAAGGGACCAAAAGTAATTGGACAATTGACTCCAAGGCTTTTTCATGGACAGGTGTGGGCAATCCCTTCGTTATGTCATTCTCAATTAAGCAGATAAAAGGCCTGGAGTTGATTTGAGGTGTGGTGCTTGCATTTGGAAGGTTTTGCTGTGAAGTAAACATGTGGTCAAAGGAGCTCTCCATGCAGGTGAAACAAGCCATCCTTAAGCTGCGAAAACAGAAAAAACCCATTCGAGAAATTGCTACAATATTAGGAGTGGCAAAATCTACAGTTTGGTACATCCTGAGAAAGAAAGAAAGCATTGGTGAACTCATCAATGCAAAAAGACCTGGGCGCCCACGGAAGACAACAGTGGTGGATGATCGCAGAATAATCTCCATGGTGAAGAGAAACCCCTTCACAACAGCCAACCAAGTGACCAACACTCTCCAGGAGGTCGGCGTATCAATATCCAAATCTACCATAAAGAGAAGACTGCATGAAAGTAAATACAGAGGGTTCACTGCACGGTGCAAGCCACTCATAAGCATCAAGAATAAAAAGGCTAGACTGGACTTTGCTAAAAAATTTTAAAAAAAAGCCAGCACAGTTCTGGAAGAACATTCTTTGGACAGATGAAACCAAGATCAACCTCTACCAGAATGATGGAAAGAGAAAAGTATGGTGAAGGCGTGGTACAGCTCATGAGTCATGATCCAAAGCATACCACACCATCTGTAAAACACGGCAGAGGCAGTGTGATGGCTTGGGCATGCATGGCTGCCAGTGGCACTGGGTCACTAGTGTTTATTGATGATGTGACACAGGACAGAAGCATCCGAATGAATTCTGAGGTATTCAGAGCCATACTGTGTGCTCAGATCCAGCCAAATGCAGCCAAACTGATATGTTCGTCCTTTCATACTACAGATGGACAATGACCCAAAACATAAAGCCAAAGCAACCCAGGAGTTTATTAAAGCAAAGAAGTGGAATACTCTTGAATGGCCAAGTCAGTCACCTGATCTCAACCCAATTGAGCATGCATTTCACTTGTTAAAGACTAAACTTCAGACAGAAAGGCCCACAAACAAACAGCAACTGAAAACCACCACATTGAAGGCCTGGCAGAGCATGAAAAAGGAGGAAGCACAGCGTCTGGTGATGTCCATAGTTCAAGACTTCAGGCAGTCATCGCCAACAAAGAGTTTTCAACCAAGTACTAAAAATGAACATTTTATGTAAAATTATTGAATCTGTCCAATTACTTTTGGTCCCTTTAAATTCAGGGTGGCACATGTTAAGGAGCTGAAATTCCTAAACCCTTCATCCAATTTTAATGTGGATACCCTCAAATGAAAGCTGAAAGTCTGAACTTCAACTTAATCTGAATTGTTTTGTTTAAAATTCATTATGGTAATGTCTATAACCAAAATTAGAAAAATGTTGTCTCTGTCCAAATATATATGGACCTAACTGTTTATAAGGGGACAATACAAATATCTGCCTTGGGGTCATCCTTGATTCTGACCTTTCATTCACCCCCCACATTCGATCACTGGCTCGCTCTTCTTACCTGCATCTCAAAAACATTTCTAGAATTCGCCCTTTTCTTACTTTCGACTCTGCAAAAACTCTTACTGTTTCACTTATTCATTCTCGTCTGGACTATTGTAACTCTCTACTAATCGGCCTCCCTCTTACCAAACTTTCCCCACTCCAATCTGTCCTGAATGCTGCTGCCAGGATCATATTCCTCACCAACCGTTACACCGATGCCTCTACCTTGTGCCAGTCATTACACTGGCTACCCATCCACTCCAGAATCCAGTACAAAACTACTACCCTCATCCACAAAGCACTCCATGGCTCAGCACCACCCTACATCTCCTCTCTGGTCTCAGTCTACCACCCTACCTGTGCCCTCCGCTCCGCTAATGACCTCAGGTTAGCATCCTCAATAATCAGAACCTCCCACTCCCGTCTCCAATACTTTACACGTGCTGCGCCGATTCTTTGGAATGCACTACCTAGGTTAATACGATTAATCCCCAATCCCCACAGTTTTAAGCGTACCCTAAAAACTCACTTGTTCAGACTGGCCTACTGCCTCAATGCATTATCCTAACGATCCCTGTGTGGCCTATTTATATATATAAAAAAAAAAACAGGTTCCTCGCATCATGTTCTCATTCACTTTATGCAGTTAATAGCCCTCTGTGTCTGTACTGCTACATACTTAGGCAGTTAACTGGTTCATGCAGCTTTACATGAACACCCGAGCCTTACACTATGGCCGGTCCGAATAACTAAAGCAATTGTTACCATCCACCTCTCGTGTCTCCCCTTTTCCTCATAGTCTGTAAGCTTGCGAGCAGGGCCCTTATTCCTCCTGGTATCTGTTTTGAACTGTATTTCTGTTATGCTGTAATGTCTATTGTCTGTACAAGTCCCCTCTATAATTTGTAAAGCGCTGCGGAATATGTTGGCGCTATATAAATAAAAATTATTATTATTATTATTATTATTATCTCTCCGAAGATTTGTTTATACCAAGGAAGGTGACGGTCACAAGGGGGCATTCTCTGCGTTTGGAGGAGAGATTTTTCCACCAACATAGAAGAGGATTCTTTACTGTTAGGGCAGTGAGAATCTGGAATTCCTTGCCTGAGGAGGTGGTGATGGTGAACTCAGTCGAGGGGTTCAAGAGAGACCTGGATGTCTTCCTGGAGCAGAACAATATTGTATCTTACAGTTATTAGGTTCTTTAGGCTTCTTTCACACTTTCGTCTTTGAGCTCCCGTCAAAATCCGTCGATTTTTGAAAAAACAGGATCCAGCAAATATTTCTGCTGGATCCTGTTTTTTCTCATAGACTTGTATTAGCGACGGATTGTGGCGGATGGCCATCCGTTTCATCTGTCGTTCACTGGATCCTTCGGAAAATTGCTGCCCGTTGGCCGGAGACAACGCACATAGGAACGTTTTTTCTGTACGTTGGAAAATCGCTCAGCGACGGATCATGCGCTGCCCGTCGTTGGCTATAATGGAAGCCTATGGACACAGGATCCGTCGCTGACTGTCAAAAGGAGGAATCCAGCGACGGGTTCCGTCTTTTGAAACTGAGCATGCGTGGAAGAATTTCCAGTCAGGAAAATTCTCTCTCGCTCTCTCTCTCTTTACTATCAATGCTGCCTATGCAGCATCAATAGTAACAAGATATAATGTTAAAAATAAAAAAAAATCTCAATATTCTTATCTTCCGGCATCCCGCGCAGTGTTACCGATGCTCGCGATGCTCCCGGCAGCTAGCGTTCCCAGTAATGCATTGCGAAATGACCCGATGATGTCGCTGTCTCGCAAGACCGCTACGTCATCAGAGGTCATTGCACGCAAGGCATTACTGGGAACGCCAGCTGCCGGGAGCATCGTGAGCATCGGTAACACTGTGCGGGACGCCGGAAGGTAAGAATATTGCGATTTCTTTTTTTATTATTATTTTTAACCTGGGTTGTGTTGTGTATGCGTTTTCGCAGCGGAAAACCACTGCAAAGACGCATACACTACAGGTGCACATAGCCTCGACGGGTCCGTCAGAAAAACGGGCCCAGTGAGCCCGTTTTTTACAATCTGCATAGGATCCGTCATTTCAACATTTTGATGGATCCTGTGCAGATTGTAAAAACGGAAGTGTGAAAGAAGCCTTAGAAGGACGTAGATCTAGGGATTTATTCTGACGGAATATAGGCTGAACTGGATGGACAAATGTCTATTTTTTGGCCTTACTAACTATGTTATTATGTTACTAAATTAGTAACACAGCTCCAGGTTGCTTCTTTAGAAGTGTTTCCTTAGTTATGCATGTCACATTATCTGTATAGCACAATTGTGTCCAGGCATGAGGCCATGATATCCGGAAATCCAGCTGCTATGAAGCTTGGTGTATAGCGGTCTCCTCAGAGGTGCAGTTAGTGATCAGTGTGGAGAAGGAGACATGATCACTGTAAAATGAAGAACAGGGAATAAAATCCACAGTCCTTTAGGCCACATTCACATATTGAGTATTTGGTCAGTATTTTACCTCAGTATGAGTAAGCCAAAACCAGGAAATGAACAATCAGAGGAAAAGTATAATAGAAACATATGCACCACTTCTACATTTATCACCCACTCCTGGTTTTGGCTTACAAATACTGAGGTAAGAAACTCACCAGATACTGAACGTGTGAACATGATGTTAAGGTACTTGTGAAGTGGGTTATTTTAAAGAAAAAAAAAAGTTAGAAATTATTACAACTTTTGGCGTACAGCTCCCATCGTAATTCCAGCTCTGTAAATTTTCTTCATTTTTGTTTTGTGTTACAGTAATTCAGTTCAATGGTGTGAAACTTGTGGTTAATACTCCAGAAGACGCCCTCTTCGCCTACCGGGGAGGTAACATCACACTGCCATGTACATTCCACTATGAACCAGAACTACAGTCTCCAAGAAGACTCCGCTTCAAGTGGGCCAAGCTCCACAAGGATAACACCAAGGAGAAGGATGTGCTGGTGGCCATTGGTTTAAGGCATCGTAGTTTTGGAGAATATAAAGGTCGAGTGCACTTACATCAAAAGAAGCCCAATGAGGTGTCCCTGGTTATCACTGATCTACGTCTGGAGGATTATGGAAAGTACAAGTGTGAGGTCATCGATGGGCTTGAAGATGAAAGTGGCATTGTGGAGCTAGAATTAAGAGGTGAGCAAAGAATATGAGCACACAACATTAGATGGTAATGGAGACCTTCTCCAATATTTATGAGTTAAAGGATTTATGCCGAGTTGTGAACTTATCCCTTATCCATACAGTAGGGGATAATTTCACGACTGATGGGGATCCGACCAATAATACCCGTCCCTCACCGATCCCAAGAGCCCCATCTGAATGGAGCAGAGGTGTGTGTTTATTCTCTATGGATCCCAGAGAATGAATGGAGGGGAGGTGCATTCTCAGGATCGGTGGGGGAGCAAACTTGGCAATAGCTTTTAAGACCTACTGAGACTTGTTGCAGTGTACGAGGGTAGGGTTACATATTAGGCCGGCGTCACACCTAGCGTCTAAAAATATGGTCCATTTTTTATGGCTGAGATATACAGAAAAGTTCCTGAACAGTGATCCGTATTCAATGCGAGGATGCAATTTTTTCTCCAAAAATTATCCTAGTGTCATCCGTATGGCATCCGTACGGCGAGATTTTCTCACCGGCTTGCAAAATAGACATAATTCAGTTGCCAGCTTTTGCTATCACCTATCACCATAGCCTAGAGAGGGACCATGGTTATTGGATTCCCCCCGGCTAAAAACATCTGCCCCAGGCCACCCCAGAATAGGCGCATCTGTAAGATGCCTATTCTGGCACTTAACCACTCTGTTCCCACTCCGGAGAAGCGGTGGGATATGGGGTAATAAGGGGTTAATGTCACCTTGCTAATGTAAGGTGACATTAAGCCTGGTTAATAATGGAGAGATGTCAATAAGACACGTATCCATTATTAATCCAAGAGTAATAAAGGGTTAAAAATACACACACATTATGAATAAAGTATTTTAACCCTTTATTACTGGATTAATAATGGATATGTGTCTTATTGACATCTCTCCATTATTAACCAGGCCTAATGTCACCTTACAATAGCAAGGTGACATAAACCCCTTATTACCCCATATCCCACCGCTACAGGGGAGTGGGAAAAGAGTGGCTAAGTGCCAGAATAGGCGCATCTTACAGATGTGCCTTTTCTGGGGTGGCTGGGGGCAAATATTTTTAGCCGGGGGGGGGGCAATAACCATGGTCCCTCTCTAGGCTAATAATATCTGCCCTCACTCACTGGCTATCCCACTCTGGTGGAGAAAATTGCGTGGGAGGCCACGCCAGTTTATTCTGTGATTTAACCCTTTATTTTAACACCTAGAGCTCCCAAATTTTGCACACACAAACTACTAACATTATTAGTGAAATATGTAAAATATAACAGATATGAAATGGTTTACTGTATGTACACCATGTCTCATTTCCTGTCGGGTTTGATAAGGAGAGAGCAAAAGCCGGCAATTGAATTACCGGCTTTTAAGCTATCTAGCTCTGTATTAAATATAAATATACACATGTGTGTCAATGACATATATATATATATATATATATATATATATATATATATATAAGACAAAAAAGGAAAACAGCACTACAAAAATGAAAAAAATGTGGACTTTATTGCCCGAATGGCGTGGCAACGTTTCGTATATAGTATCCTTTCTCAAGCAGTGGTTACATAGGAGTGTCAGGTTTTTATACAAAACACATGCATAGCGCATTAACAATATCATTAAATTACATATCAAATATTTTACATCAATGTGAAAGTGACGAGTGAGAAAAAAAGTGCATCAGTGCGTGATTTGAAAATCCTTTTGGATTTTGCATATATACATATAAAGACTCAAGCATACTAGTACATCATGTAAAAATGCATTAAGTACTCAATTATACTAGTTAATTACGCCAGGTGTCCCAATTCATGAAGCGCCATCAGAAAAACTCACATGTGTATCTTTCCTGTAAGCGCCATGTCCACGGCGTTCCCAAGGGCAGACTGAGCATGTCCATGACGAAACTACCCATAGTCACTAGCGCTCACATCCGCGCATGCGCAGTACGTCTCCCGAACACTATCCGCCATCTTAATAATGGTAATAGCCTATGTTCCGTCCCTCACTGCAGTTGCTTGCAGCCATAGCAACCAGGACACATTCTACATGAGTCTATATAAGCGCGGTTGCACAGGGTGCACCGTAAAGCAGCGCTAAATCCCCCTCTATATTGTATCCATAAAATAAATAAGCTGAGCATATAGCTATTATGGAAACGCCACCTATAGGTAAATTAAGTTTCTTTTAAAGAGAGTGTGTACATTGAGGATAACATAGAATAAAGCACTTTGCAGCAGAGAAACAGGGTCAGGACATAAGCCCACATAGGCGCAACTAGGCACAGGATGACCCCACTCAACGAAGCGGGGCCACCCATGCCGAAGCACAGACCCGAGTGAAAAAAGGAGGTAGTACTACCCCCTTCCCACTCACATCAACGCCAAGCCACACCACAAGACCACTGCTCATGCATGCATAAAATAAACTCAATTCCTCGTACACCTAAACCGATAAATCCATAGGAGAATCCATATTATTATTAGATCTTCAATAACTCTCGCTGGATGGCAATATACTGCATATACTCATGATTTATTAAATACTATTCCATGTACAAAAAAACACAAAAAAATGGGAAAGAAACAATAAAAAAATAAACAAAAGAAAAATAATATTCAAGTTGCCGCTTCATGAAGTGGGACACCTAGAATGAAAAAAGGACAAAAATATCAATCCAAAAGGATCATCATAAATAAAAACATACAGGAGGAAGAATTATCATTGCATGTTACAAAAGCTGGTTTAATTTAAAATCTACATTCAGACCATGCGGTTTAAGAGTGTTAAGTCTCATTATCCATTCCAATTCTCTCCTTTTTAAAAGTTTAATACGATCCCCACCTCTCCTCTGAACAGGAATGGTATCAATTATACGGAAACGCAATTGCTTCTCTGTGTGCATTTTTTCTGAAAAATGTTTAGAAACCAGTAAATCCAAGCATTTTTTTCTTATGGTATGCCGGTGTTGGTTGATACGTGTTTTGAAGTCACAAGTAGTTTCACCAACATACCATAGTTGACAAGGACATTCTAATAGGTATATCACAAATTCTGAACTGCACGTCAGAAAGTGCCGTATCCTAAACTCCTCATTAGTTACCGGGTGGGTAAATAGAGAACCCTTCAACATCAAACAACAATTGACACAGGAAAGGCAGGGGAAACATCCCTTCCTAGTCTGTCCTGTGAAAGTAAGCTGATTAGATTTTTTAAAAGACCCAATATCTGACCTAACCAAGGTTGACGCTATGGTCTGATTACGTTTGTACGAAAACATTGGTGGCCTTGAGAACTCAGCTACTTGCGGCAAACATTTGTGTAGCATCCCCCAATGTTTAGTAATAATATTGGCAATTCTGCCACTTTCCTCACAGTAAGACGTAACAAATGGAATACGGTTCAACTCCTTAGTTCTAATTTTTTTATGGAACAGATTTTCACGTTTCAATTCATCAACCTTATTCTTTTGGGTTTGCAACAAATTTTGCGGATAAATAATAATAATCTTTATTTTTATATAGCGCTAACATATTCCGCAGCGCTTTACAGTTTGCACACATTATCATCGCTATCCCTGATGGGGCTCACAATCTAAATTCCCTATCAGTATGTCTTTGGAATGTGGGAGGAAACCGGAGAACCCGGAGGAAACTCACGCAAACACGGAGAGAACATACAAACTCTTTGCAGATGTTGTCCTGGGTGGGATTAGAACCCAGGACTCCAGCCCTGCAAGGCTGCAGTGCTAACCACTGAGCCACCCATAGCCTCTATCCAAGAATCGTGTCATAACTCTTTGCAGAGAGTTCTCCAATGAATTCTCATCACTCTCAGTCCTTTTAATACGCATAAGTTGGCTGTATGGTATTGACTCTTTCATTTTTTTCGGATGCTGGCTATCAAAGGACAACAGATCATTTTTGTCAGTTGGCTTGATATACAATTGAGTATTTAATTTATTCGCCTCAATCCTTACATTAACATCCAAAAACTGTATATCAGTCTTTGAATGAACAAGGGTGAATTTAATAGTATCATCAATTGTATTAAGATACTTATGGAAATCATGGAGCAGGTCTTCAGTACCAGTCCAGATGAGGAAGACATCGTCTATGTATCGCCACCACGCGGCAACTAGGCCGAAGTGGTGGGACACATAGGCGAAATCTTCCTCAAGGACACTCATTACAACATTTGCGTACGCGGGCGCCATGTTAGCGCCCATGGCGGTCCCGTGTAATTGTAAATAAAAGGAATCGCCAAACAGAAAATAATTTCTAGTTAGTACCAATCTCAAGAGTTGTATTATAAACTCCCTCGCTTCCGGAGAATACTGGGTGGACAACAGTTTCTTATTCATTGCCTCAAGTCCCCGTTTGTGGTCAATTAAGGTATAGAGAGACGTGACGTCGAATGACGCTAAAATTACCTCACCCACTATACTAATTCCATTAATTTTTTCAAGAAAATCCGTTGTGTCACATAAGAAGGACTCAGCACTCCCAGCAATCAGATTAAGTATCTTGTCAAGGAAGACCCCTATACTTGAAAAAATTGAGTCACTCCCTGAAACAATCGGCCTTCCCGGAGGGTGCACGAGAGACTTATGTATTTTTGGCAGGATGTATATCACAGGAGTGATAGGAAATTTAATAGTGAGAAAATCAAACAAATCTTGATCTATAATTAATTTTTCTTTCGCATCCTCCAAAATCGCCTTAATTTCTCTAGCAATATCAAATTTAGGTTCATATGATAATCTCTTGTACACCTCCGGGTCCGCCAACTGTCTATTAATTTCATTTAGATATTCCTCTCTGTCCAAAACAACTGTGGCACCACCCTTATTGGCTTTCTTAATCACAATTTCGTTGTCATGTGACAGTTCATGCAAGGCCTCTATCTCACCTTTGGTCAAATTTGGGTGCTTAAATTTTTTTTAACAGTCCTTCCTAAGATTTTCAATGTCACCATTCACTGCTGTAATAAAAGCCTCTATAACCGGAGGATATACTTGTGGGACAAAAGTGCTTTTTTTCTTTAAGCCTACATAATTAAGGTTTATTTCACTGTTGGAATCATGTTGTACCCCAACATTGTGGCTAAACCATTCCTTCAATTTGACCGACCTAAAAAAACATTGCAGATCCAGATTTAATTGGAACCAATCAACGTGTGTGTTCAATCCAAAGGACAACCCCTTATTCAAAATAAAAGGGTTAACAGTAAGAGTCTTTTTGGAAATACTTACAGTTAAACCTGCTCCTTGCTCCTCCTCGTCCCTTGTTTTACCACAGGTGATCTGCCTTTCCCTCTTTTCTCTTTTTTGTTGTCTCCGATGTTTCTTTCCTCCCCTTTTCCTGATGTACTCGGTTTTTCCTTGGGGGGATCTGTACCTGGAAAAGCCATGATTAGGTGACAAAAATACACTATTAGATGTACACATATAATTCTCTTTGAGTCTATAACCTTTCTTCTTCCAATTTCCTGAATTATCTCTCTGCCAGTTGTAAACGTTCCCGTCTTTGTAATCGTCCAGAAGGACTTGGGGATCCTAGTTAATGATAAACTTACCTGGAGCAGCCAGTGCCAGGCAGCAGCTGCCAAGGCAAACAGGATCATGGGGTGCATTAAAAGAGGTCTGGATACACATGACGAGAGCATTATACTGCCTCTGTACAAATCCCTAGTTAGACCGCACATGGAGTACTGTGTCCAGTTTTGGGCACCGGTGCTCAGGAAGGATATAATGGAACTAGAGAGAGTACAAAGGAGGGCAACAAAATTAATAAAGGGTATGGGAGAACTACAATACCCAGATAGATTAGCGAAATTAGGATTATTTAGTCTAGAAAAAAGACGACTGAGGGGCGATCTAATAACCATGTATAAGTATATAAGGGGACAATACAAATATCTCGCTGAGGATCTATTTATACCAAGGAAGGTGACGGGCACAAGGGGGCATTCTTTGCGTCTGGAGGAGAGAAGGTTTTTCCACCAACATAGAAGAGGATTCTTTACTGTTAGGGCAGTGAGAATCTGGAATTGCTTGCTGGAGGAGGTGGTGATGGCGAACTCAGTCGAGGGGTTCAAGAGAGGCCTGGATGTCTTCCTGGAGCAGAACAATATTGTATCATACAATTATTAGGTTCTGTAGAAGGACGTAGATCTGGGGATTTATTATGATGGAATATAGGCTGAACTGGATGGACAAATGTCTTTTTTCGGCCTTACTAACTATGTTACTATGTTACTATGTTACTATGTCCATATCACGGTTCCATTTTCTACGTTTCATGTCTTCTAATTCTAATCGCAGTTTATCAAATTTTATTTTCAGGGACTCAAAAAACCCACTCCACTCATTGACCTTCATTAGTCTCTTAATTTCTAATTCCAAAATTGGCATTTCAGAGTTGTATTTTTTTGTTTCCTGCTGTTAAAATTCAATGTTCAGATGGATGATATCCAATCCATATTTGTTAGAGATCATGCTAAATTTAGCTCAGAAGGAAGGATCATTAATCATTAGGTTGGGACGGATATTTGAACGCAGACCCCTAGGAATTTTCTTCACTTTATAATATTCACTAAGGGTAACCAGGTGTAATTGCACTGTAGTCAATTTTCTCATAGTATTTTCGTACTTCAGCTTTAAATCGTACAATGAAGGTGTACTCAGGAAGGCTGCATCAGCCTCCACCTCCCCGAGTATTCTTTCTCCATCCTCACTAGTGTAAGCAAAAACGCCAGGTTCGAACAGATTGTTTTCCATAGTCCACAACAAACTATATGAAAAAATACCAAAAAATTGCAAAAAAATAATATAAAGAAAAAATATCAAAAAATAAACCATTAGATGCAAATTTCCACATAAACCATATATAGTGAAAAAGACGGAACAGCATCAAAATACTACCTTAGACAAAGTGCAAAGCTTCCCAAGCCACTGTTCATGGCGGCTCAAAATATAAAAGACAAAAAAAGGAAAACAGCACTACAAAAATGAAAAAAATGTGGACTTTATTGCCCGAATGGCGTGGCAACGTTTCGTATATAGTATCCTTTCTCAAGCAGTGGTTACATAGGAGTGTCAGGTTTTTATACAAAACACATGCATAGCGCATTAACAATATCATTAAATTACATATCAAATATTTTACATCAATGTGAAAGTGACGAGTGAGAAAAAAAGTGCATCAGTGCGTGATTTGAAAATCCTTTTGGATTTTGCATATATACATATAAAGACTCAAGCATACTAGTACATCATGTAAAAATACATTAAGCACTCAATTATACTAATTAATTACGCCAGGTGTCCCAATTCATGAAGCGCCATCAGAAAAACTCACATGTGTACCTTTCCTGTAAGCGCCATGTCCACGGCGTTCCCAAGGGCAGACTGAGCATGTCCATGACGAAACTACCCATAGTCACTAGCGCTCACATCCGCGCATGCGCAGTACGTCTCCCGGACACTAGCCGCCATCTTTGTAATGGTAATAGCCTATGTTCCGTCCCTCACTGCAGTTGCTTGCAGCCATAGCAACCAGGACACATTCTACATGAGTCTATATAAGCGCGGTTGCACAGGGTGCACCGTAAAGCAGCGATAAATCCCCCTCTATATTGTATCCATAAAATAAATAAGCTGAGCATATAGCTATTATGGAAACGCCACCTATAGGTAGATTAAGTCTATGTGTAGACATTAATTTTATCTACTCTATTCTAACCTGTCAGTGTGATTTTACAGTACACCGCGCTGCATTACCGGCTTTTCTATAGGACATTGGTGCGTATTTCTCGCAAGTCACACTGTTGGTCCGTGTGTAATCTGTATTTTTCTCGCCCCCATAGACTTTCATTGGCATATTTTTGTACGAATACGCTGACAATCACAGCATGCTGCGATTTTCTCAGCCCGTTAAATACGGCCGAGAAATATACGGCTGATGGAAGCGGCCCCATAGAGAAACATTGGTCCGTGTGCAATGCGTTGTTTTTGCACCTCTCCCTCGTCCGTATTTCTCCCTTGTGTGACGCCGGCCATACTCTGCAAAAATATAGTGGCAGTTGTAATCTGCCTCTTACTTGGACCCAGGATAATTGATCTTTTCTAACTTATCTTAAGGGTAATTTCTGCACCAAAACCTCTGCATTTTACAGAGCCAGAAACATGGAAAAGATACCTGAAATCTCATGCACACGCTGCTTATTCTTTCCTTGCAGACTTAAAATCATTTCCAATCTGCGGCATGTCAGTTCTTTCAGCATTTTTGTAGTCTTTTTCACCCATTCAAATGACAGGGGGAAAAATGCGTGTAAAAAATGTGTCAAACCTACGTATTTCATGACGTGTTTTTCCTGCCAAGACATGCGGTTTTGGTGCAGAAATTTCTGCTACAAATTTTCAATGTGTGCACATAGCCTTAGACTGGACAAAACCAGCAAAGTCACCGTGTAGCCATAGCCGAAATTACAGGCGACCTGTCACATTGCGTGGTCCGATCTGTGGACAGCACGTTCTAGAAGGAGAAGCTGAGCAGAATGATATATAGATGCAGTATCATTTGTATCTTAGTCATTTAAAGCCCTGGCGTTTGTATGTATTTAAGTCCAGTGGGCGGTCCTAGTAGTGATTGACAGCCATCTCTGCATACACAGGCAGGAAAGACTGTCAATCATAGATTAGGACCGCCCACTGGACTCCTATACCTAAAAACTCCACGGCTTTCAATGAATAAAACGGAAGATTGACGAAAACATTTCTCATAAAAATTGTATATAAATCCGATCAGCTTTTCCTGCTTTGGGCTTGGGGCCTATATATATAGCAATGCTTGACTTCTAGTGAGCAATACTACCCTCTAGTGGCAATCTGAAATATTGAATTGGTTAATTTTAGTGAAAGCACTTTATTATATTATATGTATAACAATGATTTTTTTGCACAATGCACTTTATCATATATAAATATTGTTCTAGTTTTTTTTTGCTGCGTAACATTGCTGTATTTAGGAAAACTGCCAATTTTATGTCTGCTGTAACTTCCTTTATGTAATCTCCATTCTTTCCAGTTATCTCGTGTTCCTGAATATCTTTTCATGGCTTTTTATTTAATTGAATAAAAACTAATATAGTTTTAAAAATTGATCTGTTGTCACTTCAAGTTTTTCTTTGGCACCTATCTCTGTGAACCTGGTGTACACAGAATATAGTTGTGTAGTCTTTTGAAAGATTGAAGTGTTGTCCCTTGGATATGGACTTATTAATGACTTAAGGACGCTTTTTGTCTTGAATTAATTTGGAGTTTACTAGACCAAATAATTGAGATTATTTTTTGCACTTCCAAAAGTGGCCACTAGATGTCAGAATTAACAAGATATTTGAAATCTATCGCTACATCTAGAATTTCCATCATTAAAATGTGTCATTTATTTTGCCCATGAAACAAAAAGAAAATTGGAATTGGTGGATAAAAAAAACATGTGACCGAATGCAGAATGAATTCTTGTGCAAATACATTGGTTTGGAGCAGATCTTTTTTTAATTGGTCTGTGATGGGAATAAATGTAAATTTCATTTTTGGCAGTGAAATCGGTAATTGAAGGTGGTGTATTTAGGATATGTGGAAACCATAGGGGTTCCCACACTCAAGACCTCATCCTCTATGAGCCAAAGCAGAGAAGTGTTACTTTACTGCCCAAATTTGTGTAAACCCTTAGAAGAATAAATAGCATTTTTGATGTTGGATGGCTCATAACATCAGGTTTTTTTTTAACCCCTTAGCAATTACACATTACTCTATAACTGTATGAAGCAAATTTTGCACACCAATCTTAATGAAGGGAGTGCTGAAGTATGATGAGCCAAATTCATTAAGATGCATGTACTTCGTTAAGCCAAATTTATTAAAAAGCTGCAGCTTACAACTGCGATGCCCCTCTGCCAGATATGTTACTCCAGTCAGGGCTGATGTACATTTTTGGCATATGCCAAAGGTTTCTCAATTGTTGCGCAGTATGCATAATGTGAGGATTCACAAGTCTGCAGACTTCTAGTTTAAGATCGGACAACCAGGGGTGTAACGACCACGGCCCATGAGGGCGGGGGCCCGCTGACGCCAGCAGAAAGTTCAACTGGATGTGCATACCCAGTCGCACATTCAGCTGAAGTGTGTTGTGGCACGTAGACCCATTTGGTCTGTGCATAGCAATACATGCTGCCGGCCAATCAGAGGCCAGCAGATGACGTCGGCAAGCATGTGACTGGGGCGCATGGCAGTGACATCACTGTCTCTGTCTCTTGCGCACTGAAGTCAGTTGCCGTCTTTAGCAGAGGACACTGAGTGGCAAGGAGCGGATGGGCGGTGAGTATAATCGTTCAATTTTTCTCTATGCATTAAAGAACAACGGCAAAACAGGGGACATATACCAGGATGGGGAATATATATACCAGGTTTGGTCCCAGGATGGAGGATACATATATATATATATATATATATATATATATATATATATATATAGAAAAAAATTGGAACAGCATCTACAGAATACCTTAATATAGTGCAAAGCTTTCCCAGCCAGTGATCCAATGGCAATAAAGTCCACTTTTTTCTTATTTTTTGTGCTGCTTTTCTTATTTTTTTCATGTATATATATATATATATATATATATATATATATATATATATATATATATCAGGATGGAGGGCATATATATGTATCAGGATAGGGGACATACAGTATACACCAGATTCGAGCCCAGAATAAGAGACAGAATGGGGGTTATATTTATATCAAGATGGGGCCAGGAAGGGGATCATATATACAAGGATGGGGAATATATATAGCAGGATGTGGCCCAGGATAAGGGACATATATACCAGGATGGGGCCCAGGACACGAGACATATATATGAGGATGGGGAATATATTTATATCAGGATGGGGCCAGGATGAGGGTCATATATACCAAGATAGGGTTCGGCCAGCTTGGAGGCAAGTTAGGAGTCAGCTTATCCAGGTGGAAATCAAAAGCCTTCCTCTAGCCCCGTGGTGGTGTAGTCCCTTACTGCCTAGGGCTTCACGTAAGGTCCTTGCAGATGTTATCTCTCTCTGTCCCCCAGATAGGATAGGACATAACCCGTATGACTGGTAGCTTGAGGCTGTTTATAGGGACTTTAGCACGCCCCGGCCTCTGAGGGGTTCCACCGTGCCTCCTGGGTGTTAGGTCGGACATGTAACTTAGAGTTCAGATGTCCTGCCAGTCTCTGATATAAGTCATAGAGGTCCTTACAACCTCGGTGTTCCGGCTACCAGTCTCCGCACCTCAGAAGGAGGCAGCCTGCTCAGGGCTGGTCTCCCTCTGGTATTCTCTTCTGCGCTTTGCTCTCCTGCACGCTCTCTACAATGTATTCGGCTTTCTCAATGTCTCTTTCCAGGAACTGCTGCACCGCGGTTACACAGCTCCGTAAACCCTCTGCTGCCTCAGACAGATCCAGTCTGTTTCCTGGCAAGAACTCACTAACTTTCCCCACAGACTACCAGTTATATATATGGGGAGTCACCTAGTAAGCAGGATCAAAAGCTCCCCCTGGTGGCCTGGCGTGTGAATGTGTTGCATGTTTGTAATACCTGGTTACAGTTATCCCTTCTTGCCTTCAAGCGTAACATCATTCTCCCCGTGAGGAAAGCCATGCTACTGTGACGACCAGGACCCTGGGGCGCCATACTTATCTCAGTAAATTAGAATAATTAACAGAAAACACCTGCAAAGGCATCCTAAGTGTTTAAAAAGGTCCCTTAGTCTGTTTCAGTAGGCTCAACAATCATGGGGAAGACTGCTGACTTGACAGATGTCCAGAAGGCAGTCATTGGTACACTCCACAAGGAGGGTAAGCCACAAAAGGTCATTGCTAAAGAAGCTGGCTGTTCACAGAGTGCTGTATCCAAGCATATTAATGGAAGATTGAATAGAATGAAAAAGTGTAGTAGAAAAATGTGCACAAGCAACCGGGATAACCGCAGCCTTGAAAAGATTGTTAAGAAAAGGCCATTCAAAAATTGGGGGGAGATTCACAAGGAGTGGACTGCTGCTTGAGTCATTGTTTCAGGAGCCACCACACACAGGACATGGGCTACAAGTGTTTCATACCTTGTGTCAAGCCACTTATGACCAATAGACAACGCCAGAAGCGTCTTACCTGGGCCAAGGAGAAAAAGAACTGGACTGTTGTCAGTGGTCCAAGGTGTTGTTTTCAGATGAAAGTAAATTTTGCATTGCATTTGGAAATCAAGGTCCCAGAGTTTGGAGGAAGAATGGAGAGGCACAGAATCCAAGCTGCTTCAGGTCTGGTGTGAAGTTTCCACAATCAGTGATGGTTTGGGAAGCCATGTCATCTGCTGGTGTAGGTCCACTGTATTTTATCAAGACCAAAGTCAGCGCAGCCATCTACCAGGAAATTTTAGAGCACTTCATGCTTCCCTCTGCCAATAAGTTTTTTGCAGATGCAAATTTCATTCTCCAGCAGGACTTGGCACCTGTCCACACTGCCAAAAGTACCAATACCTGGTTTAAAAACAACACTATCACTGTGCTTGATTGGCCAACAAAACTTTCCTTACTTTAACCCCATAGAGAATCTATGGGGTATTGTCAAGAGGAAGATGAGAGACACCAGACCAAACAATGCAGGCGATCTGAAGGCTGCTATCAAAGCAACCTGGGATTCCATAACACCTCAGCAGTGCCACAGACTGATCGCCTCCATGCCATGCCGCATTGATGCAGTAATTGATGCAAAAGGATCCCCGACCAAGTATTGAGTGCATTTATTGAACATACATTTCCATAGGCAAACATTTCGGATTTTAAAATCAATTTTCAAGCTGGTGTTATAAAGTATTCTAATTCACTGAGATAATGACTTTGGGGTTTTCATTGTCTATAAGCCATAATCATCAACATTAACAGAAATAAACACTTGACACTGATCACTATGTTTGTAATGATTCTATATAATATATGAGTTTCACTTTTGTTTTGAAGAACTGAAATAAATTAACTTTTTTATGATATTCTAATTTACTGCAGTTACAGGTCCTTCTCACAAAATTAGCATATAGTGTTAAATTTCATTATTTACCATAATGTAATGATTACAATTAAACTTTCATATATTATAGATTCATTATCCACCAACTGAAATTTGTCAGGTCTTTTATTGTTTTAATACTGATGATTTTGGCATACAACTCCTGATAACCCAAAAAACCTGTCTCAATAAATTAGCATATTTCACCCATCCAATCAAATAAAAGTGTTTTTTAATAACAAACAAAAAAACCAACAAATAATAATGTTCAGTTATGCACTCAATACTTGGTCGGGAATCCTTTGGCAGAAATGACTGCTTCAATGCGGCGTGGCATGGAGGCAATCAGCCTGTGACACTGCTGAGATGTTATGGAGGCCCAGGATGCTTCAATAGCGGCCTTAAGCTCATCCAGAGTGTTGGGTCTTGCGTCTCTCAACTTTCTCTTCACAATATCCCACAGATTCTCTATGGGGTTCAGGTCAGGAGAGTTGGCAGGCCAATTGAGCACAGTAATACCATGGTCAGTAAACCATTTACCAGTGGTTTTGGCACTGTGAGCAGGTGCCAGGTCGTGCTGAAAAATGAAATCTTCATCTCCATAAAGCATTTCAGCCGATGGAAGCATGAAGTGCTCCAAAATCTCCTGATAGCTAGCTGCATTGACCCTGCCCTTGATGAAACACAGTGGAGCAACACCAGCAGCTGACATGGCACCCCACACCATCACAGACTGTGGGTACTTGACACTGGACTTCAGGCATTTTGGCATTTCCTTCTCCCCAGTCTTCCTCCAGACTCTGGCACCTTGATTTCCGAATGACATGCAAAATTTGCTTTCATCAGAAAAAAGTACTTGGGACCACTTAGCAACAGTCCAGTGCTGCTTCTCTGTAGCTCAAAAGTGGCTTTACCTGGGGAATGCGGCACCTGTAGCCCATTTCCTGCACACGCCTGTGCACGGTGGCTCTGGATGTTTCCACACCAGACTCAGTCCACTGCTTCCTCAGGTTCCCCAAGGTCTGGAATCGGTCCTTCTCCACAATCTTCCTCAGGGTCCGGTCTCCTCTTCTCGTTGTACAGCGTTTTCTGCCACATTGTTTCCTTCCAACAGACTTACCATTGAGGTGCCTTGATACAGCACTCTGGGAACAGCCTATTTGTTGAGAAATTTCTTTCTGGGTCTTACCCTCTTGCTTGAGGGTGTCAATGATGGCCTTCTTGACATCTGTCAGGTCGCTAGTCTTACCCGTGATGGGGGTTTTGAGTAATGAACCAGGCAGGGAGTTTATAAAAGCCTCAGGTATCTTTTGCATGTGTTTAGAGTTAATTAGTTGATTCAGAAGATTAGGGTAATAGGTCGTTTAGAGAACCTTTTCTTGATATGCTAATTTATTGAGACAGGTTTTTTGGGTTATCAGGAGTTGTATGCCAAAATCATCAGTATTAACCCTCCGTCACATACAATATTCGGACTAACGAGTTCACATACAATGTGCCTGTCAGGCGCCTGCTGGAAAAATACCTATAATATCTAATGTTTGCAATTTCAGTGCTCTAAAAGTGATCAGTGACCTTCATAGGGATGTAATAAAAGAGACTACACATAATCAGTTGCAAAAAAAACATTTACTTAACATAAAACTAATAACTATGAAATACAAACTTTTCAAAACTCCCGCCAAATAGTCCCCAGTTCGACTCTCTCAAAAAAATGTACAAAGAAAATTTTTGAACACAAACTTAATTTTAAGGTACCTTAAGTACTATTAAAAACATATTCAATCAGAAGTAGATGCTGAGGTTTCCCCAGAAAAGTCACACTTGCAGAGCAAGTAGCAAGAATTGCACACCATTTTTGCATGTGTCAGGCAAATTGCTTTGACATTTGAGACATTCATAATTTGAAAGCCTTCTGGTTCCGCTTTCCGTTTGGCAGGTGGTGCATCTCCTTCTTTTGTGAGGTGGTGCAGATGGTGACTTTTCACCATCATCTTCTGGGCGGAACCTTTTGAGCTGAACTTGAAGGCGAGAGGGGATACCGATTGTTTTCACGCTTCTCCTGCGTAGCTCTCCAAGTACTAGTTCATGGGCCAATTTTTTCAGATACAATCGTCTACGGAGTGGTTCAAGCTTGTTTTCAAGATAAATTACTTGTGAATTTATACCACCCAAATTCAACATAGCAAAAAATATGACCATTGGCCAGCGTTTGATGTTTCTGCTGACTTGAAAGTGGAGCACATCTGATCTGCTGTATCCACACCCCCTTTGGTGGCATTGTAAAATGTAATTATCTCCGGGTTTTTTTCTGCCCCAGTCCCAGGATCGATGGCAGCATCATCATGAAGTGTTGATAGAAGAAGTACGATTTTTTTGGCATGTGGTACATAGGAAACTAAAGCCTTTCCATTATGGAATGCAAACATACTGCTGTACTGTTGTCTCTCTTTCACACTTACAAACTGTGGCGGCAATTCCCTTTTGTTTTTTCTTACAGTTCCCACATATGACAGCTTCTGAATTTTCAGATAATCAATCAGATCACAACTTGTAAACCAATTGTCAGCTGTAATATTGCGACCCGATCCAAATAAGGGTTCAGCCAGTCTTTTTACAACATCAATGGCTTTGTTGCTCACACAGTAAGGACCTTCTGGTTGTTTTCCTGCATAAACTTCCAGGTTATAAGTGTAGGTCTTACTGGCATCAACAAGGGCATAAATTTTTATTCCATATTTGTTTGGCTTTGATGGAATATATTGACGAAAGGCACATCTACCACGAAAACCAGGGAGCATTTCGTCAATAGTGAGATTCTCTCCAGGGTAATAACTTTGTTTACAGTTTACAACAAATCTTTGAAATATATCACAAATTGGAGCAAGTCGGTCATGTGTTTTGCGTTCGGTTCGGGTAGTTCTGTCGTCAAACCGAAGGCAACGAATTAGAATCTTGAATCTGTTTATGGACATAACAAGGCTAAATTTTTCAACTCCATCCCCATCTTTACCCCAAAGTTCCTCCAAACTTTGTCTATTTGCCCTATAAGCTCCTGGAAGGTACAGTAATTAAAAAAAGGAAGGTGAGTAATAATGTTTAAAGGTTCCCTACGTTTTTTCTGGAATGGCTTCTTGTTCCATTTAGTATTTTTATCTTTTCCAATATAATATGATCCAACTTCTTCATCCTCACCACTGTCACCATCTTGCTCTGTTTCAGAATCCAGGACACATTCTTCCACCTCATCATGAGAATCAATCTCACTTTCCTCTCCTAAATCCTCATTCAGTGTGAGGTCTCTATCATCTAACAGCATGTTTGTTACTTCCTCAACATCAAGTTGTTTGGATAAATTGTACATTTTCCTCTCCATTTCAGCAGATAATCTGAAGCAAGAGAAGGAATATGTTAGGGAACTACTGTATATGCCTGAGCAGCACACTTTCTTTTATAAAATCTCCCTTATTTCTATGAAATATCCTCACATTTTGTGCTATATATTCATAAAACAAGCTAAATAAACTATTGTGATGAATAAAAACATAAAATACCAACCTTACTGAATGTGACGTATTCACATACAATGAGCCTGAGAGATCTGTGCAGCTATATCCTCTCCCCTGAAGCTCTGAAATCCAACTGTGATATCAGGTTTCACAGACCTTCAAGAGACAGGAGACTACCTGGAGGGAGGGGGTTTCCTCACAATCTGGTGAGGAAGGAGAAATGAAAGTAAAAGAGAAGCGCCTGTCAGATCAGTTGTATGTGACGGAGGGTTAAAACAATAAAAGACCTGACAAATTTCAGTTGGTGGATAATGAATCTATAATATATGAAAGTTTAATTGTAATCATTACATTATGGTAAATAATGAAATTTAACACTATATGCTAATTTTTTGAGAAGGACCTGTAGAAGCACTTGTGTATATATACCAGGATGGTTCAAATCTTGCATCGGGTCCCATGAGACTCTAACGCCACTGCAGACTACCCCTTTAGTTTTGGCTGAAAATGGGCCAACTTTTGCCACATTTTGGTGAAAATTTGGTGCATTTACCTCCTATGAAAAGAATGCAAAAAGAAGAGTGAGTGCCAATATTTTGATCCACCCTTCTGTTAATTTGGTAGCAAGAGCTGAATATGTAACTTGCTTCTTTAAAACCTTTGCTGCACTATTTATCTGACAGTCCCAGATCTCAGATCTCCAGGCTTCTGGAGAGCATGGCTATATCGTTCTCCAAACTACACAGAGGCTGGCGCTTAGAACCTGTTAGTACACACCATTAACGATTTTGGATAACTTCACTGAGAGAAGATGCCTCCAAACTCCAGAACTTGGATTTCTAAGTATTAATTTCATAACAGAAGACAATGACTGGTTTGAGAAGTTTTTGCCTTACTTTGTACTATTTTAAGAAAATAGTGCAGTCCACTAGAAAATTACCCAGAGTTAGAGATGAGCGGATATGCCAGGATTTGAATTTGGCAAATTGCAAAAATTTTTCAAGGAAACTGGATGTGCAGCGAAGTTATTCTTTGCGAGTTAAATGTTTATATCCTTTCTCTCCAGACTTCAGAGCACAATAAACTTAGGATGTAATAAAATAAATTAATACTCATCTCACCTGTCTTGCCTTCTCCCATCTGGTCCTTCACATCTTTTCTTTTGCCTGTCCCCCGTTGCGCACATCCTCTTTGGCTTCTTCAGTCCAGGCCAAGATTTCCAGTACAACTAGGTCTCTGTTGTCCCTGCATGCAATGCTATTATTTTTGCAATGCCACGATGGCATGGGAAACAGTAACATTGTAAGCCTAGTAATGCTGTAAGTCCTGGTCTGGAATGAAGAGGCTGATGGTGATTAACATCATAATAATCTTTACCTGTTTGCAATTGGCCACCATTTCACTGAATTCTTTCTAAACGTATTACAAAAAAATCGGTATTCTGGAAAACACAAATTTTTTTAAATTTAATTCCACTTGAATAAATTCGCTCTTTTCCACTCAATAGTCCATTTTAAAATTATGAGATATTATCCCAAATGACACCATTATTTTGCATCAACTCTTGTGTGTTAAACTGTTACTGTTTTCGTCTTGGTCTCCGGCATGTTTCTTTTGTAATTTACCAGTGGACAGATACCTGTGTCCTCATGTGTTTTACTAATAAAATACTCTTATTCACAGGTGTTGTCTTTCCATACCAACCACGTCATGGAAGGTACCAGCTAAATTTCCATGATGCAAAGAAAGCCTGCGAAGCTCAAGACTCCATGATGTCTTCATTTGAGCAGTTATTTAGAGCATGGGAAGAAGGTTTGGATTGGTGCAATGCTGGATGGTTAATGGATGGTACTGTTCAATACCCTATTACTTTACCCAGAGAACCTTGTGGTGGGAAGGAGACAGCACCTGGAGTAAGGAGCTATGGGGAACGTCACAAGCATCTGCATAAGTATGATGTCTTCTGCTTTTCTTCAGCACTCAAAGGTGAGGTCCATAGCCTAGATCTGTAAATTGTCCTCAAAGATTTATCTGGTGTTTGCTCCTGAAAGTTGGATAGTTAGGAAAAAGGGACATGTATAACAACAGAAGAAAATGGGTGAAGATTCACCAAAAAATGTTGGCTGTATGCAACACAGGTTCCCATTATCCTTAGAGTGAAGGCTGTGGACTTTGTCTTCATTGTAGACTTAAAGAAGTTGGCTCACACACTATTTTTTGTATAGAAACTTCTAATTAGCCTGTGCAAAAGTCATTGTAAAGGGAGAGTCAGCAGTGACCTCACCTATTGTGACTAGTGGATCCTGTGCAATCAGCTCTGTATAAAGGTATCACCAGTCATTCTAATCCAGCCTAAGTGGCCAGTGTGAACATTGCAAGACAAACTTCAATAAAAGAAAAGACCAAATAAAGAGATAATTTAACATAAAAACATCTGTTTTAATTGATGTTCTGATGACACGTTCCCTTTGAGTTTCTAACCGCTACTTATCTCCTGTTGGAGTAAACGAATGGGCATGTCAAACAAGCAATATCATACAGAAAATGGATCCTGTTTCAATTAAATTTAAAGCATTCAATTAAATCAATTATTTTTATATTAATCTAAAAGGATTAAACCTTGTTTAAGACTTTCAGTGACTGAATTTCCTCCTGGAGCATTAATAGAGAATGTATGAAGATTCTAATTGTAAGATACCTAACTAATAATCATTAAAGAGGATTTCCAGGAACACAATATTGATGGCCTATTTTTAGGATGGGTCAACAATATTAGATTACTTTTCCAGCCACTTGCGTGATTGAGCTGTTGAAGCGATCATGGTACTTGTGTGAGCGTTACGGCCTCTCCAATGTTTGCGTTGCTCATTCTACCTGCTATACTGAGTATTACATTGTTGCCCCATCCGCTTGAATGGGACAAAGCTGCAATACCCAAGACAACTGCTACTAACCGTGATGGCATGCAGGTAGACGGATCAGTGTAAACATTGAAGAGGTTGCTTGCTAGCCTATTCGAACTTCTTAGGGGCTGCTGAAAATTGTCAGATTGAACATTAATGGCCTACCCTAAGGATGGGTTATTAATCTTGCTATTCTGAAAATTCACTTTAAGGATCTTGGGCTGACATGGAAACAATGCAAATAGTTTTGTTATTAGCCTCCCTCTGGAGTTCACAAAGTGTAGTCAATAAAAAATTATTTATTAGTTGAAGTAAGCCACTGACAGACTGAGTTAAAGAGTAGAGATGGACGGATTTGGCCGAACAGTTACAAAAAGATTGGGTTCGGGTACCAGAACAGCACCCGGACCAAAACTCGAACCCGGACCCCATTAACTTTAATGGGGGGGCCTGAACATCCAGTGCATGACAACGCAGCAAACACTGCTTCTGATTGGCGGTAAAATCATCACTGCCATTCAGACAGCCGCGAATCCCATGATGTCAAAAGACAGCGTGAGTGCACAGCTGTGATTGGAGGTATAAAGTTTAACTCTGGTCACTGGTATCAGCTGATGGGACTACTGCTCCAATCATAGTAACATAGTAACATAGTTATTAATGTTGAAGTAAGACTTTAAGTCCATCTAGTTCAACCCATAGCCTAACCTAACATGCCCTAACATGTTGATCCAGAGGAAGCAAAAAAAAAACCCATGTGGCAAAGAGTAAGCTGCACACTGGGGAAAAAAAATCCTTACCGACTCCACATACGGCAATTCTAGTTCCCTGGATCAACACCCTAACAAGGAATCTAGTGTATATACCCTGTAACATTATACTTTTCAAGAAAGGCATCCAGTTCCCTCTTAAATTTAAGTAATGAATCACTCATTACAACATCATACGGCAGAGAGCAAAAATAAAAGTACAATATCCCTCACCTCACGTGATTCTGTCTCACACCATAATCCATGTCTGGGGGATAAATAGTTTTCAAGATGGACGGTGCCAAGATGCGACCTTCCAGGCTGAGAACCACTGAGGAATGAGCTGCTGTGAGCTCAGCATCAGTGATCAGCGGTGACCTCTGTGAGATCCTCGCTAGCACCGTGAGAAAGTTTCATGATGCAGGACGAGTTCACCTTAGTTCAAATACCACAGTGAAATTCTGCTGGAGAACTGCAGTGAACTTGCCTGTGCACCATGAAAATTTCTCATGGTGCTAGCTGGGATCTGACCAAGGCCACCGCAGTTCAGCGAGGATAAGAACGCAGCCTCAGTGAGAGGCAGTAACCTCAATGACGTCGCTGCTAGTCACTGAGTATGCACTCTCAGCAGTTCAGTCACCAGTTGTTCTCAGCCTGGACGGTCGCATCTGTGCACTGTCCAGGTTGAAAACTATTTACAACAATCACATGTGAATGTGTCCATGCCTTCCCTATATTTTGTTATAATATATTCAATTACATATCTTTTGATAAAAATAAAGTACTATAAAGTACTATATGTAAAGACAGCATTGTCAGTAGGTATCATAACATGATGACTTTCACATATTCCTTTTATTTTTCAAAAGAAAATATAGTGCATGCAAATAAAATATTGACATGGTCGACATAACCCAGCCGACATGTTTCGACTGCACTAAGACTGCTAAGTAGGACTGATGAGTAAGACTGCTTAGTGCAGTCGAAATGTGTCGACTGGGTCATGTCGACCATGTAAATTTTTCTTTTGTATGTACTATATTTTCTTTTGAAAAATAAATAGAAAAGGAAAATCCAGTCCTGTTGGGCTGGACTCCAATTTTTTCTATTATCCTTGATGTGAGGCCAGGGAGAGGCTGGTGTCTGAGCCCCAGGTGGATGAGCATAGAGCAACTGGGTGAGCTGGAATCAAGTTTCTATGACTTTCACATATATTTCATAAAATTTTTAACTGCTCGCAAATTAATTAAAATTGTACGTGGAAATGATGGCTCTCTTATATATGAATAGTTATTTTTGTGCATTATTTTTTATTTACCAGGCCGAGTTTACTATCTTGAACACCCTGAAAAGCTGACATTTGAAGAAGCCAGAGATGCCTGTGTTCAAGATGGTGCTCAGATTGCTAAAATCGGTCAACTTTACGCTGCATGGAAATTTGTGGACTTAGATCGCTGTGATGCTGGATGGTTAGATGACGGAAGTGTGAGATATCCAGTTGCTTTCCCACGTCTTAATTGTGGACCACCGGAACCTGGCGTACGGAGCTTCGGTTTCCCCGAAAAGCACACAAAACATGGAGTTTATTGCTATAAGATGAGCTAAATGCTGCCGTGACCCCCACTCAGGAAGGGTGAACATTTACTTTAAGCAGCATATTCTCTTGTTCCACCAGAAGGAAGGTGGATGTACAGATGGAGAACGCCTGCCTGATAAAGTTGTCCTACAGCAAAGACTGGCATAGAACATAAGCCGGAGGGTTCTATCAAGTAAATCGGTGTTGACATATAGTCCTTATATTTTATTTTTGCCAGTTTTAAGACTATATTTTTTCACAGTTACCATATGATATTTGATGTTTAATGGAGATAAAAATGATACTAATTTTGGTAATGCTGTCACCGCTTAATTCCCTAAGAGTCATACATATAGGCTAAATTATAGCCAGAATGCATATAGTACAGGTCGAAGCATTGGTGCATGTTAACATCATTGCTCATTCTTAGATTACTGACTCACACATTGGGAGAGAGACATACATAATGTACCGTACTTTATGGTTCTGTACTCTACTGTATTGAGTACAGATGAAATATAACAGTTTACCAACAGAGGGCACATTGTGGAATAGGAGGGAGATGTAGTCACTACACATAGGCAAGGGCTGTCATTAGAGGGGGTGTATATTTATTTAAAATCAGCAAACATTGAATGCCTTTTTTATGGTTTATGATGGAGATTCTATAATAAATCCTGAAAAAAAGCATATGTCTTCAGTACTGTTCAGTTTCTGTACCTTAAGAAGTAAAAAATAAAGCCTTGAAGTTATGTGCATTTATTTTAATTATCCTGTGTTTTTCACTTTATATGGATCTATAAAACTAGTCATTATTACTAAAGGTGTAGTGTATCTTTCACGGGCATACATAGAAATCATGGAGCGCATAGCTGAAGTTCTAATTGGGCCCCCTGCCCTCCCCCCAAAAAGTATTTGACGGGATCAGAGAAGAGCAATTTTCCTTCTATTGAAGCACTAGATTCCGCTTTCATTGCACACGTAAAGTATAATGCCAATAAAAGTGCCCTCAAACAATGATACCCACACAGTGAATTCCGCCCAGTAGCCTCCAAACGCACAGTATGATGACTCTACTGAACCCCACCTTAGCTTCCCCGGCAAAGTATGGTGACCCAACACAGTATTATACTCCAACACAACCCTCATTGCCGTATAATGGGCTTACATACAGTATAATGGCCCCCACACCTCACTACACTATATAATGGCCCCCATACAGCCCTCCACACAGTATGATGGAATCCACACAAACCTTCACACTGTATAATTAGTTGCATATAGTAAAATGGTCCTCACATAGCTGTCCATCAAGTATAATTGCTCCCACATAGCCTTCCAAATATTATAATTCTCCCCACATAGCCCTCAAAACACTATATATTTCCCCATATAGACCTCCTTATATTATAATAGTGCCAACATAGCCCTGTATATAGTATAATGGGCCCCATAGCTCTTCATATAGTATATTGCACCCGATAATCCATATAGCATAATGCACTCCCCATAGTCCTCCATAAAGTATATTGTGCTCCCCATAGTACTCCATAAAGTATAATGCACTCCCTATAGTCCTCCATATAGTGTAATGCACTCCCCATAGTCTTCCATAGAGTATAATGCACTACCCAAAGTCCTCCATATTGTATAATGCACTCCCCATAGTCCTCCTTACAGTATAATGCGCTCTCTCATAGTCTTCCATACAGTATAACGCTCTCCTCATAGTCTTCCATACAGTATTATGCAGTCTCCATAGTACTCCATGTAATATAGTGCACTCCCCATAGCCTTCCATATAGTATAATACACCCCCCATAGTCCTCCATAGAGTACAATGCACTCCCCATAGTCCTCTACATTCCATACAGTATAATGCACTCCCCATAGTTCTCTATTCAGTATAATGCTCTCTCCATAATTTATACAGTATAATGCACTCACAATAGACCATCATAGTCCATATTGTAGAATGCACTCCCTATAGCCTCTATACAGTATAATGCACTCCCCATAATCCTCTATAGTCCATACAGTATAATGAACTCCTCCATGCATTATAGTGCACTCCCCATAGTCCTCCACATTGTATAATGCACTCCTCATAGTCCTCCATACAGCATAATGCTCTCCCCATAGTCTTCCATACAGTTTAATGTACTCCCCATAGTCCCCCATGTAATATAATGCAGTCCTCACAGTCATCAATATAGTATAATGTACTCCCCAAAGTCCTCTATTGTCCATACAGTATAATGTAGTCCCAATAGTCCTCCATCTATATACATAATTGTCTAAGGGTCTGTTTGTCTGTAACCGAAATTCCGCGTCACTGATTGGTCGCGCCCGGCCTCGACCAATCAGCGTTCATAAATAAACTACATACATATACTAGAACTAGATTAACATGAAGAACAGTCTGTGAGGGAGAGAATAACATGGAAGACAGTCTGTGAAGGAGAGAATAACATGGAGGACAGTCTGTGAGGGAGAGAATAACATGGAGGACAGTGTGTGAGGGAGAGAATAACATGGAGGACAGCCTGTGAGGGTGAGAATAACATGGAGGACAGTCTGTGAGGGAGAGAATAACATGGAGGACAGTCTATGAGGGAGAGAATAACATGGAGGACAGTGTGTGAGGGAGAGAATAACATTGAGGACAGTCTGTGAGGGAGAGAATAACATGGAGGACAGTCTGTGAGGGAGAGAATAACATGGAGGACAGTCTGTGAGGGAGAGAAAAACATGGAGGACAGTCTGTGAAGGAGAGAATAACATGGAGGACAGTCTGTGAGGGAGAGAACAACAAGGAGGACAGTGTGTAAGGGAGAGAATAAAAATTTTCCCCGTTTTTAAGTTTATCATATGGTAAAATAAATGGTGTCTTTGAAAACTATAAGTCATCCTGTAGAAAACAAGCTGTCATACAGCGATTGATGACTAATAATGTTTTGACTCTTAAAATGGGCAGCACGGTGGCACAGTGGTTAACACTGCAGCCTTGCAGCGCTAGGGTCCTGGGTTCTAATCCCACCCAGTTCAACATCTGCAAAGAGTTTGTATATTCTCTCCGTATTTGCGTGGGTTTCCTCCGGGCACTCCGGTTTCCTCCCACACTCCAAAGACAAACTGATAGGGAATCAAGATTGTGAGCCCCATCGGGGACAGTGATGATAATGTGTGCAAGCTGTAAAGCGCTGCGGAATATGTTAGCGCTATATAAAAATAAAGATTATTATTATTATAAAATAAAGACCGGAGAAAAACAATGGCAGTGTGTCCAATGGGTTAAAACATAAATGTAAGCACCAATGTTTATATGAATACTAGATGGTGGCTCGATTCTAATGCATCGGTTATCTACTAATCATCTAATTCTGTCTGTTTGTCTGTAACGGAAATCCCACGTTGCTGATTTGTCTTGCCAGCTGCCCGTGACCAATCAGCGACAGGCACAGTCCGGCCGCGAATTGGCGCGGGATTTGAACCTGGCCGGCCACGACCAATCAGCTATATTGGCTTGAGATTTAAACCCCGCTGCGCTGATGGGTTGCGCCCGGCCGGCTACGACCAACCAGTGATATTGGCGTTGGATTTTTATACAGTATAATGTAGTCCCCATAGAGCTTCAAGTAGTATAATGCACTGCACTCCACACAGTTCTCCATATAGTATAATGCACTCCCCAAAGTCCTCTATAGTCAATACAGTATAATGCATTCCCCATAGTCCTCTATACAGTATAATGCACTCCCCATATTCCTCTATAGTATTATGGCCACCGCAATTAAACAGTTAGTTCCCTTGCTGGTCTTCTCTCTGCAATGAGCATTCTGAAGTGCCGCACATCTCAGGGCAACTGGCACCATGTAGTGAAATCATCGCATCAGCTGAACTAAGACGAAAGATGCCGAGGAAAAATAAGGGGGAGAACCTCAGCTGACACTCCCTCCTCCATCATTTGCTGGATGCTGATACAGTTGAAATTACAAAGACAGGCAGGGTGCCGACTCCCCCTGGCTCACAGGCCACATAGCAGCTGCGTGGCCTGTGACAGTTTTTGCAGGAGACCCCAGATTTCGACACACATATTTTTTCCCTATAATATGCATCATTTAACAGGGCGGCAACTGTTTCATTCCCCAGTTTTCCATCTCCCAAACATGTGTGTTCTTGGTCTAATGACGAAGCATCCAGGAGTCATGCATAGGAAACCTTTTTGAAGTGTTGCCTTTTGGCGGTCGCAGGACGCCTTTGAAAGATTTGGGAGATTAGCCATCTACACCGGGAGTCCATAAGGTCAGCTCTTTTTTCTTGGAGTTTTTTCAACACTCCTGGAGAGGTGGTAAGTATGATCCAAATTGAAACTCTGGAGAAATGTCTTAATTACTGTTGGGATCCCATTGTAAGCTGGAGTAATGTTTCCATAACAACCCAAAAGAGTGATGAAGCTCTGCAGGATTCAAAGGTAAAAACTGCACCAAGGTCATGAGAACACTTTCTGTCTTAAGGCTCATTCAGTTGTTCGTGGATTTTGTTCTGATATCTGACTGCAATGCATGGACTGGCCATGAGTCTACTGACCAAAGCATAACAGCCAGGGCTGCCACCAGGAATTTCAGGACGCCATACTGGCAAAATGTTTGGGCCCCCTTGAGACTCCACCTAGACTCCACCCCAGCTCCAATTCGTCCCCTTGATCCTTCCAAATTCCCACCGCCCACTCTTGGAAAAACTCCACTTCTGCACCACATCGTCACCAATCACACATTAACAGTTCCCATTGAATAACAGATCACATATACACTGTGTTCCAAATTATTTTGCACAAAGTTTAGGAGTGATAAGTAGGGTTGAGCGAAATGGATCGGTCATTTTCATAAGTCGCCGACTTTTGGCAAAGTCGGGTTTCATGAAACCCGACCCGATCTCAGTTTGGGGTCAGCCACGCGGTTGGCGACCTTCGCGCCAAAGTCGCGTTTCGATGATGCGTTCTGCACCATTTCTCAGCCAATGAAGGTGGAGGCAGAGTATGGGCAGCGTGATGACATAGTTCCTGGTCCCCACCATCTTAGAGAAGGGCATGGCAGTGATTGGCCATCTTACTGCTGCTGATCTGAGCATAGGGAGAGGTTGCTGCCGCTTCATCAGAAGCAGGGATAGCGTTAGGCAGGGTACATTAACCCCCAAACTGCTTGTGCTGTAGCGATTTCCACTGTCCAACACCACCTTTTGTTTGCAGGGACAGTGGAGGGTACATTTTTTTTCCTCAGCGCTGTAGCTCATTGAGCTGCCATAGAAGGCTCCCTTGATAGCTGCATTGCTGTTTGTACGCCGCTGTGCAAACCAACTGCTTTTTTCAAAGCACAAATCCTGTTGCTCCTTCCTTTCTGCACAGCTATCTTGTTTGTTTGTTCACACTTTTGACTTTTTTGTGCAGCAGTCCACTCCTTGTTATTGCTGTCTGCCATACTTTGCAGAGATTACTGCAGGGAGATAATAATTGTAGTACAGTCCCTTTTTTTTTTTTTTCGTTATATCTCTTCAAGCCACTTTCTGCCACAGAAAATATACTCTAATACAGTGGCCCAGATTTATTCACTAGTCTCCCTGAAGAAAAAAAAAAAAGGGTGCAGATTAAAATTGGCAAATCTGCATCAGTGGCAGTCCTGTGTGTGGTGTTGTGAATTCTGTTGTCGGGCTCCCTCCTGTGGTCATGAATGGTACTTCAGCTGGTTCTGTCCATGGACTTCCTCTGGTGGGTGTTTCTGAGTTTCACAGGTGACGAGGTTAATTCGTTAGCTGCTGCTCTATTTAACTCCACTTAGATCTTTGCTCCATGCCACCTGTCAATGTTCCAGTATTGGTCTCGTTCACTCCTGGATCGTTCTTGTCACCTGTCTTCCCATCAGAAGCTAAGTTCCAGCTTGTATTTCTTGGGTTTGCTATTTTTCTGTCCAGCTTGCTATTTAATTTGTTGTCTTGCTTGCTGGAAGCTCTGGGACGCAGAGGGAGCGCCTCCGCACCGTGAGTCGGTGCGGAGGGTCTTTTTGCGCCCTCTTCATGGTCTTTTTGTAGGTTTTTGTGCTGACCGCAAAGTAACCTTTCCTATCCTCGGTCTGTTCAGTAAGTCGGGCCTCACTTTGCTAAATCTACAGTTAGGTCCATATATATTTGGACAGAGACAACATTTTTCTAATTTTGGTTATAGATATTACCACAATGAATTTTAGACAAAACAACTCAGATACAGTTGAAGTTCAGTCTTTCAGCTTTCATTTGAGGGTATCCACATTAAAATTGGATGAAGGGTTTAGGAGTTTCAGCTCCTTAACATGTGCCACCCTGTTTTTAAAGGGACCAAAAGTAATTGGACAGATTCAATAATTTTAACTAAAATGTTCATTTTTAGTACTTGGTTGAAAACCCTTTGTTGGCAATGACTGCCTGAAGTCTTGAACTCATGGACATCACCAGACGCTGTGTTTCCTCCTTTTTGATGCTCTGCCAGGCCTTCACTACTGTGGTTTTCAGTTGCTGTTTGTTTGTGGGCCTTTCTGTCTGAAGTTTAGTCTTTAACAAGTGAAATGCATGCTCAATTGGGTTGAGATCAGGTGACTGACTTGGCCATTCAAGAATATTCCACTTCTTTGCTTTAACAAACTCCTGGGTTGCTTTGGCTTTATGTTTTGGGTCATTGTCCATCTGTAGTATGAAATGACGACCAATCCGTTTTGCTGCATTTGGCTGGATCTGAGCACACAGTATGGCTCTGAATACCTCAGAACTCATTCAGCTGCTTCTGTCCTGTGTCACATCATCAATAATCACTAGTGACCCAGTGCCACTGGCAGCCATGCATGCCCAAGCCATCACACTGCCAACGCTGTGTTTTACAGATGAATTGGTATGCTTTGGATCAAGAGCTGTACCACGCCTTCGCCATACTTTTCTCTTTCCATCATTCTGGTAGAGGTTGATCTTGGTTTCATCTGTCCAAAGAATGTTCATCCAGAACTGTGCTGGCATTTTTAGATGTTTTTTAGCAAAGTCCAGTCTAGCCTTTCTATTCTTGATGCTTATGAGTGGCTTGCACCGTGCAGTGAAACCTCTGTATTTACTTTCATGCAGTCTTCTCTTTATGGTAGATTTGGATATTGATACACCTACCTCCTGGAGAGTGTTGGTCACTTGGTTGGCTGTTGTGAAGGGGTTTCTCTTCACTATGGAGATCATTCTGCGATCATCCACCACTGTTGTCTTCCGTGGGCGCCCAGGTCTTTTTGCATTAATGAGTTCACCAGTGCTTTCTTTCTTTCTCAGGATGTACCAAACTGTAGATTTTGCCACTCCTAATATTGTAGCAATTTCTCTGATGTTTTTTTTTCTGTTTTTGCAGCTTAAGGATGGCTTGTTTCACCTGTATGGAGAGCTCCTTTGACCGCATGTTTACTTCACAGCAAAACCTTCCAAATGCAAGCACCACACCTCAAATCAACTCCAGGCCTTTTATCTGCTTAATTGAGAAGGGATTGCCCACACCTGTCCATGAAATAGCCTTGGAGTCAATTGTCCAATTACTTATGGTCCCTTTAAAAACAGGGTGGCACATGTTAAGGAGCGGAAAATCCTAAACCCTTCATCCAATTTTAATGTGGATACCCTCAAATGAAAGCCGAGAGTCTGAACTTCAACTGCATCTGAATTGTTTTGTTTAAAATTCATTGTGGTAATGTCTGTAACTGAAATTAGAAAAATGTTGTCTTTGTCCAAATATATATGGACCTAACTGTATTTCATCTCTGTGTTTGTATTTTCATCTTTACTCACCGTCATTATATGTGGGGGGCTGCCTTTTCCTTTGGGGAATTTCTCTGAGGCAAGGTAGGCTTTATTTTTCTATCTTCAGGGCTAGCTAGTTTCTTAGGCTGTGCCGAGTTGCATAGGGAGCGTTAGGCGCAATCCACGGCTATTTCTAGTGTGATTGATAGGTTTAGGGATTGCGGTCAGCAGAGTTCCCACGTCCCAGAGCTCGTCCTTATTATCAGTAACTATCAGGTCATTCCGTGTGCTCTTAACCACCAGGTCCATTATTGTCCTGACCACCAGGTCATAACAGTACAGGTGGCCCAAAGTACTAATGCATCTCAATAGAGGGATAAGAGAAGTTCTGAGACCATTTTTTTTCTTTGCAGTGTGTTTTGTCTCTATTTTCCCCTTTACCTCTGGGTGGTTCAGGACACTGATGTAAACATGGACATTCAAGGTCTGTCCTCTTGGATGGATAATCTCACTACAAGGATACAAAACATTCAAGATTTTGTGGTTCAGAATCCGATGTCAGAGCCTAGGATTCCAATTCCTGATTTTTTTTTTGGTGATAGATCTAAGTTCTTGAATTTCAAAAATAATTGTAAATTGTTTCTTGCCTTGAAACCTCGCTCCTCAGGTGACCCTGTTCAACAAGTAAAGATCATTATTTCTTTGTTACGTGGTGACCCTCAAGACTGGGCATTTTCCTTTGCGCCAGGAGATCCGGCATTGCGTGATGTTGATGCGTTTTTCCTGGCGCTTGGATTGCTTTATGACGAACCTAATTCAGTGGATCAGGCAGAGAAAATCTTGCTGGCTCTGTGTCAGGGTCAGGATGAAGCGGAGATATATCGTCAGAAGTTTAGAAAGTGGTCTGTGCTCACTCAGTGGAATGAATGTGCCCTGGCAGCAATCTTCAGAAAGGGTCTCTCTGAAGCCCTTAAGGATGTCATGGTGGGGTTTCCCATGCCTGCTGGTCTGAATGAGTCTATGTCCTTGGCCATTCAGATCGATCGACGCTTGCGTGAGCGTAAAGCTGTGCACCATTTGGCGGTACTATCTGAGCATGGGCCTGAGCCTATGCAATGTGATAGGACTTTGACCAGAGCTGAACGGCAAGAACACAGACGTCGGAATGGGCTATGTTTTTACTGTGGTAATTCCACTCATGCTATCTCCGATTGTCCTAAGCGCACTAAGCGGTTCGCAAGGTCTGCCACCATTGGTACGGTGCAGTCTAAATTTCTATTGTCTGTTACTCTGATTTGCTCTTTGTCATCCTATTCTGTTATGGCATTTGTGGATTCAGGTGCTGCCCTGAATTTGATGGACTTGGAGTATGCTAGGCGCTGTGGTTTTTTCTTGGAGCCCTTGCAGTATCCTATTCCATTGAGAGGAATTGATGCTACGCCTTTGGCCAAGAATAAGCCTCAGTATTGGACCCAATTGACCATGTGCATGGCTCCTGCACATCAGGAGGATATCCGCTTTCTGGTGTTGCATAATCTGCATGATGTGGTCGTTTTGGGGTTGCCATGGCTACAGGTTCATAATCCAGTATTGGACTGGAAATCGATGTCTGTGTCCAGCTGGGGTTGCCAGGGGGTACATGGTGATATTCCATTTTTGTCTCTTTCGTCTTCCACTCCTTCTGAAGTTCCAGAGTTTTTGTCGGATTATCGGGATGTATTTGATGAGCCCAAAGCCAGTGCCCTACCTCCTCATAGGGATTGCGATTGTGCAATTAAATTGATTCCTGGTAGTAAGTTTCCTAAGGGCCGATTGTTCAATTTATCTGTTCCAGAACACGCCGCTATGCGGAGTTATATAAAGGAATCCTTGGAGAAAGGCCATATTCGCCCGTCGTCATCACCGTTAGGAGCAGGGTTCTTTTTTTGTGGCCAAGAAGGATGGTTCTTTGAGACCTTGTATTGATTACCGCCTTCTTAATAAAATTACAGTCAAATTTCAGTATCCTTTGCCGTTGCTGTCTGATTTGTTTGCTCGTATTAAAGGGGCTAGTTCGTTCACCAAGATAGATCTTCGAGGGGCGTATAATCTGGTGCGTATTAAACAAGGCGATGAATGGAAAACAGCATTTAATACGCCCGAGGGCCATTTTGAGTACCTGGTTATGCCATTCGGGCTTTCCAATGCTCCATCAGTATTTCAGTCCTTTATGCATGACATCTTCCGAGAGTACCTGGATAAATTCCTGATTGTGTATTTGGATGATATTTTGGTCTTTTCGGATGATTGGGAGTCTCATGTGAAGCAGGTCAGAATGGTGTTCCAGGTCCTCCGTGCGAATTCCTTGTTTGTGAAGGGGTCAAAGTGTCTCTTTGGAGTTCAGAAGGTTTCATTTTTGGGGTTCATTTTTTCCCCTTCTACTATCGAGATGGACCCTGTTAAAGTCCAGGCCATTTACGATTGGACTCAGCCGACATCTGTGAAGAGCCTGCAAAAGTTATTGGGCTTTGCTAATTTTTATTGGCGCTTCATCGCTAATTTTTCTACTGTTGCTAAACCGTTGACTGATTTGACCAAGAAGGGTGCTGATGTGGTCAATTGGTCTTCTGCGGCTGTAGAGGCTTTTCAGGAGTTGAAGCGTCGTTTTTCTTCTGCCCCTGTGTTGTGCCAGCCAGATGTTTCGCTTCCATTTCAGGTTGAGGTTGATGCTTCTGAGATTGGAGCAGGGGCTGTTTTGTCGCAGAGAAGTTCTGATGGCTCGGTGATGAAGCCATGTGCTTTCTTTTCTAGAAAGTTTTCCCCTGCTGAGCATAACTATGATGTTGGTAATCGTGAATTGTTGGCCATGAAGTGGGCATTCGAGGAGTGGCGTCAATGGCTGGAAGGAGCCAAGCATCGCGTGGTGGTCTTGACAGATCACAAGAATTTGACTTATCTTGAGTCTGCCAAACGGTTGAATCCGAGACAGGCTCGATGGTCGTTATTTTTCTCCCGTTTTGATTTTGTGGTTTCGTACCTTCCGGGCTCTAAGAATGTGAAGGCTGATGCCCTGTCAAGGAGTTTTGTGCCTGACTCTCCAGGTGTTCCTGAGCCGGCGGGTATTCTCAAAGAGGGGGTAATTTTGTCTGCCATCTCCCCTGATTTGCGGCGGGTGCTGCAAAAATTTCAGGCTGATAGACCTGACCGTTGCCCAGCGGAGAAACTGTTTGTCCCTGATAGATGGACTAGTAGAGTTATCTCTGAGATTCATTGTTCAGTGTTGGCTGGGCATCCTGGAATCTTTGGTACCAGAGATTTGGTGGCTAGATCCTTCTGGTGGCCGTCTTTGTCGCGGGATGTGCGTTTTTTGTGCAGTCCTGTGGGACTTGTGCTCGGGCTAAGCCCTGCTGTTCTCATGCCAGTGGGTTGCTTTTGCCCTTGCCGGTCCCGAAGAGGACCGGATCTCCCCGTCTCTCAAAATATGTCGGTCATTTGGGTGGTTTGTGATCGCTTTTCTAAGATGGTCCATTTGGTACCTTTGTCTAAATTGCCTTCCTCCTCTGATTTGGTGCCATTATTTTTCCAGCATGTGGTTCGTTTACATGGTATCCCGGAGAACATCGTTTCTGACAGAGGTTCCCAGTTTGTTTCAAGGTTTTGGCGATCCTTTTGTGCTAGGATGGGCATTGATTTGTCTTTTTCCTCGGCTTTCCATCCTCAGACAAATGGCCAAACCGAACGAACTAATCAAACTTTGGAAACATATCTGAGATGCTTTGTTTCTGCTGATCAGGATGATTGGGTGTCCTTTTTGCCATTGGCTGAGTTCGCCCTTAATAATCGGGCCAGCTCGGCTACTTTGGTTTCGCCGTTTTTCTGCAATTCTGGTTTCCATCCTCGTTTCTCTTCAGGGCAGGTTGAGTCTTCAGACTGTCCTGGTGTAGATACTGTGGTGGATAGGTTGCAGCAGATTTGGACTCATGTGGTGGACAATTTGACATTGTCCCAGGAGAAGGCTCAACGTTTCGCTAACCGCCGGCGCTGTGTGGGTCCCCGACTTCGTGTTGGGGATTTGGTTTGGTTGTCGTCTCGTTATGTTCCTATGAAGGTTTCCTCTCCTAAGTTTAAGCCTCGTTTCATTGGTCCGTATAAGATTTCTGAGGTTATCAATCCTGTGTCATTTCGTTTGGCCCTTCCTGCTTCTTTTGCCATCCATAATGTGTTCCATAGGTCGTTATTGCGGAGATACGTGGCGCCTGTGGTTCCATCCGTTGATCCTCCTGCCCCGGTGTTAGTTGAGGGGGAGTTGGAGTATGTGGTGGAGAAGATTTTGGATTCTCGTGTTTCGAGACGGAAACTCCAGTACCTGGTCAAGTGGAAGGGTTATGGTCAGGAAGATAATTCCTGGGTTTTTGCCTCTGATGTTCATGCTGCCGATCTGGTTCGTGCCTTTCATTTGGCTCATCCTGGTCGGCCTGGGGGCTCTGGTGGGGGTTCGGTGACCCCTCCTCAAGGGGGGGGTACTGTTGTGAATTCTGTTGTCGGGCTCCCTCCTGTGGTCATAAATGGTACTTCAGCTGGTTCTGTCCATGGACTTCCTCTGGTGGGTGTTTCTGAGTTTCACAGGTGACGAGGTTAATTCGTTAGCTGCTGCTCTATTTAACTCCACTTAGATATTTGCTCCATGCCACCTGTCAATGTTCCAGTATTGGTCTAGTTCACTCCTGGATCGTTCTTGTGACCTGTCTTCCCATCAGAAGCTAAGTTCCAGCTTGTATTTCTTGGGTTTGCTATTTTTCTGTCCAGCTTGCTATTTAATTTGTTGTCTTGCTTGCTGGAAGCTCAGGGACGCAGAGGGAGCGCCTCCGCACCGTGAGTCGGTGCGGAGGGTCTTTTTGCGCCCTCTGCGTGGTCTTTTTGTAGGTTTTTGTGCTGACCGCAAAGTAACCTTTCCTATCCTCGGTCTGTTCAGTAAGTCGGGCCTCACTTTGCTAAATCTATTTCATCTCTGTGTTTTTATTTTCATCTTTACTCACCGTCATTATATGTGGGGGGCTGCCTTTTCCTTTGGGGAATTTCTCTGAGGCAAGGTAGGCTTTATTTTTCTATCTTCAGGGCTAGTTAGTTTCTTAGGCTGTGCCGAGTTGCATAGGGAGCGTTAGGCGCAATCCACGGCTATTTCTAGTGTGATTGATAGGTTTAGGGATGGCGGTCAGCAGAGTTCCCAATTCCCAGACTCGTCCTTATTATCAGTAACTATCAGGTCATTCCGTGTGCTCTTAACCACCAGGTCCATTATTGTCCTGACCACTAGGTCATAACAGTGTGGCATCTGTGTCTCATTTTCTAGCCCAGAAAACATACAGTCTAACAGTGGACCTGATTTCTTGCCAATTCTCCCATAAATAAAAAAAAATAGTGGGAGATTAAGATTGGCAATTCTGCCTCAGTGTCAGTGCTATGTGGGGCATCTGTCTCTCATTTTGTGCCACAGAAAACCTAGTGTGTAATACTGTGCCAGATTTTTTGACAATTCTCCCAGGAAAAAAAACAATAGTGGGAGATTAAGATTGGCATTTCTGCCTCAGTGCCAGTCCTGTGTGTGCCATCTGTCTCTCATTTTGTGCCACATAAAGCCTAGTGTGTAACACTGGGCCAGATTTTTTGACAATGCTCCCAGAAAAAAAAAATAGTGGGAGATTAAGATTGGCATTTCTGCCTCAGTGCCAGTCCTGTGTGGCATCTGTCTCTCATTTTGTGCCACATAAACCTAGTGTGTAACACTGGGCCAGAGTTTTTGACAATTCTCCCAGAAAAACAAATAGTGGGAGATTAAGACTGGCATTTCTGCCTCAGTGCCAGTCCTGTGTGTGGCATCTGTCTCTCATTTTGTGCCACATAAAACCTAGTGTGTAACACGGTGCCAGATTTTTTGACAATTCTCCCAGGAAAAAAAAAATAGTGGGCGATTAAGATTGACAATTCTGCCTCAGTGCCAGTGCTGTGTGTGGCATCTGAGTCTCATTTTCCAGCCCAGAAAACATACAGTCTAACAGTGGACCTGATTTCTTGCCAATTCTCCCATAAATAAAAAAAATAGTGGGATATTAAGATTGGCAATTCTGCCTCAGTGTCAGTGCTATGTGGGGCATCTGTCTCTCATTTTGAGCCACAGAAAACCTAGTGTGTAATACTGTGCCAGATTTTTTGACAATTCTCCCAGGAAGAAAACAATAGTGGGAGATTAAGATTGGCATTTCTGCCTCAGTGCCAGTCCTGTGTGTGCCATCTGTCTCTCATTTTGTGCCACATAAAACCTAGTGTGTAACACTGTGTTAGGACTGGCGGAACGCACCAAGAAAGGTGATATAGATGCGTTCGCAGTCCGGGGTCCACCGTGCAGGTGAAAACCTGCTGCTAGTAAATACAGACTATATGGCGGTACACTAAAGTATATACACGTGGGTTCAACCTCACCCAGCGTGAAGGGAGCAATCCTGCTGCGTCACAGGATCGCGGCACTGCACCTAAAGCACGAGCGAGTAGTCAGCGTACTTAACCCCAACTGGGATTGAAGTCCGATTAGACCCTCGCTGGCACTACACCACAACTGGGTGTGTAAGGAAACTAAGAATAAATATATAAATGCACAGGAGTGCGAGCAATGCCGCACTGACGGACGCCACCAACCACACTGGCTTGGGTATGGAAAGCGCAAGGCAAGCGCACGGCGCCGTACAGGCGGACACAGCAAGAGGACGCTGCAATGTGTGTTTCGTGCTGTTGGATAAGTCGGGCGATAGATTAGCAAACATACACCTTCCGCGAACAGACATTCAATAGGGAGGGTTATTTAAAGAGCGACTTTCACTCACAACACACACACATATTTACAAGACAATACTAGCGCATGGCCGTGCGGTCATGCGCAGTTTATAAAGTTGCAGCACAGGAAGTGGCTACAGCACTTTTGCCCTTCCAAGACCTGCCAAGAGGACCAATGGAATGTGCTGCAGAGCCTGAGCACATGACCCTCGATCTCCAACGGGAGATCTTACCCTGGGCATGCTCAGTACGTGCAGACAAGGACTTAGTCCCAGAGAAGTCCGCTCGCTGCTGACCAGCACTGACTTTAATGGCAGAGACTGGAGAAGCAGCAGCAACTCTTCGCACAGAGTCAGACTCAGCGAGATGCTGGGATCGACGTCCCTGCTGAGCAGACTCCACTGCGGCTGGAGGAGAATGGGAGACCGCAGCGGAGACGGATCGAGATTCCCCCTGTGCAGCAGAGGAAACTCGACTCCTAACACACTGGGCCAGATTTTTTGACAATGCGCCCAGAAAAAAAAATAGTGGGAGATTAAGATTGGCATTTCTGCCTCAGTGCCAGTCCTGTGTGTGGCATCTGTCTCTCATTTTGTGCCACATAAAACCTAGTGTGTAACACGGTGCCAGATTTTTTGACAATTCTCCCAGAAAAAAAATAGTGGTAGATTAAGACTGGCATTTCTGCCTCAGTTCCAGTCCTGTGTGTGGCATCTGTCTCTCATTTTGTGCCACATAAAACCTAGTGTGTAACACGGTGCCAGATTTTTTGACAATTCTCCCAGGAAAAAAAAATAGTGGGAGATTAAGATTGGCATTTCTGCCTCAGTGCCAGTCCTGTGTGTGCCATCTGTCTCTCATTTTGTGCCACATAAAACCTAGTTTGTAACACTGGGCCAGATTTTTTGACAATTCTCCTAGGAAAAAAAAAATAGTGGGCGATTAAGATTGACAATTCTGCCTCAGTGCCAGTGCTGTGTGTGGCATCTGTCTCTCATTTTGTGCCACAGAAAACCTAGTGTGTAATACTGGGCCAGATTTTTTGACAATTCTCCCAGAAAAAAAAATAGTGGGAGATTAAGACTGGCATTTCTACCTCAGTGCCAGTCCTGTGTGTGGCATCTGTCTCTCATTTTGTGCCACATAAAACCTAATGTGTAACACGGTGCCAGATTTTTTGACAATTCTCCCAGGAAAAAAAAAGAGGGAGATTAAGACTGGCATTTCTACCTCAGTGCCAGTCCTGTGTGTGCCATCTGTCTCTCATTTTGTGCCGCATAAAACCTAGTGTGTAACACTGGGCCAGATTTTTTGACAATTCTCCCAGGAATAAAAAAATAGTGGGAGATTAACATTGGCATTTCTGCCTCAGTGCCAGTCCTGTGTGTACCATCTGTCTCTCATTTTGTGCCACATAAAACCTCGCGTGTAACACTGGGCCAGATTTTTTGACAATTCTCCCAGGAAAAAAAATAGTGGGAGATTAAGATTGGCAATTCTGCTTCAGTGCCAGTGCTGTGTGTGGCATCTGTCTCTCATTTTGTGCCACAGAAAATCTAGTGTGTAATACTGGGCCAGATTTTTTTACAATTCTCCCAGAAAAAAAAATAGTGGGAGATTAAGATTGGCATTTCTGCCTAAGTGCCAGTCCTGTGTGTGGCATCTGTCTCTCATTTTGTGCCACATAAACCTAGTGTGTAACACGGTGCCAGATTTTTTGACAATTCTCCCAGGAAAAAAAAATAGTGGGAGATTAAGATTGGCATTTCTGCCTCAGTGCCAGTCCTGTGTGTGGCATCTGTCTCTCATTTTGTGCCACAGAAAACCTAGTGTGTAATACTGGGCCAGATTTTTTGACAATTCTCCCAGAAAAAAAATAGTGGGAGATTAAGATTGGCATTTCTGTGTTATGAAAGGCAATTCAGTGCTACAATGGACATAGCGGTCAGAGCACATACAGTGATCTGACAATAACCCAAAATCATAGAACGAGCTCTGAGACGTGGGAACTCTGCAGACCGCAATCCCTAATCCTCTCCAAACAACACTAGAGGCAGCCGTGAATTGCGCCTAACGCTCCCTATGCAACTCGGCACAGCCTGAGAAACTAACTAGCCTGAAGATAGAAAATAAGCCTACCTTGCCTCAGAGAAATACCCCAAAGAAAAAGGCAGCCCCCCACATATAATGACTGTGAGTTAAGATGAAAAGACAAACGTAGAGATGAAATAGATTCAGCAAAGTGAGGCCCGACTTTCTTAACAGATCGAGGATAGAAAAGGTAACTTTGCGGTCTACACAAAACCCTAAAGAAAACCACGCAAAGGGGGCAAAAAGACCCTCTGTACCGAACTAACGGCACGGAGGTACACCCTTTGAGTCCCAGAGCTTCCAGCAACAAATTAGACAAGCTGGACAGAAAAAATAGCAAACAAATAGCAAAGAAGAACTTAGCTATGCAGAGCAGCAGGCCACAGGAATGATCCAGGGAAAAGCAAGTCCAACACTGGAACATTGACAGGAAGCCAGGATCAAAGCATTAGGTGGAGTTAAGTAGAGAAGCACCTAACGACCTCACCAGATTACCTGAGGGAGGAAACTCAGAAGCCGCAGTACCACTTCCCTCCACCAACAGAAGCTCACAGAGAGAATCAGCCGAAGTACCACTTGTGACCACAGGAGGGAGCTCTGCCACAGAATTCACAACAGTACCCCCCCCTTGAGGAGGGGTCACCGAACCCTCACCAGAACCCCCAGGCCGACCAGGATGAGCCACATGAAAGGCACGAACAAGATCGGGAGCATGGACATCAGAGGCAAAAACCCAGGAATTATCTTCCTGAGCATAACCCTCCCATTTAACCAGATACTGGAGTTTCCGTCTAGAAACACGAGAATCCAAAATCTTCTCCACAATATACTCCAATTCCCCCTCCACCAAAACCGGGGCAGGAGGATCAACAGATGGAACCATAGGTGCCACGTATCTCCGCAACAATGACCTATGGAATACATTATGTATGGAAAAATAATCTGGAAGGGTCAGACGAAAAGACACAGGATTAAGAACCTCAGAAATCCTATACGGACCAATGAAACGAGGTTTAAACTTAGGAGAGGAAACCTTCATAGGAATATGACGAGAAGATAACCAAACCAGATCCCCAACACGAAGTCGGGGACCCACACGGCGTCTGCGATTAGCGAAACGTTGAGCCTTCTCCTGGGACAAGGTCAAATTGTCCACTACATGAGTCCAAATCTGCTGCAACCTGTCCACCACAGTATCCACACCAGGACAGTCCGAAGACTCAACCTGTCCTGAAGAGAAACGAGGATGGAACCCAGAATTGAAGAAAAATGGCGAAACCAAGGTAGCAGAGCTGGCCCGATTATTAAGGGCGAACTCAGCCAAAGGCAAAAAGGACACCCAGTCATCCTAATCGGCAGAAACAAAGCATCTCAAATATGTTTCCAAGGTCTGATTGGTTCGTTTGGTCTGGCCATTAGTCTGAGGATGGAAAGCCGAGGAAAAAGACAAGTCAATGCCCATCCTACCACAAAAGGCTTGCCAAAACCTTGAAACAAACTGGGAACCTCTGTCAGAAACGATATTCTCTGGAATGCCATGTAAACGAACCACATGCTGGAAGAACAATGGCACCAAATCAGAGGAGCAAGGCAATTTAGACAAGGGTACCAGATGGACCATCTTAGAAAAGCGATCACAGACCACCCAAATGACTGACATCTTTTGAGAAACGGGAAGATCAGAAATAAAATCCATAGAGATATGTGTCCAAGGCCTCTTCGGGACCGGCAAGGGCAAAAGCAACCCACTGGCACGAGAACAGCAGGGCTTAGCCCGAGCACAAATCCCACAGGACTGCACAAAAACACGCACATCCCGCGACAGAGACGGCCACCAAAAGGATCTAGCCACCAACTCTCTGGTACCAAAGATTCCAGGATGACCAGCCAACACCGAACAATGAACCTCAGAGATAACTTTATTGGTCCACCTATCAGGGACAAACAGTCTCTCCGCTGGACAACGATCAGGTTTATTAGCCTGAAATTTTTGCAGCACCCGCCGCAAATCAGGGGAGATGGCAGACACAATTACTCCTTCCTTGAGGATACCCGCCGGCTCAGACAAACCCAGAGAGTCGGGCACAAAACTCCTAGACAGAGCATCCGCCTTCACATTTTTAGAGCCCGGAAGGTACGAAATCACAAAGTCAAAACGGGCAAAAAACAGCGACCAACGAGCCTGTCTAGGATTCAACCGCTTAGCAGACTCAAGATAAGTCAAGTTCTTATGATCAGTCAATACCACCACGCGATGCTTAGCTCCTTCAAGCCAATGACGCCACTCCTCGAATGCCCACTTCATGGCCAGCAACTCTCGGTTGCCCACATCATAATTTCGCTCAGCAGGCGAAAACTTCCTGGAAAAAAAAGGGCATGGTTTCATCACTGAGCAATCAGAACCTCTCTGCGACAAAACAGCCCCTGCTCCAATCTCAGAAGCATCAACCTTGACCTGGAACGGAAGAGAAACATCTGGTTGACACAACACAGGGGCAGAAGAAAAACGACGCTTCAAGTCTTGAAAAGCTTCCACAGCAGCAGAAGACCAATTGACCAAATCAGCACCCTTCTTGGTCAAATCGGTCAATGGTTTGGCAATACTAGAAAAATTGCAGATGAAGCGACGATAAAAATTAGCAAAGTCCAGGAACTTTTGCAGACTTTTCAGAGATGTCGGCTGAGTCCAATCATGGATGGCTTGGACCTTAACAGGATCCATCTCGATAGTAGAAGGGGAAAAGATGAACCCCAAAAATGAAACCTTCTGCACACCAAAGAGACACTTTGATCCCTTCACAAACAAAGAATTAGCACGCAGGACCTGAAAAACTGTTCTGACCTGCTTCACATGAGACTCCTAATCATCCGAGAAGATCAAAATGTCATCCAAGTACACAATCAGGAATTTATCCAGGTACTCTCGGAAGATGTCATGCATAAAGGACTGAAACACTGATGGAGCATTGGCAAGTCCGAATGGCATCACTAGATACTCAAAATGACCCTCGGGCGTATTAAATGCAGTTTTCCATTCATCTCCTCGCCTGATTCGCACCAGATTATACGCACCACGAAGATCTATCTTGGTGAACCAACTAGCCCCCTTAATCCGAGCAAACAAATCAGATAACAATGGCAAGGGGTACTGAAATGTAACCGTGATCTTATTTAGAAGGCGGAAATCTATACAAGGTCTCAGCGAACCATCCTTCTTGGCTACAAAAAAGAACCCTGCTCCTAATGGTGACGATGACGGGCGAATATGCCCCTTCTCCAGGGATTCCTTCACATAACTGCGCATAGCGGCGTGCTCAGGCACGGATAAATTAAACAGTCGACCTTTTGGGAATTTACTACCAGGAATCAAATTGATAGCACAATCACAATCCCTATGCGGAGGTAGGGCATCGGACTTGGGCTCATCAAATACATCCCGGTAATCAGACAAGAACTCTGGAACCTCAGAAGGGGTGGATGACGAAATTGACAGAAATGGAACATCACCATGTACCCCCTGACAACCCCAGCTGGACACCGACATGGATTTCCAATCTAATACTGGATTATGGGCTTGTAGCCATGGCAACCCCAACACGACCACATCATGCAGATTATGCAACACCAGAAAGCGAATAACCTCCTGATGTGCAGGAGCCATGCACATGGTCAGCTGGGTCCAGTATTGAGGCTTATTCTTGGCCAAAGGCGTGGCATCAATTCCTCTCAATGGAATAGGACACTGCAAGGGCTCTAAGAGAAACCCACAACGCTTAGCATACTCCAAGTCCATCAAATTCAGGGCAGCGCCTGAATCCAGAAATGCCATGACAGAATACGATGACAAAGAGCAGATCAAGGTAACGGACAGAAGAAATTTTGACTGTACCGTACCAATGGTGGCAGACCCTGCGAACCGCTTAGTGCGCTTAGGACAATCAGAGATAGCATGAGTGGAATCACCACAGTAGAAACACAGCCCATTCAGACGTCTGTGTTCTTGCCATTTAACTCTGGTCAAAGTCCTATCGCACTGCATAGGCTCAGGTTTAAGCTCAGGTAATACCGCCAAATGGTGCACAGATTTACGCTCACGCAAGCGTCGACCAATCTGAATGGCCAAAGACATAGACTCATTCAAACCAGCAGGCATAGGAAATCCCACCATGACATCCTTAAGGGCTTCAGAGAGACCCTTTCTGAACATAGCTGCCAGCGCAGATTCATTCCATTGAGTGAGCACGGACCACTTTCTAAATTTCTGACAATATACCTCTATCTCATCCTGACCCTGACAAAGAGCCAGCAAATTTTTCTCTGCCTGATCTACTGAATTAGGTTCATCGTACAGCAATCCGAGCGCCAGGAAAAACGCATCGATATTACTCAATGCAGGATCTCCTGGCGCAAGAGAAAATGCCCAGTCCTGAGGGTCGCCGCGCAAAAAAGAAATAACAATCAAAACCTGTTGAACTGGATCACCAGAGGAGCGAGGTTTCAAGGCCAGAAATAATTTACAATTATTTTTGAAACTCAGAAAATTAGTTCTATCTCCAAAAAACAAATCAGGAATAGGAATTCTTGGTTCCAACATAGCTTTCTGATCAATAGTGTCTTGAATCTTTTGTACTCTTGCCGAGAGCTGATCCACAAATGAAGACAGACTTCTAATGTCCATCGCTACACCTGTGTACTGAACCACCCAAATGTCTAGGGGAAAAAAAAGGCAAAACACAGTGCAAAGAAAAAAAAATGGTCTTTTTTCCCTCTATTGAGAATCATTAGTACTTTTGGCCTCCTGTACTGTTATGAAAGGCAATTCAGTACTACAATGGACATAGCGGTCAGAGCACATACAGTGATCTGACAATAACCCAAAATCATAGAACGAGCTCTGAGACGTGGGAACTCTGCAGACCGCAATCCCTAATCCTCTCCAAACACTAGAGGCAGCCGTGGATTGTGCCTAACGCTCCCTATGCAACTCGGCACAGCCTGAGAAACTAACTAGCCTGAAGATAGAAAATAAGCCTACCTTGCCTCAGAGAAATACCCCAAAGGAAAAGGCAGCCCCCCACATATAATGACTGTGAGTTAAGATGAAAAGACAAACGTAGAGATGAAATAGATTCAGCAAAGTGAGGCCCGACTTTCTTAACAGATCGAAGATAGAAAAGGTAACTTTGCGGTCTACACAAAAGCCTAAAGAAAACCACGCAAAGGGGGCAAAAAGACCATCCGTACCGAACTAACGGCACGGAGGTACACCCTCTGCGTCCCAGAGCTTCCAGCAACAAATTAGACAAGCTGGACAGAAAAAATAGCAAACAAATAGCAAAGAAGAACTTAGCTATGCAGAGCAGCAGGCCACAGGAATGATCCAGGGAAAAGCAAGTCCAACACTGGAACATTGACAGGAAGCCAGGATCAAAGCATTAGGTGGAGTTAAGTAGAGAAGCACCTAACGACCTCACCAGATCACCTGAGGGAGGAAACTCAGAAGCCGCAGTACCACTTCCCTCCACCAACAGAAGCTCACAGAGAGAATCAGCCGAAGTACCACTTGTGACCACAGGAGGGAGCTCTGCCACAGAATTCACAACATTTCTGCCTCAGTGCCAGTCCTCTGTGTGGCATCTGTCTCTAATTTTGTGCCACATAAAACCTAGTGTGTTACACTGGGCCAGATTTTTTGACAATTCTCCCAGGAGAAAAATAATAGTGGGAGATTAAGATTGGCATTTCTGCCTCAGTGCCACTCCTGTGTGTACCATCTGTCTCTCATTTTGTGCCACATAAAACCTAGTGTGTAACACTGGGCCAGATTTTTTGACAATTCTCCCAGGACAAAAAAATTGGCATTTCTGCCTCAATGCCAGTGCTGTGTGTGGCATCTGTCTCTCATTTTGTGCCACATAAAACCTCGCGTGTAACACTGGGCCAGATTTTTTGACAATTCTCCCAGGAAAAAAAATAGTGGGAGATTAAGATTGGCAATTCTGCCTCAGTGCCAGTGCTGTGTGTGGCATCTGTCTCTCATTTTGTGCCACAGAAAACCTAGTGTGTAATACTGGGCCAGATTTTTTGACAATTCTCCCAGAAAAAAAAATAGTGGGAGATTAAGATTGGCATTTCTGCCTCAGTGCCAGTCCTGTGTGTACCATCTGTCTCTCATTTTGTGCCACATAAAACCTAGTGTGTAACACTGGGCCAGATTTTTTGACAATTCTCCCAGGACAAAAAAATTTGCAATTCTGCCTCAATGCCAGTGCTGTGTGTGGCATCTGTCTCTCATTTTATGCCACAGAAAACCTAGTGTGTAATACTGGGCCATATTTTTTAACAATTCTCCCATAAATAAAAAAATAGTGGGAGATTAAGATTGGCATTTCTACCTCAGTGCCAGTCCTGTGTGTGGCATCTGTCTCTCATTTTGTACCACATAAAACCTAGTGTGTAACACTGGGCCAGATTATTTGACAATTCTCCCAGGAAAAAAAATAGTGGGAGATTAAGATTGGCATTTCTGCCTCAGTGCTAGTCCTGTGTGTGCCATCTGTCTCTCATTTTGTTCCACATAAAACCTAGTGTGTAACACTGGGCCAGATTTTTTGACAATTCTCCCAGGAAAAAAAAATAGTGGGAGATTAAGATTGGAAATTTTGCCACAGTGCCAGTCCTGTGTGTGGCATCTGTCTCTCATTTTGTGCCACATAAAACCTAGTGTGTAACACGGTGCCAGATTTTTTGACAATTCTCTCAGGAAAAAAAATAGTGGGAGATTAAAATTGGCATTTCTGCCTCTGTGCCAGTCCTGTGTGTGCCATCTGTCTCTAATTTTGTGCCACATAAAACCTAGTGTGTAACACTGGGCCAGATTTTTTGACAATTCTCCCAGATAAAAAAAATAGTAGGAGATTAAGATCGGCCATTCTGCCTCTGTGCCAGTCCTGTGTGTGGCATCTGTCTCTCATTTTGTGGCACAGAAAACCTAGTGTGTTACACTAAGCCAGATTTCTTGACAATTCTCCCAAAATAAAGTAAAACAAGTGGGAGATTAAGATTGGCCATTATGCCTCTGTGCCAGTCCTGTGTGTGGCATCTGTCTCTCATTTTGTGCCACAGAAAAACTAGTGTGTAACACTGGGCCAGATTTCTTGACAATTCTCCCAGGCAAAAAATAAACTAGTGGGAGATTAAGATTGGCAATTCTGCCTCAGTGCCAGTCCTGTGTGTGGCAACTGTCTTTCATTTTATGCCACAGAACATATACTGTATAAGAGGGGGCCACATTTCTTCAATATTCTCCCTGAAAAAATAAAAAGGGGGAGATTTTTATTGGTAGTGTGTGCATCTGCGTCAGTCCTGTTAGTGGCATATCTGTCTGCCACTGAAGCTGTGTACTGTTATACATTGGGCCTGATTTTCCCTGCAGTCTCACCCACCTATAAAGGGATATATAAATCCAACAGAAGTTTGAGTTCACCTTGTAACTGGTTGTACAGTAACAAATACCGTTAGTTTGGTTACGTTTTTCAAACAATAAGGAAGTCTGGTGGAAGAGGTCGTGGCCGTGGGCGGTCATTGCCAGCTGGTAATAATGGTAGTGGTGGTGGAGCATCAGGTGGTCGTGGGAAAAGCAATATAGCACCTAAGTCTCGAGTTGTTGAACCTGGTTCATCGTCTGGCTACACAAGGCCTCGAACGCTCCCTTTTCTGGGAGTAGGAAAACCGCTTTCAAAGCCGGAGCAGCAAGAACAAGTTTTGGCTTTCCTTGCTGACTCTGCCTCTAGCTCTTTCGCCTCCTCTTCTGAAACTGCTAAATGTAAAAGCAGCGCGTCGTTAGTGGATGTTCATGGTCAGGGACAAGTCGCTTCCTTGTCTTCTTCACCAAGAACAACAGAGAAGGATGCGTCAGGCGACACAACGGGTTACTCCATGGAGCTCTTTACACATACCGTTGCTTGGTTAGAAAGTGAAATAGTTAACAGGCCATGCCCATTACAAGTTGAATCGGACATGGAGTGCACAGATGCACAGCCACAGCCAGATTACTATGCTGTTCCTTTGACTCAGACCAGAACATTGCCCTTGCAGTGTACTGATCCAGAATCTGACCCTGATGAGACTATGGTGCCCCGTCACGAACCCTATACCACCGGCTCACACGGTGACACAGACGAAGTTGCACACGAGATAGAAGAGGAGGTCATAGATGACCCAGTTGTTGACCCCGATTGGCAGCCATTGGGGGAACAGGGTGCAGGCAGCAGTAGCTCTGAAGCGGAGGAGGAGCCACAGCAGGCATCAACATTGCAACAGGTTCCATCTGCCAGGCCCGTATCTGGCCAAAAACGCGTTGCAAAACCAAAACCAGTTGTAGGACAGCGTGGCCATCTGGTTAAAGAAGCTCAGTCTGCAATGCCTGAAAAGGTTTCTGATAGTAGAAAGAGTGCAGTCTGGCATTTTTTTAACCAATATCCAAATGATCAGCGCAAAGTCATCTGTCAAAAATGTTCAACTACCTTAAGCAGAGGTCAGAATCTTAAAAGTCTAAATACAAGTTGCATGCATAGACATTTAAGCACCATGCATTTGCAAGCCTGGACTAACTACCAAACGTCCCTTAAGCTTGTAGCACCCTCGGCCAATGAAGCTAGTCAGCAACGCTACATCACTTCCCTCACTGTAAGCCCACCATTTCCCGCACCACCTGCAGTAAATGTGCAGGTTTCGTCGCCAGGCCAAAGCAGTCAGGGAATCACCAGGTTCGTGGTAGGAAACACTGCATGTAGGGCACCAGCAAGAATACCATCTCCAACCCTCTCTCAGTCTGCCATGTCCACCGGCACCCCCGCTAGTTCCACCATCTGCAGCTCTCCAGTCCAGCTCACCCTACATGAGACTCTCGTTAGGAAAAGGAAGTACTCATCCTCGCATCCGCTTACACAGGGTTTGAACGCCCACATTGCTAGACTAATCTTGTTAGAGATGATGCCCTACCGGTTAGTTGAAATCGAAGCTTTCAAAGCCCTGATGGACTACGCTGTACCACGCTACGAGCTACCCAGTCGACACTTCTTTTCGAGAAAAGCCATCCCAGCCCTCCACCAGCATGTAAAAGACCGCATCGTCCATGCACTCAGGCAATCTGTGAGTACAAAGGTGCACCTGACAACAGATGCATGGACCAGTAGGCATGGCCAGGGACGTTACGTGTCCATCACGGCACACTGGGTTAATGTGGTGGATGCAGGGTCCACAGGGGACAGCAATATTGGGACAGTTCTGCCTAGCCCACGGTCTAGGAAACAGTTGGCTCTAGGCATTCGCCCCCTCCTCCTCATCCTCCTGCAGAAGCGAGAGCTCGTCCACAGACCGCAGTCACACGAGCACTCCATCCGCAGCTGCCACTGTTGCACACGAGGTGTCCCATTATGGGACAGCTAGTGGCAAGCGTCAGCAGGCTGTATTGGCAATGAAGTGTTTGGGCGACAACAGACACACCGCGGAAGTTCTGTCCGAGTTCTTGCAGCAAGAAACTCAGTCATGGCTGGGCACTGTACATCTTGAGGCAGGCAAGGTAGTGAGTGATAACGGAAGGAATTTTATGGCTGCCATAGCCCTTTCACAACTGAAACACATTCCTTGCCTGGCTCACACCTTAAACCTGGTGGTGCAGTGCTTCCTGAAAAGTTATCCAGGGTTACCCGACCTGCTCCTCAAAGTGCGCAGACTTTGCTCGCATATCCGCCGTTCGCCCGTGCACTCCAGCCATATGCAGAACCATCAGCGGTCTTTGAACCTTCCACAGCATCGCCTAATCATCGATGTTGCAACAAGGTGGAACTCCATACTGCACATGCTTCAGAGACTTTGCGAACAGAGGCGTGCTGTTATGTATTTGTGGGAGGATACACATACACGGGCAGGCAGTTGGATGGCAGACATGGAGTTGTCAGGTGTGCAGTGGTCGAAGGTACAAGACCTGTGTCAAGTCCTTCAGTGAGGAAGCAGAGGAAGAGGGAAGCCTTGATGACAGTCAGCCATTGTCTGGTCAGGGCAGTCTACAGGACGAGGTAGCGGGCGAAGAGGAGGAGGACGAGGAGGATGATAGGGATGAGTATTTTTTGAATGAGGAAGCTTCCAGGGGCCAATAGAAACTGGTGGCGTTGCAAGGCCGGGTTCAGGCTTTTTGAGGGAGACAAGTGACGTAGATTTGCCAGAAACTGCCCCTCAACCCAGCACAAGCGCAGATTTGACAACTGGAACTTTGGCCCACATGGCAGATTATGCCTTACGTATCCTCAAAAGGGACCCACGCATTATTAAAATGATGACCGATGACGATTACTGGTTGGCCTGCCTCCTTGATCCTCGCTATAAAGGCAAATTAGCCGTTTGATACAGGCATTCCCAGCACACAGCGCCGGTGATGGTTCTCACACAAGCTGCAGGGGGCAACAGGGCAGAGGTGTTAGAGGTGCACAAATCAGAAGTGGCGTTGGACAGAGGGGTTTTCTGACCAGGTTGTGGAGTGATTTCGCAATGATCGCAGACAGGACAGGTACTGCAACATCAATTCAAATTGACAGGAGGCAACATTTGTCCAGGATGCTTACTAACTATTTTTCATCTCTTATCGATGTTCTCCCTCAACCGTCATTCCCATTTGATTACTGGGCATCCAAAATAGACACCTGGCCTGAATTGGCAGAATATGCATTGCAGGAGCTTGCTTGCCCAGCAGCTAGTGTGCTATCAGAAAGAGTATTCAGTGCTGCTGGTTCAATATTGACCGAAAAAAGGACTCGTCTGGCTACCCAAAATGTTGATGATCTAACCTTCATTAAAATGAACCACTCATGGATTTCGAATTATTTTGCCCCACCTTTCCGGCTGACACCTAGCTTTCCTATAAAAAGGTCTTGCTTGTGGACTGGTCTTACTGACTGTTCCAATCTCTTATTTTGCAGCAGCTGTTTGTCCAGCATACGACATGTTTACACCTCCCTAAATGGGCTAACTCCCCCCACGGGGCCGTGGTCTCGCCACTTGGTGCAAGCACCCATGAGAGTGCCGTTTGAAGAGATGGGTGTGCCCGCTTTTGGTCGATGGCACTGCCACTGGGTCCCTCATAGTACAATAAAGTGTCTCTGGCGGTGGTGGCGCGCACCCAACGTCAGACACACCGTTGTAACATGAGGGGCCCTGGGCCTGTACCGCCGGCCACAAGAGAGTTTCCCCCCCAGCTCAAACAGTGCTCTACCACTTGCAAAATTATCTCTCACAGCTCCACCAATGTTTAGTCTATGCGCTGACATCCTTCAATGCCTGGCACTGACAATACCAATTTGTTGACATGTATGATGCTAGTTAAAATAGTCAGGGTCAGTGTCCTATATTGACACCAGTAAATACTTAGCGCCAAATTACTATGTCTGAAACTCAGCAGAGGAGCCCATCCCTGTACCTAAGTATGCCACCCTTTTTTGGGGGGTTTTGTTGTTTTGCGAGACATTAACATCTATTTCTGTTTTGGGAGTACTAACTGTGTCAGACACTCCTTCCAATCGTCTTCCGCTGACCACACCAATGCTGCCTGTGTACCCCTGCCACATAATCGAAGGTGCTTTGAGCCTATTTTTTTTATTTTAGGCCTACTAAGTCTGTCTGCGGTCCCTCCTTCAAATTGTCCTCCGCTGACCACACCAATGCTGCCTGTGTACCCCTGCAAGATAATTCAAACTGCTTTGAGCCTATTTTTTTAAAATTTTAGGCCTACTAAGTCTGTCTGTGGTCCCTCCTTCCAATTGTCCTCCGCTGACCACACCAATGCTGCCTGTGTACCCCTGCAAGATAATTCAAACTGCTTTGAGCCTATTTTTTTTTAAATTTTAGGCCAACTGTTGTGAATTCTGTGGCTGAATTCACTCCTGTGGTCACAAGTGGTACTGCAGCTTCTGAGCTTACTCCCTCAGGTGTTCTGGTGAGCTCGTTCTTGTATTTTTGGGTATCTGTCAGATCACTGTGTGCGCTCTGATCGCTAAGCACACTGTGTTTCTGGATTGCCTTCATAACACCTGTCATTAGCAAACATAACAGTACAAGGAGCCAAACTAATGATTCTCAATAGAGGGAAAGAAAAAGTTCTGACATCATTTTTTTTTTTTTTTTTCTGCTCTGTGTTCACTTTTTTTTTTTCCCCTAGACATTTGGGTTATTCTGGACACAGGTGTGGACATGGATATTCAGGGTCTGTGCTCTTCAATGGATAATCTCGTTATAAATGTACAAAAAATTCAAGATACTATTGATCAGAAATCTATGTTAGAACCAAGAATTCCTATTCCTGATTTGTTTTTTGGAGATAGAACTAAGTTTCTAAGTTTCAAAAATAATTGTAAGCTATTTCTGGCCTTGAAACCTCATTCTTCTGGTAATCCTATTCAACAGGTTTTGATTATTATTTCTTTTTTGCGCGGCGACCCTCAAGACTGGGCATTTTCTCTTGCGCCAGGAGACCCTGCATTGAGTAGTGTCGATGCGTTTTTCCTGGCGCTCGGATTGCTGTACGATGAGCCTAATTCAGTGGATCAGGCAGAGAAAAATTTGCTGGCTTTGTGCCAGGGTCAGGATGATATAGAAGTATATTGTCAGAAATTTAGGAAATGGTCAGTACTCACTCAGTGGAATGAATCTGCGCTGGCAGCTTTGTTCAGAAAGGGTCTCTCTGAGGCTCTTAAGGATGTCATGGTGGGATTTCCTATGCCTGCTGGTTTGAATGAGTCTTTGTCTTTGGCCATTCAGATCGGTCGACGCTTGCGCGAGCGTAAATCTGTGCACCATTTGGCGGTACTGCCTGAGGTTAAACCTGAGCCTATGCAGTGCGATAGGACTATGACTAGAGTTGAACGGCAGGAATACAGACGTCTGAATGGTCTGTGTTTCTACTGTGGTGATTCCACTCATGCTATTTCTGATTGTCCTAAGCGCACTAAGCGGTCCGCTAGGTCTGCCGTCATTGGTACTGTACAGTCCAAATTCCTTCTGTCCATTACCTTGATATGCTCTTTGTCGTCGTTTTCTGTCATGGCGTTTGTGGATTCGGGCGCTGCCCTGAATCTGATGGATTTGGATTATGCTAAACGTTGTGGGTTTTTCTTGGAGCCTTTGCGGTGTCCTATTCCATTGAGAGGAATTGATGCTACACCTTTGGCCAAGAATAAACCTCAATACTGGGCCCAGCTGACCATGTGCATGGCTCCTGCACATCAGGAAGTTATTCGCTTTCTGGTGTTGCATAATCTGCATGATGTGGTCGTGTTGGGGTTGCCATGGCTACAAACCCATAATCCAGTATTGGATTGGAATTCCATGTCGGTATCCAGCTGGGGTTGTCAGGGGGTACATGGTGATGTTCCATTTTTGTCGATTTCGTCATCCACCCCTTCTGAGGTCCCAGAGTTCTTGTCTGATTATCAGGATGTATTTGAAGAGCCCAAGTCCGATGCTCTACCTCCGCATAGGGATTGTGATTGTGCTATCAATTTGATTCCTGGTAGTAAATTCCCTAAAGGTCGATTATTTAATTTATCCGTGCCCGAACACGCCGCTATGCGCAGTTATGTGAAGGAATCCCTGGAGAAGGGACATATTCGCCCATCGTCATCACCACTGGGAGCAGGGTTCTTCTTTGTAGCCAAGAAGGATGGTTCGCTGAGACCGTGTATTGATTACCGCCTTCTTAATAAGATCACTTAAATTTCAGTATCCCTTGCCATTGTTATCTGACTTGTTTGCTCGGATTAAGGGGGCTAGTTGGTTCACTAAGATAGATCTTCGTGGTGCGTATAATCTGGTGAGAATCAGGCAAGGAGATGAATGGAAAACTGCATTCAATACGCCCGAGGGTCATTTTGAGTATCTAGTGATGCCGTTCGGACTTGCCAATGCTCCATCTGTGTTTCAGTCTTTTATGCATGACATCTTCCGTGAGTATCTGGATAAATTCCTGATTGTTTACTTGGATGACATTTTGATCTTCTCAGATGATTGGGAGTCTCATGTGAAGCAGGTCAGAATGGTTTTTCAGGTCCTGCGTGCTAACTCTTTGTTTGTGAAGGGATCAAAGTGTCTCTTCGGTGTGCAGAAAGTTTCATTTTTGGGGTTCATCTTTACCCCTTCTACTATCGAGATGGATCCAGTTAAGGTCCAAGCCATCCAGGATTGGATTCAGCCGACATCTCTGAAAAGTCTGCAAAAGTTCCTGGGCTTTGCTAATTTTTATCGTCGCTTCATCTGTAATTTTTCTAGCATTGCCAAACCATTGACCGATTTGACCAAGAAGGGTGCTGATTTGGTTAATTGGTCTTCTGCTGCTGTGGAAGCTTTTCAGGAGTTGAAGCGTCGTTTTTGTCCTGCCCCTGTGTTGTGTCAGCCAGATGTTTCTCTTCCGTTCCAGGTTGAGGTTGATGCTTCTGAGATTGGAGCAGGGGCGGTTTTGTCACAGAGAGGTTCTGATTGCTCAGTGATGAAACCATGTGCTTTCTTTTCCAGGAAGTTTTCGCCCGCTGAGCGTAATTATGATGTGGGCAATCGAGAGTTGCTGGCCATGAAGTGGGCATTCGAGGAGTGGCGTCATTGGCTTGAAGGAGCTAAGCATCGCGTGGTGGTATTGACTGATCATAAGAACTTGACTTATCTCGAGTCTGCCAAGCGCTTGAATCCTAGACAGGCCCGTTGGTCGTTATTTTTTGCCCGCTTCGACTTTGTGATTTCGTACCTTCCGGGCTCTAAAAATGTGAAGGCGGATGCTCTGTCTAGGAGTTTTGTGCCCGACTCTCCGGGTTTATCTGAGTCAGCGGGTATCCTCAAGGAAGGAGTCATTGTGTCTGCCATCTCCCCTGATTTGCGGCGGGTGCTGCAAAAATTTCAGGCGAATAAACCTGATCGTTGTCCAGCAGAGAAACTGTTCGTCCCTGATAGGTGGACTAATAAACTTATCTCTGAACTTCATTGTTCGGTGTTGGCTGGTCATCCTGGAATCTTTGGTACCAGAGAGTTAGTGGCTAGATCCTTCTGGTGGCCATCTCTGTCACGGGATGTACGTACTTTTGTGCAGTCCTGTGGGATTTGTGCTAGGGCTAAGCCCTGCTGTTCTCGTGCCAGTGGGTTGCTTTTGCCCTTGCCGGTCCCAAAGAGGCCTTGGACACATATTTCGATGGATTTCATTTCTGACCTTCCCGTTTCTCAAAAGATGTCAGTCATTTGGGTGGTCTGTGATCGCTTTTCTAAAATGGTCCATCTGGTGCCCTTGGCTAAATTGCCTTCCTCCTCTGATTTGGTACCTTTGTTCTTTCAGCATGTGGTTTGGTTGCATGGCATTCCTGAGAATATTGTTTCTGACAGAGGTTCCCAGTTTGTTTCAAGGTTTTGGCGAGCCTTTTGTGGTAGGATGGGCATTGACCTATCCTTTTCCTCGGCTTTCCATCCTCAGACTAATGGCCAGACCGAACGAAACAATCAGACCTTGGAAACATATCTGAGATGTTTTGTTTCTGCAGACCAGGATGATTGGGTGTCCTTTTTGCCGTTGGCTGAGTTCGCCCTTAATAATCGGGCCAGCTCGGCTACCTTGGTTTCTCCATTTTTTTGCAATTCTGGGTTCCATCCTCGTTTCTCTTCAGGACAGGTTGAGTCTTCGGACTGTCCTGGTGTGGATTCTGTGGTGGATAGGTTGCAGCAGATCTGGACTCAGGTAGTGGACAATTTGATCTTGTCCCAGGAGAAAGCTCAACTTTTCGCTAATCGCAGACGCCGTGTGGGTCCCCGACTTCGTGTTGGGGATCTGGTTTGGTTATCTTCTCGTCATATTCCTATGAAGGTTTCCTCTCCTAAATTTAAACCTCGTTTTATTGGTCCGTATAGGATTTCTGAGGTTCTCAATCCTGTGTCTTTTCGTTTGACCCTCCCAGACTCCTTTTCCATACATAATGTATTCCATAGGTCGTTGTTGCGGAGATACGTGGCACCTATGGTTCCATCTGTTGAGCCTCCTGCCCCGGTTTTGGTGGAGGGGGAATTGGAGTATATTGTGGAGAAGATTTTGGATTCTCGTGTTTCTAGACGGAAACTCCAGTATCTGGTTAAATGGAAGGGTTATGCTCAGGAAGATAATTCCTGGGTTTTTGCCTCTGATGTTCATGCTTCCGATCTTGTTCGTGCCTTTCATGCGGCTCATCCTGGTCGGCCTGGGGGCTCTGGTGAGGGTTCGGTGACCCCTCCTCAAGGGGGGGTACTGTTGTGAATTCTGTGGCTGAATTCACTCCTGTGGTCACAAGTGGTACTGCAGCTTCTGAGCTTCCTCCCTCAGGTGTTCTGGTGAGCTCGTTCTTGTATTTTTGGGTATTTGTCAGATCACTGTGTGCGCTCTGATCGCTAAGCACACTGTGTTTCTGGATTGCCTTCATAACACCTGTCATTAGCAAACATAACAGCCAACTAAGTCTGTCTGCGGTCCCTCCTTCCAATTGTCTTCCACTGAGCACACTAATGCAGACTGTGTACCCATGTAACCTTTTTTAAACCTGCGTCAAGCCAACTTTGTGGTGTAAGGCCTATTAGCAGTGTCTGTCTGCGCCACACAATACACCTGTCCTCTTAAAAAAAATGAGCTGCAATTGTCAGGTTTTCAGCCAATCAGAATTTTAAAACTGCAGTGGGGCTACTAGTTTGGTTGGGGCCTACTAACAGTGTCTGCCACTCCAAGGTGTCCTCCTGGTTGCCTTTTCTGAGCTTCGATCTTCAGGCTCTCATTAAATAGTTTTTAAATGGAACGACTGCAGTGGGGCTACTAGTTTGGTTGGGGCCTTCTAACAGTGTCAGCCACTCCAAGGTGTTCTCCAGGTTGCCTTTCCTGAGCTTCGATCTTCAGGCTCTCTTTAAATAGTTGTTAAATGGAACAGATGCATTGCTGCTACTAGTTTGGTTGGGGCCTACTAACAGTGTCTGCTGCTCCAAGGTGTTCTCCTGGTTGCCTTTCCTGAGCTTCTATCTTCAGGCTCTTGTTAAATAGTTGTTAAATGGAACAACTGCTTTTGGCCTACTAGTTGGGTTGGGGCCTACTAACGGTGTCTGCCGCTCCTTGCTGTTCTCCTGGTTTCCTGTCCTGAACTTCCATTTTCAGGCTCTCGTTAAGTAGTTGTTAATATTACACTGCATTTGGCCTACAAGTTGGGTCTGGGTTGTAGGGACGGTGTCTGCTGCTCCAAGGTGTTCGCCAGGGTGCCTCTCCCTAGCTTCTATCTTCAAGCTCTTGTTAAGTGGTTGTTGAAACAACACTGCATTTGGCCTACAAGTTGGGTCTGGGTTGTAGGGATGGTGTCTGCCGCTCCAAGGTGTTCTCCAGGTTGCCTCTCCCTAGCTTCTATCTTCAAGCTCTTGTTAAGTAGTTGTTGATACAACACTGCATTAGGCCTACAAGTTGGGTCTGGGTTCTAGAGACGGTGTCTGCCGCTCCAAGGTGTTCTCCAGGGTGCCTCTCCCTAGCTTCTATCTTCAAGCTCTTGTTAAGAAGTTGTTGAAACAACACTGCATTAGGCCTACAAGTTGGGTCTGGGTTGTAGGGACGGTGTCTGCCGCTCCAAGGTGTTCTCCAGGTTGCCTCTCCCTAGCTTCTATCTTCAAGCTCTTGTTAAGTAGTTGTTGAAACAACTCTGCATTAGGCCTACAAGTTGGGTCTGGGTTGTAGGGACGGTGTCTGCCGCTCCAAGGTGTTCTCCAGGTTGCCTCTCCCTAGCTTCTATCTTCAAGCTCTTGTTAAGTAGTTGTTGAAACAACACTGCATTAGGCCTACAAGTTGGGTCTGGGTTGTAGGGACGGTGTCTGCCGCTCCAAGGTGTTCTCCAGGTTTCCTTTCCCTAGCTTCTATCTTCAAGCTCTGGTTAAGTAGTTGTTGAAACAACTCTGCATTAGGCCTACAAGTTGGGTCTGGGTTGTAGGGACGGTGTCTACCGCTCCAAGGTGTTCTCCAGGTTGCCTCTCGCTAGCTTCTAGCTTCAAGCTCTTGTTAAGTAGTTGTTGATACAACACTGCATTGGGCCTACAAGTTGGGTCTGGGTTCTACAAATGGTGTCTTCCGCTCCAAGGTGTTCTCCAGGTTTCCTTTCCCTAGCTTCTATCTTCAGGCTCTCGTTAAATTGTTTTTAATATAACACTGCATTTGGCCTACTTGTTATGTTGGCCCTACTAACGGTGTCTGCCGCTCCTTGATGTTCTCCTCCACTGAACAAACCAGTGCCGCCTGTTTACTTCTGTTAACAATTTTGAACTGGATTTAGCCTACTTACTGTTTTGGGCCTACTCACTGTGTCAGAATCTCATTACAGTTGTACTCCACTGAACAAAGCAATGCCCCTGGTTAGTCCTGTTACCAATTTTGAACTGCATTTAGCCCACTTTATTATTTAGGCCTATATCTGTGTTTCCTCCTCATCCTGCCCATTGCCCAGCCAGTGATAGATGAGTCTGCTGGTACATTGACCCAGAACGCTACATTCCCCGTGCACACTACACAGCCAGAATGTGACCCTGCTGAAAATCAGGTTCCCCTTCCCGCATACCATACCACCTTACACGGGGACAAAGAGGAAGGTGCAGATGAAAGTGCAGGTTCCTTCATCAGGTGGGGGGGAATACTCATTGGCGACGTCACTGGCACAGGGCCCCTCATAGTACGCAAAAGTGTTGCTGCCGGTGGGAGGCGCCCCCGCCGTGCAAACACACCGCCGTACATTGAGGGGTCCTGTGCCAGTGCCAATGCCAACCAGTGGGCCCCCCCTGCTTGCTCAGGATCACAGCACTTGCAAAGTTGAAATACTTACCTCTCCCTGCTCCACTGCCGTGACGTGGTCCACATTTCCTGGGCCCACTAAATACTTGAACCAGCCCTACCCCCCACAACTTTAGCCAAATGACCCCCAATTTCCAATGCCTAACTATTATTATAAGGTAAATTAAGATTGACAAGCTTCAGTAACAATTATGGATGTTTTGCCATTAAAATGGGCACTGTAGGTGTTTTCCTGGCCTCCACTCACTGCCGACTATGCTTCCCCATTGACTTTCATTGGGTTTCGTGTTTCGGTCGATCCCTGACTTTTTGCGATAATCGGCCGATTTCACTCGACTCGACTTTTGAGAAGTCACTTGACTCGACCCTAAAAAACTAAAAGTCGCTCAACCCTAGTGATAAGGTTAGAATTTTTTTGTTTGTCATTTAAACTCATTGATGGTGATGTGTGTCAGGGCTCCTTATATCACTGAAAGCAATTGCAGATACTTGTGCAAATTAGTTTGGCAGGCGTGTCCAAATAAAGGCAAGACTACTTAAGATGGCTGTTCCACATTATTAAGCATGTTTATCAAACATGATCGCAGTGTTCCGGTGGTATAGGGAAGCATCGCGCAGGGATGGGGCTCCCTGCGGGCTTTCCTGAGACCCCCGGAGCAACGCAATGTGATCGCGTTGCTGCGAGGATCTCTTATCTCTCCTCACTGCAGCAGGCCCGGATCCAAAATGGCTGCGGCACCCGAGTCCTGCAGGGAGGGAGGTGGCTTCACAGCGCCTGCTCAGAGCAGGCACTGTGAAGCCTGGAGCTGTGCATGTGAGATTGCTGATCTGACACAGTGCACAGCAAAGTGTCAGATCAGCGATCTCACACTATAACATGATGCCCTCCCCTCCCCGGGGCAATGTTATAGTATAAAAAAAAATATTAACATGTGTAAAAAAATTTAAAAAATTCCCCCCAAAATTCTCCACCCCAAAAATATTGTTCCTATAAATACATTTCTTTATCTAAATAAAAAAAAACAATAAAAGTACACATATTTAGTATCACCACGTCCGTAACGACCCCACCTATAAAACTGTCCCGCTAGTTAACCCCTTCAGTGAACGCGGTAAAAAAAAAATAATAACGAGGCAAAAAACAACGCTTTATTATCATATTGCCAAGCAAAAAGTGGAATAACACGCGATTAAAAAGACAGAAATAAATAACCATGGCACCGATGAAAACGTCATCTTGTCCCGCAAAAAACGAGCTGCCATACAGCATCATGAGTGAAAAAATAAAAAAGTTATAGTCCTCAGAATAAAGCGATGCAAAAATAATTATTTTTTCCATAAAATAGTTTTTATCATATAAAAGCGCCAAAACATAAAAAATGATAGAAATGAGGTATTGCTGTAATCGTACTGACCCGAAGAATAAAACTGCTTTATCCATTTTACCAAGCACGGAACGTTATAAACTCCTCCCCCAAAAGAAATTCATGAATACCTGGTTTTTGGTCATTCTGCCTCACAAAAATCGGAATAAAAAGCGATCAAAAATTGTCACGTGCCCGAAAATGTTACCAAAAAAAAGTCAACTTGTCCCGCAAAAAACAAGACCTCACATGACTCTGTGGACCAAAATATGGAAAAATTATAGCTCTCAAAATGTGGTAACGCAAAAAATATTTTTTGCAATAAAAAGCATCTTTCAGTGTGTGATGACTGCCAATCATAAAAATCCACTAAAAACCTGCTATAAAAGAAAATCACACCCCCCTTCATCACCCCCTTAGTTAGGGAAAAATTAAAAAATTAAAAAATGTATTTATTTCCATTTTCCCATTAGGGTTAGATTTAGGGTTAGGGCTAGCGTTAGGGTTAGGGCTAGGGTTAGGCTAGGGTTAGGGCTAGGGTTTGGGTTAGGGTTAGGGCTAGGGTTAGGGCTAGGGTTAGGGCTAGGGTTAGGGTTAGGGTTAGGGTTAGGGCTAGGGTTAGGGCTAGGGTTAGGGTTGGGGATAGGGTTAAGTGTTATGAACTGGTGGTTTAGGAGCAACATGGGACGAGCTCTGAAGGAGGTGGTACCTGTACTGACCGCAGTCCCTAAACTCAACACAACACTAGAAGTAGCCGTGGGATGCTCCTGTCACTCCCTAGGCACCTCGTCACAGCCTGAGAACTAACTACCCCTAAAGATAGAAACAGGATAACTATCTTGCCTCAGAGAAAATCCCCAAAGGATAGATAGCCCCCCACAAGTAATGACTGTGAGTGGAGAGGGAAAAGACATACGTAGAATGAAACCAGGATGTAGCACAGGAGGCCAGTCTAGCTAGATAGATAGAACAGGACGGAATACTGTGCGGTCAGTATTAAAAACTACAAAATTCCACACAGAGTTTACAAAAATCTCCACACCTGACTAAAGGTGTGGAGGGTAAATCTGCTTCCCAGAGCTTCCAGCTTAACTGAATTAATCCATACTGACAAGCTGGACAAAACATAGAATGCACAGAATGAATAAGTCCACAACTTTGCTGAACTGGTCAGGATATCAGGGGAATCCAAGAGAAATGTGAATCCAACCAGGAACCATTGACAAGTGGAACTGGCTGAAGGGAAGAGCCAGGCATAAATAGCCGAGCAGAAAGACAATCAGTGGAAGCAGCCGCAGACTGCTAAATCCAAGGAGCAGCCATTCCACTTAAAACCACCGGAGGGAGCCCAAGAGCAGAACTCACAAAAGTGCCACTTACAACCACCGGAGGGAGCCCAAGCGTGGAATTCACAACAGTACCTCCCCCTTGAGGAGGGGTCACCGAACCCTCACCAGAGCCCCCAGGCCGATCAGGACGAGCCAAGCGAAATGCACGAACCAAATCGGCGGCATGGACATAGGAGGAAACAACCCACGAATTATCCTCCTGGCCATAACCCTTCCACTTGACAAGATACTGAAGCCTCCGCCTCGAAAAACGAGAATCCAAAATTTTCTCAACCTCATATTCCAACTCTCCCTCAACCAACACCGGGGCAGGAGGATCAACCGAGAGAACAATGGGCACCACATATCTCCGCAACAAAGATCTATGGAAAACATTATGAATGGCAAAAGAGGCTGGAAGAGCTAAACGAAAAGACACCGAATTGATAATTTCAGAAATCTTAGAAGGACCAATAAACCGAGGCTTAAACTTAGGGGAAAAAACCTTCATAGGAACATGACGAGAAGACAACCAAACCAAATCCCCCACACGAAGCCGGGGACCAACACACCGACGGCGGTTAGCAAAACGTTGAGCCTTTTCCTGAGACAACGTCAAATTGTCCACCACATGAGTCCAAATCTGCTGCAGCCTGTCCACCACAGAATCCACACCAGGACAATCAGAAGGCTCAACCTGCCCCGAAGAAAAACGTGGATGAAAACCAAAATTACAAAAGAAAGGTGAAACCAAAGTAGCCGAATTAGCCCTATTATTAAGGGCAAACTTGGCCAACGGCAAGAAAGCCACCCAATCATCCTGATCAGCTGACACAAAGCATCTCAAATAGGTTTCCAAGGTCTGATTAGTTCGCTCAGTTTGGCCATTAGTCTGAGGATGAAACGCCGAAGAAAAAGACAAATCAATGCCCATCCTAGCACAAAAGGCCCGCCAAAACCTAGAGACAAACTGAGAACCTCTGTCAGACACGATATTCTCCGGAATGCCATGCAAACGAACCACATGCTGAAAAAACAATGGAACCAAATCTGAGGAGGAAGGCAACTTAGGCAAAGGTACCAGATGGACCATTTTAGAGAACCAGTCACAAACAACTCAGATAACAGACATCTTCTGGGAAACAGGAAGATCCAAAATAAAATCCATGGAAATATGCGTCCAGGGCCTCTCAGGGACCGGCAAAGGCAATAGCAACCCACTAGCGCGGGAACAGCAAGGCTTGGCCCGGGCGCAAGTCCCACAGGACTGCACAAAAGCACGCACATCCCGCGATAAAGAAGGCCACCAAAAGGACCTAGCAACCAAATCTCTGGTACCAAAAATCCCAGGATGACCAGCCAACACTGAACAATGAACCTCAGAAATTACCTTACTTGTCCATCTATCAGGAACAAACAGCTTCCCAACTGGACAGCGTTCAGGATTATCAGCCTGAAATTCCCAAAGCACCCGCCGCAAATCAGGGGAGATGGCAGAAAGAATCACCTTTTCCTTAAGAATGCCAACCGGCTCAAGGACTCCAGGAGAATCAGGCAAAAAACTCCTAGAGAGGGCATCAGCCTCAACATTCTTAGATCCCGGAAGATACGAGACCACAAAATCAAAACGGGAGAAAAACAGGGACCATTGAGCCGGTCTAGGATTCAGCCGCTTGGCCAACTCGAGGTAAATCAGATTCTTATGATCAGTCAAGACCACAATGCGGTGCTTAGCTCCCTCAAGCCAATGTCGCCACTCCTCAAACGCCCACTTCATAGCCAACAACTCCCGATTGCCGACATCATAATTGCGTTCTGCAGGCGAAAACTTTCTGGGAAAAAAAGCACACGGTTTCATCAAAGAACCATCAGAATCCCTCTGAGACAAAACGGCCCCTGCCCCAATCTCAGAAGCGTCAGCCTCAACCTGAAAAGGAAGAGAAACATCCGGCTGACGCAACACAGGGGCAGAAGTAAATCGCCGTTTAAGCTCCCGAAAGGCCTCAACAGCCGCAGAGGACCAATTCGTCACATCAGCGCCTTTCTTCGTCAAATCAGTAAGGGGTTTAACCACACTGGAAAAGTTGGCAATGAAACGGCGATAGAAATTAGCAAAGCCCAAAAATTTTTAAAGGCTCTTCACAGATGTGGGTTGAATCCAGTCATGAATAGCTTGGACCTTAACAGGATCCATTTCCATAGACGAGGGAGAAAAAATAAATCCCAAAAAAGAGACCTTCTGAACTCCGAATAGGCACTTAGACCCCTTCACAAATAAAGCATTATCACGAAGGATCTGGAATACCATCCTGACCTGCTTCACATGAGACTCCCAATCATCGGAAAAAATCAAAATATCATCCAAATATACAACCATGAATTTATCAAGATAATTGCGGAAAATATCATGCATGAAAGATTGGAACACAGATGGAGCATTAGAGAGCCCGAATGGCATCACGAGGTATTCAAAATGGCCTTCGGGCGTATTAAATGCAGTTTTCCATTCGTCACCCTGTTTAATACGAACAAGATTATATGCCCGTCGAAGGTCAATCTTAGTAAACCAACTAGCCCCCTTAATCTGAGCAAACAAATCAGAAAGCAAAGGCAAGGGGTATTGGAATTTGACCGTGATCTTATTAAGAAGACGATAATCTATACAGAGTCTCAAGGAGCCATCCTTCTTAGCAACAAAAAAGAAACCCGCTCCCAATGGTGACAAAGACGGCCGAATATGCCCCTTCTCCAAAGATTCCTTAACATTACTCCGCATGGCGGCATGCTCTGGCACAGACAAATTAAAAAGTCGGCCCTTAGGGAACTTACAACCTGGAATCAAGTTAATAGCACAATCACAGTCCCTATGTGGAGGAAGGGAACTGGACTTGGGCTCATCAAATACATCCTGGAAATCCGACAAAAACTCAGGGACCTCAGAAGAGGGTGAAGTGGAAATTGACATCAAAGGAACGTCACTATGTACCCCTTGACAACCCCAACTAGTCACAGACATAGTTTTCCAATCCAGCACCGGATTATGTTCCTGTAACCATGGAAACCCCAGTACAACAACATCATGCAGGTTATGCAACACCAGAAAACGGCAATCTTCCTGATGTGCTGGAGCCATGTACATGGTCATCTGTGTCCAGTACTGAGGTTTATCCTTGGCCAATGGTGTAGCATCAATGCCCCTCAAAGGAATAGGGCTCTGCAAAGGCTGCAAGGAAAAACCACAGCGCCTGGCGAATTCTAAGTCCATTAAGTTCAGGGCAGCGCCTGAATCCACAAATGCCATGACAGAAAAGGACGACAATGAGCAAATCAGGGTCACAGATAAAAGAAATTTAGGCTGTACAGTACTGATGGTAACAGACCTAGCGACTTTCCTAGTACGCTTAGGGCAATCGGAAATAACATGAGCAGAATCACCACAGTAAAAACACAGCCTATTCTGACGTCTGAATTCCTGCCGTTCTGTTCTAGTCAAAATCCTATCACATTGCATAGGCTCAGGACTCTGCTCAGAGGACACTGCCATATGGTGCACAGCTTTGCGCTCGCGCAGACGCCGATCAATCTGAATGGCTAGAGACATAGATTCGCTCAAACCAGCAGGCGTAGGGAAGCCCAAGATAATATCTTTAAGGGCTTCAGAAAGACCGTTTCTGAAAATAGCAGCCAGAGCATCCTCATTCCATTTAGTGAGCACAGACCATTTCCTAAATTTCTGGCAGTATAATTCTGCCGCTTCCTGACCTTGACACAGGGCCAACAGGGTTTTTTCTGCATGATCCACAGAATTAGGTTCATCATACAATAATCCGAGCGCTTGAAAAAATGCGTCTACATTCAGCAATGCTGGATCCCCTGATTCAAGGGAGAATGCCCAGTCCTGAGGGTCACCACGCAGCAAGGATATGATGATTTTAACTTGCTGAATGGGATCACCAGAAGAACGGGGTTTCAAAGCAAAAAACAATTTGCAGTTATTTTTAAAGTTCAAAAACTTGGATCTGTCCCCAAAAAACAAATCAGGAGTAGGAATTTTAGGCTCCAAAGCCGGAGTCTGGACAACATACAGGTCCTTCTCAAAAAATTAGCATATAGTGTTACATTTCATTATTTACCATAATGTAATGATTACAATTAAACTTTCATATATTATAGATTCATTATCCACCAACTGAAATTTGTCAGGTCTTTTATTGTTTTAATACTGATGATTTTGGCACACAACTCCTGATAACCCAAAAAACCTGTCTCAATAAATTAGCATATTTCACCCATCCAATCAAATAAAAGTGTTTTTTAATAACAAACAAAAAAACCATCAAATAATAATGTTCAGTTATGCACTCAATACTTGGTCGGGAATCCTTTTGCAGAAATGACTGCTTCAATGCGGCGTGGCATGGAGGCAATCAGCCTGTGACACTGCTGAGATGTTATGGAGGCCCAGGATGCTTCAATAGCGGCCTTAAGCTCATCCAGAGTGTTGGGTCTTGCGTCTCTCAACTTTCTCTTCACAATATCCCACAGATTCTCTATGGGGTTCAGGTCAGGAGAGTTGGCAGGCCAATTGAGCACAGTAATACCATGGTCAGTAAACCATTTACCAGTGGTTTTGGCACTGTGAGCAGGTGCCAGGTCGTGCTGAAAAATGAAATCATCATCTCCATAAAGCATTTCAGCCGATGGAAGCATGAAGTGCTCCAAAATCTCCTGATAGCTAGCTGCATTGACCCTGCCCTTGATGAAACACAGTGGACCAACACCAGCAGCTGACATGGCACCCCACACCATCACTGACTGTGGGTACTTGACACTGGACTTCAGGCATTTTGGCATTTCCTTCTCCCCAGTCTTCCTCCAGACTCTGGCACCTTGATTTCCGAATGACATGCAAAATTTGCTTTCATCAGAAAAAAGTACTTGGGACCACTTAGCAACAGTCCAGTGCTGCTTCTCTGTAGCCCAGGTCAGGCGCCTCTGCCGCTGTTTATGGTTCAAAAGTGGCTTTACCTGGGGAATGCGGCACCTGTAGCCCATTTCCTGCACACGCCTGTGCACGGTGGCTCTGGATGTTTCCACACCAGACTCAGTCCACTGCTTCCTCAGGTTCCCCAAGGTCTGGAATCGGTCCTTCTCCACAATCTTCCTCAGGGTCCGGTCTCCTCTTCTCGTTGTACAGAGTTTTCTGCCACATTGTTTCCTTCCAACAGACTTACCATTGAGGTGCCTTGATACAGCACTCTGGGAACAGCCTATTTGTTGAGAAATTTCTTTCTGGGTCTTACCCTCTTGCTTGAGGGTGTCAATGATGGCCTTCTTGACATCTGTCAGGTCGCTAGTCTTACCCATGATGGGGGTTTTGAGTAATGAACCAGGCAGGGAGTTTATAAAAGCCTCAGGTATCTTTTGCATGTGTTTAGATTTAATTAGTTGATTCAGAAGATTAGGGTAATAGGTCGTTTAGAGAACCTTTTCTTGATATGCTAATTTATTGAGACAGGTTTTTTGGGTTATCAGGAGTTGTATGCCAAAATCATCAGTATTAAAACAATAAAAGACCTGACAAATTTCAGTTGGTGGATAATGAATCTATAATATATGAAAGTTTAATTGTAATCATTACATTATGGTAAATAATGAAATTTAACACTATATGCTAATTTTTTGAGAAGGACCTGTAATCTTGGATACTCTGTACTCTTGCAGCAAGTTGACCCACACGAGAAAACAAACCCTGAACATCCATGCCAGAGCATAAATCCTGAACCACCCAGAGATCAAGAGAAAAAAAAAGACAAAACAGAGCACAGAAAAAAATATGGCTCAGAATTTTTTTTTCCTTCTTTTGAGATGCATTTAATTCATTTTTGGCCACTTGTACTGTTATGAACTGGTGGTTTAGGAGCAACATGGGACGAGCTCTGAAGGAGGTGGTACCTGTACTGACCGCAGTCCCTAAACTCAACACAACACTAGAAGTAGCCGTGGGATGCTCCTGTCACTCCCTAGGCACCTCGTCACAGCCTGAGAACTAACTACCCCTAAAGATAGAAACAGGATAACTATCTTGCCTCAGAGAAAATCCCCAAAGGATAGATAGCCCCCCACAAGTAATGACTGTGAGTGGAGAGGGAAAAGACATACGTAGAATGAAACCAGGATGTAGCACAGGAGGCCAGTCTAGCTAGATAGATAGGACAGGACGGAATACTGTGCGGTCAGTATTAAAAACTACAAAATTCCACACAGAGTTTACAAAAATCTCCACACCTGACTAAAGGTGTGGAGGGTAAATCTGCTTCCCAGAGCTTCCAGCTTAACTGAATTAATCCATACTGACAAGCTGGACAAAACATAGAATACACAGAACGAATAAGTCCACAACATGTGGACAGAAAAGAGCAAAGAGAGGACTTATCTTTGCTGAACTGGTCAGGATATCAGGGATATCCAAGAGAGATGTGAATCCAACCAGGAACCATTGACAAGTGGAACTGGCTGAAGGGAAGAGCCAGGCATAAATAGCCGAGCAGAAAGACAATCAGTGGAAGCAGCTGCAGACTGCTAAATCCAATGAGCAGCCATTCCACTTAAAACCACCGGAGGGAGCCCAAGAGCGGAACTCACAAAAGTGCCACTTACAACCACCGGAGGGAGCCCAAGAGCGGAATTCACAACAGTTAAGGCTACAGTTAGGGTTGGGGCTAAAGTTAGGGTTAGTGTTGGGACTAAAGTTAGGGTTAGGGTTTGGATTACATTTACGGTTGGGAATAGGGTTGGGATTAGGGTTAGGGGTGTGTCAGGGTTAGGGGTGTGGTTAGGGTTACCGTTTGGACTAGGGTTAGGGGTGTGTTTGGATTAGGGTTTCAGTTATAATTGGGGGTTTCCACTGTTTGGGCACATCAGGGGCTCCCCAAATGCGACATGGCGTCCGATCTCAATTCCAGCTAATTCTGTGTTGAAAAAAGTAAAACAATGCTCCTTCCCTTCTGAGCTCTCCTGTGCGCCCAAACAGGGGTTTACCCCAACATATCGGGTATCAGGGTACTCAGGACACATTGGACAACAACTTTTGGGGTCCAATTTATCCTGTTACCCTTGGGAAAATGCAAAACTGTGGGCTAAAAAATAATTTTTGTGGAAAAAAAAAGGATTTTTTATTTTCACGGCTCTGCGTTATAAACTGTAGGGAAACACTTGGGGGTTCAAAGTTCTCACAACACATTTAGATAAGTTCCTTGGGGGGTCTATTTTCAATATGGGGTCACTTGTGGGGGGTTTCTACTGTTTAGGTACATTAGGGGCTCTGCAAACGCAATGTGACGCCTGCAGACCAATCCATCTAAGTCTGCATTCCAAATGGCGCTCCTTCCCTTCCGAGCTCTCCCATGCGCCCAAACGGTGGTCCCCCCCCCACATATAGGGTATCAGTGTACTCAGGTCAAATTGGACAACAACTTTTGTGGTTCTATTTCTCCTGTTACCCTTGGGAAAATACAAAACTGGGGGCTAAAAAATAATTTTGTGGGAAAAAAATATTTTTTATTTTCACGGCTCTGCGTTATAAACTAATGAAACACTTGGCAGTTCAAAGTTCTCACAACACATCTAGATAAGTTCCTTGGGGGGTCTAGTTTCCAATATCGGGTCACTTGTGGGGGGTTTCTACTGTTTAGGAACATTAGGGGCTCTGCAAACGCAATGTGACGCCTGCAGACCATTCCATCTAAGTCTGCATTCCAAATGGCGCTCCTTCCCTTCCGAGCTCTCCCATGCGCCCAAATGGTGGTTCCCCCCACATATGGGGTATCAGCGTACTCAGGACAAATTGTGTTAGGGGTCGAGTTCCCGCCTCTGCACAGGGGGAATCTCGGGCTATCTCCGCTGCGGTCTCCCATTCTTCTCCTGCCGCAGTGGAGCCTGCTCAGCGGAGACATCGGTGCCAGCGTCTTGCTCAGTCCCACTCTGTACAAAGAGTTATTGCTGCTTTTCCGGCTTCTGCCATTGAAGTCAGTGCTGGGCAGTGGCGAGCAGACGCTTCTGGGACTAAGTCCTGCTTTTCTCGTTCTGAGCATGCCTTGAGTAAGATCTCTCAGTGGAGATCGAGGGTCACATGGTCAGATACTGCTGCTAAGTCCATTGGTCCTTTCGGGAAGGTCCTTTAAGTGCTAGGACTAAGTCCTGCTTTGCACACACTGAGCATGCCCAGGGCAAGATCTCTCAGTGGAGATTTAGGGTCACATGCTCAGGTATGGCAGTCTCTCATTGGTCCTTCTAGGAAGGTCTTTTATTTGCTGCAGCTATATAAGTCTTGCATGGCCGCACGGCCATGCGCTAGTGTCAATTCATATATGTGCTTTGCACCAGGGTGGTTATGCATGAGTGTGTTCAGGGACCCGGCTGAAATAAGCCCCTAGAATACTGGCTTCTCCGGTGAGGAGTTTGCATGTTGCATAACCACTGACTTCTATCTGCTTGGCAGTAAGCTTGTGCTTCTGTGAGGCTAACAGGGCACAGTGCTTCCCTTTCACGGCTACTCTGTGGAGTAACAGAGCTAGTCTATACCGCCAAACAGTGCTGCCATCCGCTAGCAGCAGGTTCCTCCTGCACGGTGGACCCCGGGCTGCGAACGCACCATTTATAATAAACATCTCTATTTTCTCGGTGCATTCCGCTAGCCCTAGCAGTACACTAGCACCAGGGTCTGGCTAGTAAATGGCGGACGATCAGTGTTTACAGCGGTACATCCAGCAGCTGGAGGGTAGGTTGGCAGCTCTCGAGCGCACAACCTCAGCTGTGGATGTTACCTGTTATGACCTGGTGGTCAGGACAATAATGGACCTGGTGGTTAAGAGCACACGGAATGACCTGATAGTTACTGATAATAAGGACGAGCTCTAGGACGTGGGAACTCTGCTGACCGCAATCCCTAAACCTATCAAACACACTAGAAATAGCCATGGATTGCGCCTAACGCTCCCTATGCAACTCGGCACAGCCTAAGAAACTAGCTAGCCCTGAAGATAGAAAAATAAAGCCTACCTTGCCTCAGAGAAATTCCCCAAATGAAAAGGCAGCCCCCCACATATAATGACTGTGAGTAAAGATGAAAATACAAACACAGAGATTAAATAGATTTAGCAAAGTGAGGCCCGACTTACTGAACAGACCGAGGATAGGAAAGGTTACTTTGCGGTCAGCACAAAAACCTACAAAAAGACCACGCAGAGGGCGCAAAAAGACCCTCCGCACCGACTCACGGTGCGGAGGCGCTCCCTCTGCGTCCCAGAGCTTCCAGCAAGCAACACAACAAATTAAATAGCAAGCTGGACAGAAAAATAGCAAACCAAAGAAATACAAGCTGGAACTTAGCTTCTGATGGGAAGACAGGTCACAAGAACGATCCAGGAGTGAACAGACCAATACTGGAACATTGACAGGTGGCATGGAGCAAAGATCTAAGTGGAGTTAAATAGAGCAGCAGCTAACGAATTAACCTCGTCACCTGTGAAACTCAGAAACACCCACCAGAGGAAGTCCATGGACAGAACCAGCCGAAGTACCATTCATGACCACAGGAGGGAGCCCGACAACAGAATTCACAACAGTACCCCCCCTTGAGGAGGGGTCACCGAACCCTCACCAGAGCCCCCAGGCCGACCAGGATGAGCCAAATGAAAGGCACGAACCAGATCGGCAGCATGAACATCAGAGGCAAAAACCCAGGAATTATCTTCCTGACCATAACCCTTCCACTTGACCAGGTACTGGAGTTTCCGTCTCGAAACACGAGAATCCAAAATCTTCTCCACCACATACTCCAACTCCCCCTCAACTAACACCGGGGCAGGAGGATCAACGGATGGAACCACAGGCGCCACGTATCTCCGCAATAACGACCTATGGAACACATTATGGATGGCAAAAGAAGCAGGAAGGGCCAAACTAAATGACACAGGATTGATAACCTCAGAAATCTTATACGGACCAAGGAAACGAGGCTTAAACTTAGGAGAGGAAACCTTCATAGGAACATAATGAGACGACAACCAAACCAAATCCCCAACACGAAGTCGGGGACCCACACAGCGCCGGCGGTTAGCGAAACGTTGAGCCTTCTCCTGGGACAATGTCAAATTGTCCACCACATGAGTCCAAATCTGCTGCAACCTATCCACCACAGTATCTACACCAGGACAGTCTGAAGACTCAACCTGCCCTGAAGAGAAACGAGGATGGAAACCAGAATTGCAGAAAAACGGCGAAACCAAAGTAGCCGAGCTGGCCCGATTATTAAGGGCGAACTCAGCCAATGGCAAAAAGGACACCCAATCATCCTGATCAGCAGAAACAAAGCATCTCAGATATGTTTCCAAAGTTTGATTAGTTCGTTCGGTTTGGCCATTTGTCTGAGGATGGAAAGCCGAGGAAAAAGACAAATCAATGCCCATCCTAGCACAAAAGGATCGCCAAAACCTTGAAACAAACTGGGAACCTCTGTCAGAAACGATGTTCTCCGGGATACCATGTAAACGAACCACATGCTGGAAAAATAATGGCACCAAATCAGAGGAGGAAGGCAATTTAGACAAAGGTACCAAATGGACCATCTTAGAAAAGCGATCACAAACCACCCAAATGACCGACATCTTTTGAGAGACGGGGAGATCCGAAATAAAATCCATAGAAATATGCGTCCAGGGCCTCTTCGGGACCGGCAAGGGCAAAAGCAACCCACTGGCACGAGAACAGCAGGGCTTAGCCCGAGCACAAGTCCCACAGGACTGCACAAAAGAAGGCACATCCCGCGACAAAGACGGCCACCAGAAGGATCTAGCCACCAAATCTCTGGTACCAAAGATTCCAGGATGCCCAGCCAACACTGAACAATGAATCTCAGAGATAACTCTGCTAGTCCATCTATCAGGGACAAACAGTTTCTCCGCTGGGCAACGGTCAGGTCTATCAGCCTGAAATTTTTGCAGCACCCGCTGCAAATCAGGGGAGATGGCAGACAAAATTACCCCCTCTTTGAGAATACCCGCCGACTCGGGAACACCCGGAGAGTCAGGCACAAAACTCCTTGACAGGGCATCAGCCTTCACATTCTTAGAGCCCGGAAGGTACGAAACCACAAAATCAAAACGGGAGAAAAATAATGACCATCGAGCCTGTCTCGGATTCAACCGTTTGGCAGACTCAAGATAAGTCAAATTCTTGTGATCTGTCAAGACCACCACGCGATGCTTGGCTCCTTCCAGCCAATGACGCCACTCCTCGAATGCCCACTTCATGGCCAACAATTCACGATTACCAACATCATAGTTACGCTCAGCAGGTGAAAACTTTCTAGAAAAGAAAGCACATGGCTTCATCACCGAGCCCTCAGAACTTCTTTGCGACAAAACAGCCCCTGCTCCAATCTCAGAAGCATCAACCTCAACCTGAAACGGAAGCGAAACATCTGGCTGGCACAACACAGGGGCAGAAGAAAAACGACGCTTCAACTCCTGAAAAGCCTCTACAGCCGCAGAAGACCAATTGACCACATCAGCACCCTTCTTGGTCAAATCAGTCAACGGTTTAGCAACAGTAGAAAAATTAGCGATGAAGCGCCGATAAAAATTAGCAAAGCCCAGGAACTTTTGCAGGCTCTTCACAGATGTCGGCTGAGTCCAATCGTAAATGGTCTGGACTTTAACAGGGTCCATCTCGATAGTAGAAGGGGAAAAAATGAACCCCAAAAATGAAACCTTCTGAACTCCAAAGAGACACTTTGACCCCTTCACAAACAAGGAATTCGCACGAAGGACCTGGAACACCATTCTGACCTGCTTCACATGAGACTCCCAATCATCCGAAAAGACCAAAATATCATCCAAATACACAATCAGGAATTTATCCAGGTACTCTCGGAAGATGTCATGCATAAAGGACTGAAACACAGATGGAGCATTGGAAAGCCCGAATGGCATAACCAGGTACTCAAAATGGCCCCCGGGCGTATTAAATGCTGTTTTCCATTCATCGCCTTGTTTAATACGCACCAGATTATACGCCCCTCGAAGATCTATCTTGGTGAACCAACTAGCCCCTTTAATACGAGCAAACAAATCAGACAGCAACGGCAAAGGATACTGAAATTTGACTGTAATTTTATTAAGAAGGCGGTAATCAATACAAGGTCTCAAAGAACCATCCTTCTTGGCCACAAAAAAGAACCCTGCTCCTAATGGTGATGATGACGGGCGAATATGGCCTTTCTCCAAGGATTCCTTTATATAACTCCGCATAGCGGCGTGTTCTGGCACAGATAAATTGAACAATCGGCCCTTAGGAAACTTACTACCAGGAATCAAATTAATTGCACAATCGCAATCCCTATGAAGAGGTAGGGCACTGGCTTTGGGCTCATCAAATACATCCCGATAATCCGACAAAAACTCTGGAACTTCAGAAGGAGTGGAAGACGAAATAGACAAAAATGGAACATCACCATGTACCCCCTGACAACCCCAGCTGAACACAGACATAGATTTCCAGTCCAATACTGGATTATGAACCTGTAGCCATGGCAACCCCAAAACGACCACATCATGCAGATTATGCAACACCAGAAAGTGGATATCCTCCTGATGTGCAGGAGCCATGCACATGGTCAATTGGGTCCAATACTGAAGCTTATTCTTGGCCAAAGGCGTAGCATCAATTCCTCTCAATGGAATAGGATACTGCAAGGGCTCCAAGAAAAAACCACAGCGCCTAGCATACTCCAAGTCCATCAAATTCAGGGCAGCGCCTGAATCCACAAATGCCATAACAGAATAGGATGACAAAGAGCAAATCAGAGTAACAGACAATAGAAATTTAGACTGTACCGTACCAATAGTGGCAGACCTAGCGAACCGCTTAGTGCGCTTAGGACAATCGGAGATAGCATGAGTGGAATCACCACAGTAAAAACATAGCCCATTCCGACGTCTGTGTTCTTGCCGTTCAGCTCTGGTCAAAGTCCTATCACATTGCATAGGCTCAGGCCCATGCTCAGATAGTACCGCCAAATGGTGCACAGCTTTACGCTCATGCAAGCGTCGATCGATCTGAATGGCCAAGGACATAGACTCATTCAGACCAGCAGGCATGGGAAACCCCACCATGACATCCTTAAGGGCTTCAGAGAGACCCTTTCTGAAGATTGCTGCCAGGGCACATTCATTCCACTGAGTGAGCACAGACCACTTTCTAAACTTCTGACAATATATCTCCGCTTCATCCTGACCCTGACACAGAGCCAGCAAGATTTTCTCTGCCTGATCCACTGAATTAGGTTCGTCATAAAGCAATCCAAGCGCCAGGAAAAACGCATCAACATCACGCAATGCCGGATCTCCTGGCGCAAGGGAAAATGCCCAGTCTTGAGGGTCACCACGTAACAAAGAAATAATGATCTTTACTTGTTGAACAGGGTCACCTGAGGAGCGAGGATTCAAGGCAAGAAACAATTTACAATTATTTTTGAAATTCAAGAACTTAGATCTATCACCAAAAAAAAAATCAGGAATTGGAATCCTAGGCTCTGACATCGGATTCTGAACCACAAAATCTTGAATGTTTTGTATCCTTGTAGTGAGATTATCCATCCAAGAGGACAGACATTGAATGTCCATGTTTACACCAGTGTCCTGAACCACCCAGAGGTAAAGGGGAAAATAGAGACAAAACACGCTGCAAAGAAAAGAAAATGGTCTCAGAACTTCTCTTATCCCTCTACTGAGATGCATTAGTACTTTGGGCCACCTGTACTGTTATGACCTGGTGGTCAGGACAATAATGGACCTGGTGGTTAAGAGCACACGGAATGACCTGATAGTTACTGATAATAAGGACGAGCTATGGGACGTGGGAACTCTGCTGACCGCAATCTCTAAACCTATCAAACACACTAGAAATAGCCGTGGATTGCGCCTAACGCTCCCTATGCAACTCGGCACAGCCTAAGAAACTAGCTAGCCCTGAAGATAGAAAAATAAAGCCTACCTTGCCTCAGAGAAATTCCCCAAAGGAAAAGGCAGCCCCCCACATATAATGACTGTGAGTAAAGATGAAAATACAAACACAGAGATGAAATAGATTTAGCAAAGTGAGGCCCGACTTACTGAACAGACCGAGGATAGGGAGAAGGGAGCAAATCCTAAATTGTTGTCAGAAGAGGTCTCCAGGGCCTTTTCTTCTATTAAGTCCCATTTTGCAAGCGCTCCCATCCTACATCGTCCCGATGTTGATAAGCCATTCATAATGGAGGTGGATGCCTCATTCGTTGGTGCTGGAGCAGTCCTCTTCCAAAAGGATGCTTAAGGTCAGAAGCATCCGTGCTTCTTCTTCTCCAAGACCTTCACACCTGCGGAGAGGAATTGTTCCATTGGGGACAGGGAGTTGCTAACGATGAAGCTGGCTTTCTCGGAATGGAGACATCTTTTGGAGGGCGCTCGTTTTCCCTTTCAGGTCTTCACGGACCACAAAAATTTGTTATATCTGCAAACAGCCCAGCGGCTAAATTGTCGCCAGGCCAGATGGTCCTTGTTCTTCTCCCAGTTCCACTTCACCCTTCATTTTCTCACTGGGGAGAAGAACATTCGTGCTGATGCTCTCTCTCGCTCTGTTGTGTCATCTGAGGAGGAAGAAGGGGAGCCTCGGCTTATTGTCCCTTCAGAGAGCCTGAGAACCGTAGCGCCGGTTTCGCTAGAGACTGTGCCTCCAGGCAAGACTTTTGTGCCCATTAATTTGTGACCGGAGGGTCTCTCTTGGGCTCATTCGTCCAGGGTGGGTGGACACTTTGGGACAAAGAGGACATCTGAGCTGCTGGCGAGGACGTACTGGTGGCCACATATGGTCCAGGATGTCAGAGATTGTATTCAGGCGTGTGTCTCCTGTGCCAAAAATAAATCTCCTCGTCAACGGCCAGCTGGGTTACTCTATCCCTTGCCGGTGGCAGACAGGCCCTGGGAGATGGTAGGGATGGACTTTGTTGTGGGTTTACCCAAGTCTCGCAGCTGTACCATCATTTGGGTCATCACCAATCATTTCTCGAAAATGGTGCATTTGGTGCCGCTACCACGGTTACCTTCTGCATGGGCCTTGGCAGCGTTGTTCATTAAACACATCTTCCGCCTACATGGTATGCCAGACAAAATTGTCAGTGACCGGGGTCCCCAGTTTGCATCTCGGTTCTGGAGAGAGCTTTGTCGTCTTCTTAGCATTGAGTTAAATCTCTCTTCCGCATATCATCCCGAGACGAATGGGTTGGTAGAGAGGGCCAACCAGACCTTGGTCACATATCTGCAACATTTTGTCTCAGCCAGGCATCCTTGCTATCATGGGCAGAGTTTGCACTGAACAACGCCGTAGCCGACTCCACTGGACAAACCCCATTCCTCCTCAACTATGGTCAGCATCCGCGGGTACCTGTGCCTATGCCCGTGTCTTCCGCCGACTCCAGGGTGGCAGACTTGGCTGTGGAGGCACGGGATATTTGGGACCGCACGCAGGATGCCATTCAGGCCTCCAAGGAGAGAATGAGGTCCTCCGCTGATGCACATCATCGCCCCGCTCCGACCTTGGTGTGGCTCTCCGCCCATAATATCAGGCTGCGAGTTGAGTCCACCAAGTTTGCACCTCTCTACTTGGGCCCTTTCAAGGTCCTCGAACAGGTTAATCCTGTGGTCTATCGTTTGGCCCTTCCGCCACGCCTGGGTATCACCGACACCTTTCATGTGTCCCTCTTGAAACCTGTATACATGTCCCGGTTTTCCAAGTCATCTGCTGGGACATTGGGTTCGCATACGGACAATTACGAGGTGAATGCTATTTTGGGGTGCAAGGTGGTACGTGGCAAAAAGTTTTATTTGGTGGATTGGAAGGGTTATGGTCCTGAGGACAGGTCCTGGGAACCTGTTGAGCACATTCGGGCTCCGCAGCTCATTGCCACCTTCAAGCGTAGTGAGGACCAAGGAGAGGGGCGCCCTAGGAGGGGGGGTAATGTTAGGGGTCGAGTTCCCGCCTCTGCACAAGGGGAATCTCAGGCCATCTCCGCTGCGGTCTCCCATTCTTCTTCTGCCGCAGTGGAGCCTGCTCAGCGGAGACGTCGGTCCCAGCGTCTTGCTCAGTCCCACTCTGTACAAAGAGTTACTGCTGCTTTTCCGGCTTCTGCCATTGAAGTCAGTGCTGGGCAGCGGCGAGCAGACGCTTCTGGGATTAAGTCCTGCTTTTCTCGTTCTGAGCATGCCCTGAGTAAGGTCTCTCAGTGGAGATCGAGGGTCACATGGTCAGATACTGCTGCTAAGTCCATTGGTCCTTTTGGGAAGGTCCTTTAACCCCTTCATGACCCAGCCTATTTTGACCTTAATGACCTGGCCGTTTTTTGCAATTCTGACCAGTGTCCCTTTATGAGGTAATAACTCAGGAACGCTTCAACGGATCCTAGCGGTTCTGACATTTTTTTTCGTGACATATTGGGCTTCATGTTAGTGGTAAATTTAGGTCAATAAAATCTGCGTTTATTTGTGATAAAAACGGAAATTTGGCGAAAATTTTGAAAATTTTGCAATTTTCACATTTTGGATTTTTATTCTGTTAAACCAGAGAGTTATGTGACACAAAATAGTTAATAAATAACATTTCCCACATGTATACTTTACATCAGCACAATTTTGGAAACAAAATTTTTTTTTGCTAGGAAGTTATAAGGGTTAAAATTTGACCAGCGATTTCTCATTTTTACAACAAAATTTACAAAACCATTTTTTTTAGGGACCACCTCACATTTGAAGTCAGTTTGAGGGGTTTATATGGCTGAAAATACCCAAAAGTGACACCATTTTAAAAAATGCACCCCTCAAGGTGCTCAAAACCACATTCAAGAAGTTTATTAACCCGTCAGGTGCTTCACAGCAGCAGAAGCAACATGGAAGGAAAAAATGAACATTTAACTTTTTAGTCACAAAAATTATCTTTTAGCAACAATTTTTTTATTTTCCCAATGGTAAAAGGAGAAACTGAACCACGAAAGTTGTTGTCCAATTTGTCCTGAGTACGCTGATACCTCATATGTGGGGGTAAACCACTGTTTGGGCGCACGGCAGGGCTTGGAAGGGAAGGAGCGCCATTTGACTTTTTGAATGAAAAATTGGCTCCACTCTTTAGCGGACACCATGTCACGTTTGGAGAGCCCCCGTGTGCCTAAAAATTGGAGCTCCCCCACAATTGACCCCATTTTGGAAACTAGATGCCCCAAGGAACTTATCTAGATGCATAGTGAGCACTTTGAACCCCCAGGTGCTTCACAAATTGATCCGTAAAAATGAAAAAGTTCTTTTTTCACAAAAAAATTCTTTTAGCCTCAATTTTTTCATTTTCACATGGGCAACAGGATAAAATGGATCCTAAAGTTTGTTGGGCAATTTCTCCTGAGTACACCGATACCTCACATGTGGGGGTAAACCACTGTTTGGGCACATGGTAAGGCTCGGAAGGGAAGGAGCGCCATTTGACTTTTTGAATGAAAAATTATCTCCATCGTTAGCAGACACCATGTCGCGTTTGGAGAGCCCCTGTGTGCCTAAACATTGGAGCTCCCCCACAAGTGACCCCATTTTTGAAACTAGACCCCCAAAGGAACTTATCTAGATGCCTAGTGAGCACTTTAAACCCTCAGGTGCTTCACAAATTTATCTGTAAAAATGAAAAAGTACTTTTTTTTCACAAAAAATTTCTTTTCGCCTCAATTTTTTTATTTTCACATGGGCAATAGGATAAAATGGATCGTAATATTTGTTGGGCAATTTCTCCCGAGTATGCCGATACCTCATATGTGGGGGTAAACCACTGTTTGGGCACACGGCAGGGATCGGAAGGGAAGGCGCGCCATTTGACTTTTTGAATGAAAAATTAGCTCCAATTGTTAGCGGACACCATGTCGCGTTTGGAGAGCCCCTGTGTGCCTAAACATTGGAGCTCCCCCACAAGTGACCCCATTTTGGAAACTAGACCCCCCAAGAAACTTATCTAGATGCATATTGAGCACTTTAAACCCCCAGGTGCTTCACAGAAGTTTATATCGCAGAGCCATGAAAATAAAAAATAATTTTTCTTTCCTCAAAAATGATTTTTTAGCCTGGAATTTCCTATTTTGCCAAGGGTAATAGGAGAAATTGGACCCCAAATGTTATTGTCCAGTTTGTCCTGAGTACGCTGATACCCCATATGTGGGGGTAAACCACTGTTTGGGGGCACGGCAGGGCTTGGAAGGGAAGGCACGCCATTTGGCTTTTTAAATGGAAAATTAGCTCCAATCATTAGCGGATACCATGTCACGTTTGGAGATCCCCTGTGTGCCTAAACATTGGAGCTCCCCCACAAATGACCCCATTTTGGAAACTAGACCCCCAAAGGAACTAATCTAGATGTGTGGTGAGGACTTAGAACCCCCAAGTGCTTCACAGAAGTTTATAACGCAGAGCCATGAAAATAAAAAATAAAAATTTATTTTCTCAAAAATGATCTTTTAGCCTGCAATTTTTTATTTTCCCAAGGGTAACAGGAGAAATTTGACCCCAAAAGTTGTTGTCCAGTTTCTCCTGAGTACGCTGATACCCCATATGTGGGGGTAAACCACTGTTTGGGCACATGTCGGGGCTCGGAAGTGAAGTAGTGACGTTTTGAAATGCAGACTTTGATGGAATGCTCTGCGGGCATAACGTTGCGTTTGCAGAGACCCTGATGTGGCTAAACAGTAGAAACCCCCCATAAGTGACCCCATTTTGGAAACTAGACCCCAAAAGGAACTTATCTAGATGTGTGGTGAGCACTTTGAACCCCCAAGTGCTTCACAGAAGTTTATATCGCAGAGCCGTGAAAATAATAAATACGTTTTCTTTCCTCAAAAATAATTATTTAGCCCAGAATTTTTTAATTTTCCCAAGGGTAACAGGAGAAATTTGACCCCAATATTTGTTGTCCAGTTTCTCCTGAGTACGCTGATACCCCATATGTGGGGGTAAACCACTGTTTGGGCACATGTCGGGGCTCGGAAGTGAAGTAATGACGTTTTGAAATGCAGACTTTGATGGAATGCTCTGCGGGCATAACGTTGCGTTTGCAGAGACCCTGATGTGGCTAAACAGTAGAAACCCCCCATAAGTGACCCCATTTTGGAAACTAGACCCCAAAAGGAACTTATCTAGATGTGTGGTGAGCACTTTGAACCCCCAAGTGCTTCACAGAAGTTTATATTGCAGAGCCGTGAAAATAATAAATACGTTTTCTTTCCTCAAAAATAATTATTTAGCCCAGAATTTTTTAATTTTCCCAAGGGTAACAGGAGAAATTTGACCCCAATATTTGTTGTCCAGTTTCTCCTGAGTACGCTGATACCCCATATGTGGGGGTAAACCACTGTTTGGGCACATGTCGGGGCTCGAAAGTGAAGTAATGACGTTTTGAAATGCAGACTTTGATGGAATGGTCTGCGGGCATAACGTTGCATTTGCAGAGACCCTGATGTGGCTAAACAGTAGAAACCCCCCATAAGTGACCCCATTTTGGAAACTAGACCCCAAAAGGAACTTATCTAGATGTGTGGTGAGCACTTTGAACCCCCAAGTGCTTCACAGAAGTTTATATCGCAGAGCCGTGAAAATAATAAATACGTTTTCTTTCCTCAAAAATAATTATTTAGCCCAGAATTTATTAATTTTCCCAAGGGTAACAGGAGAAATTTGACCCCAATATTTGTTGTCCAGTTTCTCCTGAGTACGATGATACCCCATATGTGGGGGTAAACTACTGTTTGGGCACATGCCGGGGCTCGGAAGTGAAGTAGTGACGTTTTGAAATGCAAACTTTGATGGAATGCTCTGCAGGCGTCACGTTGCGTTTGCAGAGCCCCTGATGTGGCTAAACAGTAGAAACCCCCACAAGTGACCCCATTTTGGAAACTAGACCCCCCAAGGAACTTATCTAGATATGTGGTGAGCACTTTGAACCCCAAAGTGCTTCACAGACGTTTATAACGCAGAGCCGTGAAAATAAAAATTTTTTCTTTCCTCAAAAATGATGTTTTAGCAAGCAATTTTTTATTTTCACAAGGGTAACAGGAGAAATTGGATCCCAATAATTGTTGCGCAGTTTGTCCTGAGTATGCTGGTACCCCATATGTGGGGGTAAACCACTGTTTGGGCGCACGTCGGGGCTCGGAAGTGAGGGAGCACCATTTGACTTTTTGAATACAAGATTGGCTGGAATCAATGGTGGCGCCACGTTGCGTTTGGAGACCCCTGATGTGCCTAAACAGTGGAAACCCCTCAATTCTAACTCCAACACTAACCCCAACACACCCCTAACCCTAATCCCAACTGTAGCCATAACCCTAATCACAACCCTAATTCCAACCCTAACCCTAAGGCTATGTGCCCACGTTGCGGATTTGTGTGAGATTTTTCAGCATCATTTTTGAAAAATCCACGGGTAAAAGGCACTGCGTTTTACCTGCAGATTTACCGCGGATTTCCAGTGTTTTTTGTGCGGATTTCACCTGCAGATTCCTATTGAGGAACATGTGTAAAACGCTGCGGAATCCGCACAAAGAGTTGACATGCTGCGGAAAATACAACGCAGCGTTTCCGCGCTGTATTTTCCACACCATGGGCACAGCGGATTTGGTTTTCCATAGGTTTACATGGTATTGTAAACCTGATGGAACACTGCTGCGAATCCGCAGCGGCCAATCCCCTGCTGATCTGCAGCCAAATCCGCACTGTGTGCACGTAGACTAATTCTAAAGGTATGTGCACACGCCGCGGAAAACGCTGCGGATCCGCAGCAGTTTCCCATGAGTTTACAGTTCAATGTAAACCTATGGGAAACAAAAATCGCTGTACACATGCTGGCAGAAAAACTGCACGGAAACGCAGCGGTTTACATTCCGCAGCATGTCACTTCTTTCTGCGGATTCCGCAGCGGTTTTACAACTGCTCCAATAGAAAATCGCAGTTGTAAAAATGCAGTGAAATGTGCAGAAAAACCGCGGTAAATCCGCCATAAATCCGCAGCGGTTTAGCACTGCGGATTTATGAAATCCGCAGCGGAAAAATCCACAGAGGACCAGAATACGTGTGCACATATCGAAACCCTAACCCTAACTCTAACCCTAACCCTATTCTAACCTTAGTGGAAAAAAAAAATTCTTTATTTTTTTATTGTCCCTACCTATGGGTGTGACAAAAGGGGGGGGGTCATTTACTATTTTTTTTATTTTGATCACTGTGATAGGTTATATCTCAGTGATCAAAATGCACTTTGGAACGAATCTGCCGGCCGGCAGATTCGGCGGGCGCACTGCGCATGCGCCCGCCATTTTGGAAGATGGCGGCGCCCAGGGAGAAGACGGACGGACCCCGGGAGGATCGGTAAGTATGATGGGGTGGGGGGGAACACGGGGGGGATTGGAGCATGGGGGGGTGTGTCGGAGCGCGGGGGGGTGGATCGGAGCACGGGGGGATGGATCGGAGTGTGGGGGGATGGATCGCAGCGTGGGGGGGGGGTGGATCGGAGCACAGGGGGTGGATCGGAGCGCGGGGGGTTGGATCAGAGCACAGGGGGGTGATTGGAGCACGGGGGGAGCGGACAAGAGCACGGGGGGAGCGGAGCACAGGACGGAGGGGAGCCGGAGCAGTGTACCGGACAGATCGGTGGCTTGGGGGGGCGATCGGTGGGGTGGGGTGGGGGCACATTAGTGTTTCCAGCCATGGCCGATGATAATGCAGCATCGGCCATGGCTGGATTGTAATATTTCACCAGTTTTAATAGGTGAAATATTACAAATCGCTCTGATTGGCAGTTTCACTTTCAGCAGCCAATCAGAGCGTTCGTAGCTACGGGGGGGTGAAGCCACCCCCTGGGCTAAACTACCACTCCCCCTGTCCCTGTAGATCGGGTGAAATGGGAGTTAACCCTTTCACCTGATCTGCAGGGACGCGATCATTCTGTGACACAGCATATGCGTCACAGGTCGGATTGGCACCGACTTTCATGACGCATACGCTGTGTCACAGGTCGGGAAGGGGTTAAAGGGAACCTGTCACCTGAATTTGGCGGGACTGGTTTTGGGTCATATGGGCGGAGTTTTTGGGTGTTTGATTCACCCTTTCCTTACCCGCTGGCTGCATGCTGGCTGCAATATTGGATTGAAGTTCATTCTCTGTCCTCCATAGTACACGCCTGCACAAGGCAAGATTGCTTTGTGCAGGCGTGTACTATGGAGGACAGAGAATGAACTTCAATCCAATATTGCAGCCAGCATGCAGCCAGCGGGTAAGGAAAGGGTGAATCAAACACCTGAAAACTCCGCCCATATGACCCAAAACCAGTCCCGCCAAATTCAGGTGACAGAGTCCCTTTAAGTGCTAGGACTAAGTCCTGCTTTGCACACACTGAGCATGCCCAGGTCAAGATCTCTCAGTGGAGATTTAGGGTCACATGCTCAGGTATGGCAGTCTCTCATTGGTCCTTCTAGGAAGGTCTTTTACTTGCTGCAGCTATATAAGTCTCGCATGGGCGCACGGCCATGCGCTAGTGTCAATTCATATATGTGCCCCTAGAATACCGGCTTCTCCGCTGAGGAGATTGCATGTTGCATAACCACTGACTGCTATCTGCTTAGCAGTAAGCTTGTGCTCCTGTGAGGCTAACAGGGCGCAGTGCTTCCCTTTCACGGCTACTCTGCGGAGTAACAGAGCTAGTCTATACCGCCAAACAGTGCCGCCATTTGCTAGCAGCAGGTTCCTCCTGCACGGTGGACCCCGGGCTACGAACGCACCATTTATAATAAACATCTCTATTTTCTCGGTGCATTCCACTAGCCCTAACAAATTGGACAACAACTTTTGAGGTCCTATTTCTCCTGTTACCCTTGGGAAAATACAAAACTGGGGGCTAAAAAATAATTTTTGTGGGAAAACAAATAATTTTTATTTTCACGGCTCTGCTTTATAAACTGTAGTGAAACACATGGGGGTTCAAAGCTCCCACAACACACCTAGATGAGTTCATTAGGGGGTCTACTTTCCAAAATGGTGTCACTTGTGGGGGTTTCAAAGTTTAGGCACATCAGGGGCTCCCCAATGCAACATGGCGTTCCATCTCAATTCCTGTCAATTTTGCATTGAAAAGTCAAATGGCGCTCCTTCCCTTCCGAGCACTGCCATGCGCCCAAACAGTGGTTTACCCCCACATATAGGGTATCAGCATACTTAGGACAAATTGTACAACAACTTTTGGGGTCCAATTTCTCCTCTTACCCTTGGTAAAATAAAAATTGGGGGCAAAAAGATCATTTTTGTGAAAAAATATGATTTTTTATTTTTACGGCTCTGCCTTATAAACTTCTGTGAATCACTTAATGGGTCAAAGTGCTCACCACACATCTAGATAAGTTCCTTAGGGGGTCTACTTTCCAAAATGGTGTAACTTGTGTGGGGTTTCAATGTTTAGGCACATCAGGGGCTCTCCAAACGCAACATGGCGTCCCATCTCAATTCCAGTCAATTTTGCATTGAAAAGAGTCAAATGGCGCTCCTTCGCTTCCGAGGTCTGCCATGCGCCCAAACAATGGTTTACCCCCACATGTTGGGTATCAGCGTACTCAGGACAAATTGTACAACAACCTTTGGGGTCCATTTTCTCCTGTTACCCTTGGTAAAATAAAACAAATTGGAGCTGAAGTAAATATTTTGTGAAAAAAAGTTAAATGTTCATTTTTATTTAAACATTCTAAAAATTCCTGTGAAACACCTAAAGGGTTAATAAAATTCTTGAATGTGGTTTTGAGCACTTTGAGGGGTGCAGTTTTTAGAATGGTGTAACACTTGGTTATTTTTTATCATGTAGACCCCTCAAAATGACTTCAAATGGGATGTGGTCCCTAAAAAAAAATGGTGTTGTAAAAATGAGAAATTGCTGGTCAACTTTTAACCCTTAAAACTCCCTAACAAAAAAAAAATTTGGTTACAAAATTGTACTGATGTAAAGTAGACATGTGGGAAATGTTACTTATTAAATTTTTTGTGTGACATATCTCTGTGATTTAATTGCATAAAAATTAAAAGTTGGAAAATTGCAAAATTTTCAAAATTTTCGCTAAATTTCCGTTTCTTTCATAAATAAACGCACGTAAAATCAAAGAAATTTTGCCACTATCATGAAGTACAATATGTCACGAGAAAACTTTGTCAGAATCACCGGGATCCGTTTAAGCGTTCCAGAGTTATAACCTCATAAAGGGACAGTGGTCAGAATTGTAAAAATTGGCCTGGTCATTAACGTGCAAACCACCCTTGGGGGTAAAGGGGTTAATGAGAAAAAAATGAACTTTTATTGAATTTACCAAATGGCTGCAATGAAACAAAGAGTGAAAAATTTGAATACTTTTCGTACCCACTGTATATGTATGTGTGGGTTTGTGTGTGTGCTAGTCTAAAAAATTAAGCAAACCAAATGTATGTAGTCGGAGCAGTGGAGTTTTGCTTAAAAGGTGCTTTCAATTATATGGACACGAATCCATTGTTAGTGGACTTTTCACTCTAAAGATGATGTTTTTGTGTTGTACTCCCACATCTGAGAACCTTGCATAGTTCCAACCCACAGTGTAAGCAAATTATTTCGCTTGTATTTAATGCTGTGGAGGTTTCTGAAATGACAAGCATTTTTGTTCCCTTCAAATGAATAATAATATTTCAAATGAAGATTACGATGAATCACTCATAAACTATCTGAGCCCTTGGTTGCTAACGTCAAGCATTTTTAAAAATCACCTCCAAGAAAGGTCTGAAAATAAGCTGAAGCATTTATGATTTTATGTGTATGGAGTATTTTATGCATGCAAAATTCAGATAAGCGGCATACAAACTCAGGAATGCCTTCCTTTTCTGCTGATGTAATTCACGATTATTTCACCTCCCAAAATATTGATTTTAATGTGTCTGTCCTTATTTCCAAATAAGAATGTGGAATTTAGCAGCTCATAGTTGGATGTGACTTTTTGTTTAAAAACTTCACTTCCTCACTTGAATAGTATTTAACCCCTTCATGACCCAGCCTATTTTGACCTTAAAGACCTTGCCGTTTTTTGCAATTCTGACCAGTGTCCCTTTATGAGGTAATAACTCAGGAACGCTTCAACGGATCCTAGCGGTTCTGAGATTGTTTTTTCGTGACATATTGGGCTTCATGTTAGTGGTAAATTTAGGTCAATAAATTCTACGTTTATTTGTGATAAAAACGGAAATTTGGCGAAATATTTGAAAATTTCGCAATTTTCACAATTTGAATTTTTATTCTGTTAAACCAGAGAGATATGTGACACAAAATAGTTAATAAATAACATTTCCCACATGTTTACTTTACATCAGCACAATTTTGGAAACAAAATTTTTTTTTGTTAGGAAGTTATAAGGGTTAAAATTTGACCAGCGATTTGTCATTTTTACAACGAAATTTACAAAACCATTTTTTTTAGGGACCACCTCACATTTGAAGTCAGTTTGAGGGGTCTATATGGCTGAAAATACCCAAAAGTGACACCATTCTAAAAACTGCACCCCTCAAGGTACTCAAAACCACATTCAAGAAGTTTATTAACCCTTCAGGTGCTTCACAGCAGCAGAAGCAACATGGAAGGAAAAAATGAACATTTAACTTTTTAGTCACAAAAATTATCTTTTAGCAACAATTTTTTTATTTTCCCAATGGTAAAAGGAGAAACTGAACCACGAACGTTGTTGACCAATTTGTCCTGAGTACGCTGATACCTCATATGTGGGGGTAAACCACTGTTTGGGCGCACGGCAGGGCTTGGAAGGGAAGGAGCGCCATTTGACTTTTTGAATCAAAAATTGGCTCCACTCTTTAGCGGACACCATGTCACGTTTGGAGAGCCCCCGTGTGCCTAAAAATTGGAGCTCCCCCACAAGTGACCCCATTTTGGAAACTAGACCCCCCAAGGAACTTATCTAGATGCATATTGAGCACTTTAAACCCCAAGGTGCTTCACAGAAGTTTATAACGCAGAGCCATGAAAATAAAAAATAATTTTTCTTTCCTCAAAAATGATTTTTAGCCTGGAATTTCCTATTTTGCCAAGGATAATAGGAGAAATTGGACCCCAAATATTGTTGTCCAGTTTGTCCTGAGTACGCTGATACCCCATATGTGGGGGTAAACCACTGTTTGGGCGCACGGCAGGGCTCGGAAGGGATGGCACGCCATTTGGCTTTTTAAATGGAAAATTAGCTCCAATCATTAGCGGACACCATGTCACGTTTGGAGAGCCCCTGTGTGCCTAAACATTGGAGATCCCCCAGAAATGACACCATTTTGGAAACTAGACCCCCAAAGGAACTAATCTAGATGTGTGGTGAGGACTTTGAACCCCCAAGTGCTTCACAGAAGTTTATAACGCAGAGCCATGAAAATAAAAAAAAAAAATTATTTTCACAAAAATGATCTTTTAGCCTGCAATTTTTTATTTTCCCAAGGGTAACAGGAGAAATTTGACCCCAAAAGTTGTTGTCCAGTTTCTCCTGAGTACGCTGATACCCCATATCTGGGGGTAAATCACTGTTTGTGCACATGCCGGGGCTCGGAAGTGAAGTAGTGACGTTTTGAAATGCAGACTTTGATGGAATGCTCTGTGGGCGTCACGTTGCGTTTGCAGAGCCCCTGATGTGGCTTAACAGTAGAAACCCCCCACAAGTGACCCCATTTTGGAAACTAGACCCTGAAAGGAACTTATCTAGATGTGTGGTGAGCACTTTGAACCCCCAAGCGCTTCATAGAAGTTTATAATGCAGAGCCGTGAAAATAATAAATACGTTTTCTTTCCTCAAAAATAATTATTTAGCCCAGAATTTTTTAATTTTCCCAAGGGTAACAGGAGAAATTTGACCCAAATATTTGTTGTCCAGTTTCTCCTGAGTACGGTGATACCCCATATGTGGGGGTAAACTACTGTTTGGGCACATGCCGGGGCTTGGAATTGAAGTAGTGACGTTTTGAAATGCAGACTTTGATGGAATGGTCTGCGGGTGTCACGTTGCGTTTGCAGAGGCCCTGGTGTGCCTAAACAGTAGAAACCCCCACAAGTGACCCCATTTTAGAAACTAGACCCCCAAAGGAACTTATCTAGATATGTGGTGAGCACTTTGAACCCCCAAGTGCTTCACAGACGTTTACAACGCAGAGCCGTGAAAATAAAAAATAATTTTTCTTTCCTCAAAAATTATGTTTTAGCAAGCATTTTTTTAGATTCACAAGGGTAACAGGAGAAATTGGACCCCAGTAATTGTTGCGCAGTTTGTCCTGAGTATGCTGGTACCCCATATGTGGGGGTAAACCACTGTTTGGGCACACGTCAGGGCTCGGAAGTGAGGGAGCACCATTTGACTTTTTGAATACGAGATTGGCTGGAATCAATGGTGGCGCCATGTTGCGTTTGGAGACCCCTGATGTGCCTAAACAGTGGTAACCCCTCAATTCTAACTCCAACACTAACCCCCCCACACCCCTAACCCTAATCCCAACTGTAGCCATAACCCTAATCACAACCCTAACCACAACCCTAATTCCAACCCTAACCCTAAGGCTATGTGCCCACGTTGCAGATTCGTGTGAGATATTTCCGCACCATTTTTGAAAAATCCGCGGGTAAAAGGCACTGCCTTTTACCTGCGGATTTTCCGCGGATTTCCAGTGTTTTTTGTGCGGATTTCACCTGCGGATTCCTATTGAGGAACAGGTGTAAAACGCTGCGGAATCCGCACAAAGAATTGACATGCTGCGGAAAATATAACGCAGCGTTTCCGCTCGGTATTTTCCGCACCATGGGCACAGCGGATTTGGTTTTTCATATGTTTACATGGTACTGTAAACCTGATGGAACACTGCTGCGAATCCGCAGCGGCCAATCCGCAGCCAAATCCGCACAGTGTGCACATAGCCTAATTCTAAAGGTATGTGCACACGCTGCGGAAAACGCTGCGGATCCGCAGCAGTTTCCCATGAGTTTACAGTTCAATGTAAACCTACGGGAAACAAAAATCGCTGTACACATGCTGCAGAAAAACTGCACGAAAACGCAGCGGTTTACATTCCGCAGCATGTCACTTCTTTGTGCGGATTCCGCAGCGGTTTTACAACTGCTCCAATAGAAAATCGCAGTTGTAAAACCGCAGTGAAATGCGCAGAAAAAAACGCGGTAAATCCGCCATAAATCCGCAGCGGTTTAGCACTGCGGATTTATCAAATCCGCAGCAGAAAAATCCGCAGAGAACCAGAATACGTGTGCACATACCGAAACCCTAACCCTACCCCTACCCCTACCCCTAACCCTACCCTTAACCCTACCCCTAGCCCTAACCCTAGCCCTACCCCTAACCCTAACCCTACCCCTAACCCTAGCCCTAACCCTACCCCTACCCCTAGCCCTAACCCTAGACCTAACCCTACCCCTAGCCCTACCCCTAACCCTAGCCCTAACCCTACCCCTAACCCTACCCCTAGCCCTAACCCTACCCCTAGCCCTATCCCTAACCCTACCCCTAACCCTACCCCTAACCCTACCCCTAACCCTACCCCTACCCCTAACCCTACCCCTAACCCTACCCCTAACCCTAACCCTAACCCTATTCTAACATTAGTGGAAAAAAAAAAATTCTTTATTTTTTTATTGTCCCTACCTATGGGGGTGACAAAGGGGGGGTCATTTATTATTTTTTTTATTTTGATCACTGAGATATAATCTATCTCAGTGATCAAAATGCACTTTGGAACGAATCTGCCGGCCGGCAGATTCGGCGGGCGCACTGCGCATGCGCCCGCCATTTTGGAAGATGGCGGCGCCCAGGGAGAAGACGGACGGGACCCTGGCTGGATCGGTAAGTATGATGAGGTGGGGGTACCACGGGGGGGGGGATCGGAGCACGGGGGGGAATCGGAGCGCGGGAGGGGTGGAACGGAGCACGGGGGTCGTGGAACGGAGCACGGGGGGGCTGGAATGGAGCACGGGGGGGTGGAACGGAGCACCGGGGGGGGTGGATCGGAGTGCAGGGGGGGTGATTGGAGCACGGGGGGGTGATTGGAGCACGGGGGGAGCGAACAAGAGCACGGGGGGGAGCGGAGCACTGGACGGAGGGGAGCCGGAGCAGTGTACCGGCCAGATCGGGGGGCTGGCGGGGCGATCGGTGGGGTGGGGTGGGGGCACATTAGTATTTCCAGCCATGGCCGATGATATTTCAGCATCGGCCATGGCTGGATTGTAATATTTCACCCGTTATAATAGGTGAAATATTACAAATCGCTCTGATTGGCAGTTTCACTTTCAACAGCCAATCAGAGCGATCGTAGCCACGAGGGGGTGAAGCCACCCCCCCTGGGCTAAACTACCACTCCCCCTGTCCCTGCAGATCGGGTGAAATGGGAGTTAACCCTTTCACCCGATCTGCAGGGACGCGATCTTTCCATGACGCCGCATAGGCGTCATGGGTCGGATTGGCACCGACTTTCATGACGCCTACGTGGCGTCATGGGTCGGGAAGGGGTTAAAGCAAGGAAAAGGTTGAAAAGTACCATTACAAGACTCCAGAAAAGAAACTTAGATAAAGATAAAGATGCCCCATCAGGCTCATGTCATCAGAAGACACTTGCACTATTGTTGAGGAACGTTTAGTAGAAAGTTCACTATTTTCACCTATATTAAACACTCAGGAGCTAAGAAATCTTACAGGTGTCAATTAAATCCCAAAACGACAATGACACATGAGCATCCCTGTCTTGTCTTTACTGGTGTTAAAGGAAAAGATTTATCGGATTGCCTATAGATGATACTGCGCAGGCATGGCCGGCACCATCTTTTTTTTACCTCTAGCAAAATGGTGCCATCGGTGACGCCTGCGTAGTAGCATCTATCACATTCCGAATTATGCTACTGCGCTGGTCCGTCCAGCACCATTTTGAGGCAGACTTTTTTTCTTCTAAAGAAATTGATATGACTAAATACAATAAAAATATGGATATTATAGATCTGGTCATGCTACAGTGCCGGCACCACCATCAGCACCTGCATGATGAATGTATTTTTTTTCTCAAAACAATAACATATAAAGTATGTAAAGTAGGGGCAGGTCACTGAGGGATCAGTGACCTGTCAGCAGTCTGCATTATGAATACCTAAGCATAGAACCACATGAAGACCACCCCCTGGCCGCCCCAGAGCACAGACATACACACATGGTCAAAATTATTGGTACCCCTTGTTTAATGACAGAAAAACCCCAATGTTCACAGAAATAACTTGAATCTGACAAAAATAATAATAAATAAAAGATCTATGAAAATGAACAAATGAAAGTCAGACATTGCTTTTCAACCATGCTACCACAGAATTAAAAAAAAATAAAACTCATGAAATAGGCCTGGACAGAAATGATGGTACCCTTAACTTAACATTTTGTTGCACAACCTTATGAGGCAATCACTGTAATCAAACTATATTGTTCCTTTGATCTTTTATTTCTTTCCTCCTTTAAGCTAAAAAGAAGATATTTGCATCTAAAACCAGTTGCATACCTTATTTCCAGGGATTTTCCAACCCTACCTCTCTCCCTTTAATTTTGACCCTTATTGCACTGTATTCATTATGTTTCCTGCAAACTATTACATATTTAGGATATTAAATTTAATGCTATGTGATTATACATTTTTTGTTCTCCCTACTGGTAAACCATTAGCAATCCTTAAGTCCTTTCACGGATGCAGCATGCATCAGGTATTATATACTTTGAGAAAAATGTTGATATAATTATAGTTTGTGCTTTGCCTTCCAATTAATTCTCTTCTTGTTCCTGAAATCAGCCATAAATTTTTTCAAACAAAAAGTTATACATCGCTTTATTATTTTTTTTATTATTGCATTCTTTTTAGGTATCAATTTTATTCTCCTAGTCCCATCGCTATCTCTAACTCTAGCCCTATCCTTTCTCATATCCCTAACTACAGCCATAACAGGATCCTTAATCCTAGCAATAAGTTTAGCCCTAACTCTAAACAAATCCCTAGCCCTAATGGTTAGAAAAAGAGTAAGGACGTTAGTAATCTCTAAATAATGAATAAATACAGTCTTAATCTTGTGCACTTGATCCAAACTGTCTTCATTCATTAACTGTTCATCACTTTTACACAGAGTGCAGCAGTGAAGATGAGTTTGTCATCCATTGTGACATTCTGCTTAGCTTTGTCGTTTAAGTTAGGCTACGTTCACACTTGCATTGTTGGGCACAGCGTCGTCGACGCAACACACAACGCATGTCAAACGCATACACAACGCAGCGTTTTTTGATGCATGCATTGTCCTATACAATTGAAGATCCAAAAAATACATTTAGTCAAATGGCGCATGCGTCAAAAAACACGGCTCAATGCAGGCACCTGCGCCCTATGCATTTTTCATATACACTAATGTGTTTTTTTGGCGCATTTACACATCAACACTTTGTTGAGCGGGCACCATCCACATATTAATGTAAAGGAGGGGATCACCATATGCATACCAAACAACAATAGCGATAAACAAGAGCAAGTGTATGCATAAAAATAGGGATCACCACAGAAAATTTAAGAATAACACAAATCTTTATTTAGAGAACAACATACAAAGACATTTAAAAACATCTAAAAACATAAATCAGATGATGGGTCCACCATAATATCTGATAAATGCTAACAGAAATAAGAACCTCACACAGCTAGTACGAATCCTCTCACTAATAAACATAAGTAACCACCGATCATGATAGCCTACATAATATAAATATGCGCATTACATAAATCACTGCTCCAAGACACCGGGCAGACAGGTTGGTACATATGAGCCACCAGGGACTGTGGTCCCACACATATACGAACTCAAGTAGAGGTATAGGAAAATCAGCACCCGTAACAATGGTAATCACCAATACACCTCCCACCTCAGTCCTAGGGTGAATCTTACCCAACCCAGCGTATACACCTGTAGAAAGAATCCTAAACTGGCAGGCACATGAGATAAGTGAGGCTGTGTGGGTGCCAAGACCCACGCGTATCGGCGCTCGAGGCATCTTTCTCAAGGTCAATGTTTTTTTTGGCGCATTTACGGCGCAGGTGCGTTGCATGCGTTTTTCTTTGAAAATTTGATGCATCAAAACTGCAACCTGTAGCGTCGTCCGTGCCCTGTCTGGTGCACCAAAAAAACGCACGCGTCATACATCGCATGACAACGCATACCGGCATATGTCCATGTGCCCCCATGTTAAAGATAGGGGCGCATGACGCATGCGTCGGTATCCGTCGACAACGTTGCGCCCAAAGACGCAAATGTGAATGTAGCCTTACTGAGTATGCAGAGTGCAGCAGTCAATAATAAACTCATTTTGCATTAGCAGAAGAAAGAGCATTTGTAGGCACCAATCATTTGACATTAGTGATGGCATGGGGGAGAGCTGGTGGAATTTTATACCTCCATAAACTTTAGTGCCCTGCACACTCATTCATGTGCCTACACACTACACCTTTGATGTCAATTAAAGATAAAGTAAATTAGATTTGTGTATTTGAGGATAATGCAGTAGGTCCCCAGAAAGTTTGAACAATAGGGATCTATATTCTCTCTAAAGAAGTGTCTTAACATGTGGATCTATATTACGAAAGTTAGCAATACATATACAGTACAATGTATGTAAAGTTTATTTTTGCAGAATTACTGGTGAAGCAAATATTTAAACATTCAATTGTCCCTTCTGCTAAAATGCAATTCCCTAAAGATAGAGCTATGTTTTCCTGTTCGCATACCTTTATATAACTGTGACTACAGATTGATGAATCCTGAAAGTGCAGTATCTCAGCTATCATGGCCAGTAATATTATTAGCTTTCTCCTACATCACTTTTACATCCTGAGAATGCTCATTGACATAAAAAAGAGAAAAAATGACATTCTTGTTTCATAAAAGCAGAGTGTAGTACTTTTTATTGCTCTAAAGCCATGTGGGTTCATTTACCCATAAAGCTATTACTGTCAGTCATTGTGCCGTCACACCTACTATTTCAGCACAAATGCACGAGAGGTCCAGGCTGTCAATGGTGCTCTAATAGACTTTTCAAAGTGATTGCAGGTCACAGGTTACAGTGTTGCTCTCCTAGAAAGAAATTGATTTTGCCATCAGACACAGAGAGTTATTTTGTCAAAGGATCAAAAACCTACTTGATGCAAAATCAATGAGCATGCATTTCATCTGTACCACTCGTTCCTTTTAATGATTCCTGAGAAATCAAAGATTTGGAACTTTGACAGTAGCAGTATTGATTAGATCATTGTGCGGTTTTCGGTATTTCACCCATCAAGAAGAGCCTGAAATGTATTTACATGATTAGCGCTGGCAGACTTTTTCACACTCAGCAGACAAATTAAACAAGATTGGTATTTTATAGACCTGTCATCAGTGTTAAATAGTGGAAAGGACCCTATGTCAACCATATATTTCTCCAATTACGAGCAGTGTATTAAAAATGACCTCTTAGCTCTCCTTGCTTGTCTGTTTCAACAGATACTTGTATTCTTCATTAAAGGGTGTCATATTTTCAAGTAACTTTTCAGAATAAGCTGACTTGAATTTATATGAATAACACTAGTTCTGGAAATTATGGCGGGCATTTTGCCAAATTTTTTCCTTTGCAGATTATGTCCCTTAATTTGCAATTAACTCTGAGCTAGTGGTCAGAGATTAGCTGCTGTGATCTCTCCCATACACAGAGAGATGGATGTTTGTTTGTTTCTTAGTTAGAACACAGACAGAAGCAGCAGTAGCATGGAGCAGAAAAAGATAAAAAAAAACAGCTCACCGCAGTTGCCCAGTCCCTCCGCAGCACGGAATGACCATCGTTGCTTCCGACGATGATGATCAGAATGTGGTAGAAGAAGTCCAAGTCAATGGTATAAAATCTCCAACTTTAATTGTATATAATTGAAACACCCCAATGAATTATTAGTCCATATATAGGTACTAGTGATGAGTGCGCGTACTTGTTACTCGAGATTTCCAAGCATGCTTGGGTGTTCTCCGAGTATCTAGGGCGTGCTCATAGATTATGTTTGTGTCACCGCAGCTGCATGATTTACGGCTGCTTGACAGCCTGAATACATGTGGGGATTCCATAACAAACAGGAAATCCCTGCATGTTTTCGAGTAATGAGCACACTCACTCATCAATAATAGGTACATCTATTTGTTTCTACTGCACTCAGCACCCTTGCTTAACCCCTTCACACCGAAGCCTGTTTTTACCTTCCTGACCAGGCCAATTTTTACAATTCTGACCACTGTTTCTTTATCAGGTCATAACTCTGGAATGCTTCAACGGATCCTGGTGATTCTGAAATTGTTTTCTCATGAAACATTGTTCTTTATGATAATGGTAAAATTTCTTTGATATAACTTGCGTTTATTTGTGAAAAAATCGGAAATTTGGCAAAAATTTTGAAAATGTTGCAATTTTCAAAGTTTTTTTTATGCCCTTAAATCAGAGAGTTATATCACACAAAATAGTTAATAGACATTTCCCACATGTCTACTTTAAATCAGCACAAATTTTGGAAACATATTTTTTTTTTTGTTAGAAAGTTAAACGGGTTAAAAGTTGACCATCATTTTTACAACAAAATTTGAAAAACTATTTTTTTTAGGGACCACCTCACATTTGAAGTGACTTTGAGGGGCCTAGTTGATAGAAAGTACCCCAAAATGACACCATTCTAAAAACTGCACCCCTCAAGGTACACAAAACCACATTCGAGAAGTTTATTAACCCTTCAGGTGCTTCCAGGAATTTTTGGAATGTGGATGGAAAAAATAAACATTTACTTTTCTTTCACAAAAATTTTCCTTTAGAGCTATCTTTCTTTCTTTCACAAGGGTAACAGGAGAAAATGGACCCTGCATTTTGTTATGCAATTTCTTCTGATCATGCCGATACTCCATATGTGGGGGAAATCTACTGTTTGGGCACACGACAGGGCTCAGAAGGGAAGGAGCGCCATTTCACTTTTTGAATGTCAGACTGTACAAGGAGTTAGTGGACAATATTCCGCACTGCCGACAGAATGGAGACGTATATCCCAGTATGGTACAGTAAGGTGGTGGTTTATTTCAGCACGGAATATTGTCCACTAACTCCTTCTACAGTCTGATGTCTGACGGTCGTTTGCTGACCCGTGGATCCGCTGTAGCTGATGTTCTACATTATATGCGCCTTTAACAGATTGAACAAGTGAGTTTAATCTGAGTGCTAAACGAACTGTATTTCTCGGATAAGACCCTATTTGCGCTGATCTCTCCTATAGTTTCTTGGCTACTTTTTGAATGTAAAATTTTCTGACATAATTTGCGCCTAAACAATGGAAACCCCCTACAAGTGACACCATTTTGGAAACTAGGCCCCTTAGGGAACTTATCTAGGTGTGTATTGAACATATTGAACCCACAGGTGCTTCACAGAAGTTTATAACGGAGAGCGGTAGAAATAAAAAAATCACATTTTTCCCAAATAAATCTTTTTAGCTCCATATTTTGCATTTTTATAAGGTTAACAGGAGAAATTGCTCCACACAATTTGTTGTGCAGTTTCTCTTGAGTATGCTGATACCCCATATGTGGGGGAATACTACTGTTTGGGTGCACAGCAGGACTTGGATGGGAAGGAGCGCCATTTGAGCTTTTTTAATGCAAAATTTGATGGAATAATTAGCGGACGTCAATGTCACATTTAAAGAGCCCTTGATGTGCCTAAATAGTGGAAATCCCCCACAAATGGCACCATTTGGCAAATTAGAACCTTCAGGTGCTTCACAGAAGTTTAAAACGTTAAGCCGTGAAAAAAAAAAAAAAAACTTTTTTCCACAAAAATCTTTTTTAGCTAAAAATTTAATATTTTCACAAGGGCAAAAGGAGAAAATGGGCCCCAAAATGTTAGGGCTAGCGGAACGCACCAAATATTAAGACAGATAGAGTATGGTGCGTTCGCAGCCCGGGGTCCACCGAGCAGAGATGGAACCTGCTGCCAAGTAACGACGGACTATATGGCGGTACTCATAAGTATACACACATGGGTTAAACTTCACCCAACGTGAAGGAAGCGATCCTGTTGCGTCACAGGACCGCGGTACCGCACATAGAGCGCGAGCAAGTAGTCAGCGAACTCAACCCCAACTAGGATTGAAGTCCGATTAGACCCTTGCTGGCATAACACCGCAACTGGGTGTGTAAGGAAACTAAATAATGATTTAAAGGCACAAGAGTGCATGCGGTACCGCACTGACGAACGCCACTAAACACCCAGGCTTGGGTAAGGAAAGCACAGAGGAAGTGCACGGCGCCGTACTGGCGGTCAGAGCAACTGGACGCTGAAATGTGTGATTCGTGCTGTAGGCTAAGTCGGGCTCTAGATAGCAACCATACACCTTCTGCGAACAGACATTCAATAGGGTAGGGGTATCCAAGGACGACTTGCACTCACAACATACACACATTAACAATTGTACACTAGCGCATGGCCGTGCGGTCATGCGCAGTTTATATAGTTGCAGCACAGGAAGTGGCCACAGAAACTTTGCCCTTCCAAGACCTGCCAAGAGGACCAATGGAATGTGCTGCAGAGCCTGAGCACATGACCCTCGATCTCCAACGGGAGATCTTGCCCTGGGCATGCTCTGTGTGTGCAGACAAGGACTTAGTCCCAGAGAAGTCCGCTCGCTGCTGACCAGCACTGGCTTTAATGGCAGAAGCTGAAGAAGCAGCAGTAACTCTCTGTACAGAGTGAGACTGAGCAAGACGCTGGGACCGACGTCCTTGCTGAGCAGACTCCACTGCGGCTGGATGAGAATGGGAGACCGCAGCGGAGATGGCTCGAGATTCCCCCTGTGCAGAAGCGGGAACTCGAGACCTAACATTACCCCCCCTCCTTGGGCCTCGCTACGCTCGAAGGCAGCAATGAGCTGTGGGGCCCGAATGTTTTCAGCAGGCTCCCATAACCTGTCCTCTGGGCCATAACCCTTCCAATCCACCAGATAGAACTTTTTGCCGCGTACCACCTTGCACCCCAAAATAGCGTTCACCTCGTAATCGTCCGTAGACGAACCCGATGTCCCGGCAGATGACTCGGAAAACCGGGACATGTATACGGGTTTCAAGAGGGACACATGAAAGGTGTCGGTGATACCCAAGCGTGGAGGAAGAGCCAAACGGTAGACCACAGGATTAACCTGTTCGAGAACCTTGAAGGGACCCAAGTAGCGAGGAGCAAACTTAGTGGACTCAACTCGCAGCCTGATGTTACGGGCGGAGAGCCACACCAAGTCGCCAGGAGCAAAGGTCGGAGCGGGACGCCAATGAACATCGGCAGAGGACCTCATTCTCTCCTTGGACGCCTGAATGGCATCCTGCGTGCGGTCCCAAATGTCCCGTGCCTCCACAGCCCAGTCTGCCACCCTGGAGTCAGCAGAAGACACAGGCATGGGCACAGGAACACGCGGATGCTGGCCGTAATTTAGGAGGAATGGAGTCTGACCGGTAGAGTCGGCTACGGCATTGTTAAGTGCAAACTCTGCCCACAGTAGCAAGGATGCCCAGTCATCCTGCCTGGCAGAAACAAAATGTCGTAAATATGTGACCAAGGTCTGGTTGGCCCTCTCTACCAACCCATTCGTCTCGGGATGATATGCCGAAGAGAGATTCAACTCAATACTGAGTAGACGACAAAGCTCTCTCCAGAATCGAGACGCAAACTGGGGACCCCGGTCACTAACAATTTTGTCTGGCATACCGTGTAGGCGAAAGATATGCTTGACGAACAAGACAGCCAACGCCCGTGCAGAAGGTAGCCGTGGAAGAGGCACCAAGTGCACCATTTTGGAAAAATGGTCGGTGATCGGTCGGTGATCACCCAGATAATGGTGCAGTTACGAGACTTGGGTAAGCCCACCACAAAGTCCATCCCGACCATCTCCAAGGGCCTGTCCGCCACCGGCAGAGGATAAAGCAAACCAGCTGGCCGTTGCCGAGGAGTCTTGTTCTTGGCGCAAGAGACACACGCCCGAACATACTCTGCGACATCACGAGCCATATGCGGCCACCAGTACGTCCTCGCCAGTAACTCAGATGTCCTTTTGGTACCAAAATGTCCACCCACCCTGGACGAGTGTGCCCAAGAGAGAACCTCCGGTCGCAAATTGGATGGAACAAAAGTCTTGCCCGGGGGCACAGACTCTAGCAAAACCGGGGCCACAGTTCTCAAGCTCTCGGTGGGGACAATAAGCCGAGGCTCCTCCTCCTCCTCCGCAGATGACACAACGAAGCGAGAGAGAGCGTCGGCCCGAATGTTCTTCTCCCCAGAAAGAAAATGGAGGGTGAAATGAAACCGGGAGAAGAATAAGGACCATCTGGCCTGGTGAGAATTCAACCGCTGGGCTGTCTGCAGGTACACCAAATTTTTATGGTCTGTGAAGACTTGGAAGGGAAAACGTGCACCCTCCAAGAGATGTCTCCACTCCGAGAAAGCCAACTTCATGGCTAGCAACTTCCTGTCCCCGATGGAATAATTCCTCTCTGCTGGTGAGAAGGTCTTGGAGAAAAAGAAGCAAGGATGCTTCCGACCTTGAGCATCCTTTTGGAAGAGGACTGCTCCAGCACCAACAAAAGAGGCATCCACCTCCATGATAAATGGCTTATCAACATCAGGGCGATGTAGGATGGGAGCGCTAGCGAAGTGTGACTTTATAGAGTTAAAGGCCTTGGAGACCTCCTCAGACCACAATTTGGGATTCGCCCCCTTCTTGGTGAGGGCAACCAAGGGAGCTACCAAAGTTGAGAAGTGCGGAATGAACTGGCGATAATAATTAATGAACCCCATAAAGCGCTGCACCGCTTTAAGAGAATGGGGTTCCTGCCAGTCCATCACAGCCTGTAGTTTGGCAGGATCCATAGCCAATCCCTGGGCAGAGATGATGTAGCCTAGGAAAGGTAAGGACTCCTGCTCAAACATACACTTCTCCAACTTGGCATAGAGGGAGTTTGCCCGTAGGAGGTCGAAGACTTTGCAAACATCTCTCCGGTGGGAGTCAATATCTGGAGAGTAGATGAGAATATCATCCAGATAGACTACGACCGAGGTGGAAAGCATATCCCGGAAGATATCGTTCACAAAGTCTTGGAAAACGGCTGGGGCATTACAGAGCCCGAAGGGCATCACCAGATATTCATAGTGCCCATCCCTGGTGTTAAAAGCCGTCTTCCATTCGTCCCCCTCACGGATGCGAATCAGGTTGTAAGCACCCCGCAGATCTAGTTTAGTAAATACCCTTGCTCCCCGAAGCCTATCGAAGAGCTCAGATATCAAGGGCAAAGGATACTTGTTCTTAACGGTGATGGCGTTAAGATCCCTGTAGTCTATGCATGGACGCAATTCTCCATTCTTCTTCTGCACGAAGAAGAACCCTGCCCCAGCAGGTGACACTGACTTCCTAATGAATCCTCTTGCCAGATTTTCCTGGATGTACTGTGACATTGCCTCCGTCTCCGGGAGAGATAGTGGATAGACTCGACCCCGGGGAGGCTCAGCACCAGGCAAGAGATCAATAGGACAGTCATAGGGGCGATGGGGCGGAAGGATCTCCGCCGCCTTTTTGGAGAACATGTCTGCATAAGACCAATACTGCTTGGGGAGATAGGAAAGATCTGCGGGTACCTCTGTAGTAGCAACCTGAACGCACTCCCTCTGACACCTACCCCCACAAGATTCGCCCCATCCCAGGATTCTGCCAGAGGACCACTCGATATGAGGAGAGTGGTACCGTAGCCAAGGTATTCCCAACAGGACCTCATCAATTCCCTCAGGAATGACGAGCAGAGATATAATCTCCTGATGAGATGGCGACATGGACAGAGTAAAAGGGATGGTCTGGTGTGTTATCTGTGAGGGCAGTGCCGACCCATTCACCACTCGTACCATTACTGGTTGAGCTAGCATAACCAGGGGTATTGCGTGACGTTGGGCGAAGGCAGAAGACATAAAATTGCCCTCCGCCCCAGAATCCACGCAGAGCTCTACCGAGTGGGAGAATGAGCCTATAGTAATTGTCCCCGTGTTTAGTGTACCTCCACCTACTACCACTAAACGCTGACGTTTCCTCGATCGCTGAGAACATCTGGTGGCTAGATGTCCTGACTGCTGGCAAACATGACAGACCTTGAGTGCACAAGCGGTCCGGGACTTAGATCCCGCTTGTGACACTTCCCTGGCCTCATGTGACTCAAGAACCAGGACCGGAGATTCCAGAGGTTTGGCGAAGGTAGGAGCCAGCCGAAACCTCTGCCTACACTGGGCTCGCTCTAACCTCCGCTCGCTAAAACGGAGGTCAATTCGAGTGGAGACAGTTATTAACTCCTCCAGTGTGGCAGGAATCTCCCTAGTGGCCAGAGCGTCCTTAACGTGGTCAGCCAGGCCCCTCCAAAATATGGGGATAAGAGCTTTATCCGACCACTCCAGCTCAGAAGCTAAAGTGCGGAATTGGATGGCGAATTGACTGACCAAGGACTCACACTGAGTTAATGCCAGCAGTTGGAGCGCTGTATCATGGGTGACTTGAGGTCCTAAAAAGACCTGTTTCAGAGTGCTCAGAAACAGCGGAGCACTCTGCACCACATGATCGCCATGCTCCCACAGCGGCGTAGCCCATTCCAACGCCCTGTCCGACAAAAGAGACACTATAAATCCCACCTTAGCCCGCTCTGTGGGAAAACGTGCAGCCAGGAGCTCGAGGTGAATAGAGCACTGACTCAGAAATCCCCTACAAAACTTGCTATCACCAGAAAATTTTTCTGGCAGCGGGAGGCGAGAAAATGTCGGAGCAGGGGTGGCAATGGACAAGGGTTGCTACAGCCACGCTAGCAGCCTGTACAGCAACCGCGGTAACATCCACAGCTGAGGTTGCGCTCTCAAGAGCCGCCAACCTACCCTCCAGCTGCTGGATATACCGCAAGGATTGCTGTTTGTCCGTCATTACTAGCCAGACCCTGGTGCTAGTGTAATGTTAGGGCTAGCGGAACGCACCAAATATTAAGACAGATAGAGTATGGTGCGTTCGCAGCCCGGGGTCCACCGTGCAGAGATGGAACCTGCTGCCAAGTAACGACGGACTATATGGCGGTACTCATAAGTATACACACGTGGGTTAAACTTCACCCAACGTGAAGGAAGCGATCCTGTTGCGTCACAGGACCGCGGTACCGCACATAGAGCGCGAGCAAGTAGTCAGCGAACTCAACCCCAACTAGGATTGAAGTCCGATTAGACCCTTGCTGGCATAACACCGCAACTGGGTGTGTAAGGAAACTAAATAATGATTTAAAGGCACAAGAGTGCATGCGGTGCCGCACTGACGAACGCCACTAACCACCCAGGCTTGGGTAAGGAAAGCACAGAGGAAGTGCACGGCGCCGTACTGGCGGTCACAGCAACTGGACGCTGAAATGTGTGATTCGTGCTGTAGGCTAAGTCGGGCGCTAGATAGCAACCAAACACCTTCCGCGAACAGACATTCAATAGGGTAGGGGTATCCAAGGACGACTTGCACTCACAACATACACACATTAACAATTGTACACTAGCGCATGGCCGTGCGGTCATGCGCAGTTTATATAGTTGCAGCACAGGAAGTGGCCACAGAAACTTTGCCCTTCCAAGACCTGCCAAGAGGACCAATGGAATGTGCTGCAGAGCCTGAGCACATGACCCTCGATCTCCAACGGGAGATCTTGCCCTGGGCATGCTCAGTGTGTGCAGACAAGGACTTAGTCCCAGAGAAGTCCGCTCGCTGCTGACCAGCACTGGCTTTAATGGCAGAAGCTGAAGAAGCAGCAGTAACTCTCTGTACAGAGTGAGACTGAGCAAGACGCTGGGACCGACGTCCTTGCTGAGCAGACTCCACTGCGGCTGGATGAGAATGGGAGACCGCAGCGGAGATGGCTCGAGATTCCCCCTGTGCAGAAGCGGGAACTCGAGACCTAACACAAAGTTTGTTGTGCAATTTCTCATGAGTTCAACGATGCCCCATATGTGGTCAAAAACTACATTTGAGGCACAGTGCAAAGCTCAGAAGGGCAGAAACGTCATATTACCATACAGATTTTGCTGCACTTGTTTGAGGGTGCCATGTCACATTGGCAGAGCCCCAGAGGTGCCAGAACAGCAGATCCCCCCATAACTGACCCCATTTTACCAATTAAACCTCTCAATAAATTCATCTAGGGGTGCAGTGATTATATTCACACCACAGGTGTGTCACAGATTTTTATACCATTGGGCAGTGAAAAAAACATAATTTACATTTTTACTACCAAGATTGTATGTTAGCCCCAAGATTTACATTTTCACACTTGGAAATGGATAAAAATGGTACCAGAATTTGTCCCACAGATTCTGCTAAATGTAGAAATACCCTATATGTGGCTGTACAGTACTACTTAGCCATAAGGAGTGACTTGGGAGGGATGCAGGGCTATTTGCCTCTAGGAGCACAGATTTTCCTAGACTAGTTTGCAAATTCCATGTATAAAGCCCCTAAGTGCTAGAAAAGTAGAATCCCCCCTCAAGTGACCCCACTTTGGAAATTATAACTCTGGGAATTTATCTACAGATGTAGTGATGATTTTGACTCCATGGGTTTTTCCAGAAACAGGCAGCAATAGATGTTGCTGAGTGAAAATTGCAAACTGCCGTTGTAGTGACCAGTACATTCAAGTCACCAGTACATTATGCCCAGCTCATGCTTCTAGAGAAACGCACCTGTAAATTAGGCGGGCTCTCATCACTACAGAATTGCCAAACATGTGGTGCTAAATGTTCTTTAGGCACACCGGGGCTCAGAATTGATGGGGGCATTTGGAAGCAGAGAATTTGCTATATTTCGTTTGGGGACCAAGGAGCCATTTAGCTTTTCCAGAGCCTTTGTGCTACCAGTAACTTGGAAGCCCTTCTATTTCCATTCACAGACGGCAGATCTGAGTGGGGACTTGCTTTTTTTGTGGAATGAGTTGAAGCTTTTATTGGGAACATTTTATATAATGTTTGGGATCACATTTATCTGACGCTCTACGCTGAGCACTTACTTAGGGGTTTCTATCTAACTCTCTGAGTGACGTGATTCAGATGAAACCCCCGAGGGATTCGTTCACTATAAGGCCGGGGTCACACTAGAGAAGAATACGGACGTATGAGAGGCGAAAAAAAAAAAACGCATTGCACACGGACCAATTTCTCTATGGGGCAGCTCCTATCTGGCGTATATTTCTCGGCCGTATTTTACGGGCTCAGAAAATCGCAGCATGCTGCATTTGTCAGCATATTGCACAACAAATCCGCCAATGAAAGTCTATGGGGGTGAGAAAAATACGGACTACACACGGACCATGAGTGTGACTTGCGAGAAATACGCAGCGGTGTTCTATAGAAAAGCCGGCAATTCAGCGCGGTGTACAGTAAAATCACACTGACAGGTTAGAATTGAATTGCTAAAATAAATGTCTACACATAGAATAGGTAAGTATATATATATATATATATATATATATGTCAGTGAGACACATACATATATATATATATATATATTAATATATATATATAAATATATATATATATTTAATACAGAGCTAGATAGCAGAAAAGCCGGTAATTCAATTGCCAGCTTTTGCTATCTCCTTATCAAAGCTGACAGGATATGAGACAAGGGTTACATACAGTAAACCATTTCTTATCCCTTATTGTTTTACTTATTCCTCACTATTAATGTAAGAAGTGTCCGTGTGCAAAATTTGGGAGCTCTTGGTGTTAAAATAAAGGGTTAAATCACTGAAAAAACTGGCATGGGCTCCCGCTCAATTTTTTCCACCAGAGTGGGAAAGCCAGTGACTGAGGGCAGATATTAAGAGCCTAGAGAGGGACCATGGTTATTGGCCTCTCTTCCCACTCCCGAGTAGCAGTGGGATATGGGGTAATAAAGGTTTAATGTCACCTTGCTACTGTAATGTAAAGTGACATTAAGCCTGGTTAATAATGGAGAGGTGTCAATAAGACACCTGTCCATTATTAATCCAATATTACATATTGTACTGAGCAATATGTAAAAAAATAAGGAATATGACATGGTTTACTATATGTAAACCATGTCTCATATCCTGTCGGGTTTGATAAGGAGATAGCAAAAGCCGGCAATTGAATTACCGGCTTTTCTGCTATCTAGCTCTGTATGAAATATAGTTGTATATATACTAAATTGTGGCCCGATTCTAATGCATCGGGTATTCTAGAATATGTATGTAGTTTATTTATGAAGTTTTCAGAATAATGCAATATATACACAGGATTCAGCCGGCCGGCCGCGACCAATTAGCAAAGCGAGGTTCAAATTCCGTGCCAATTCACGGGCGGACAGTGCCTGTTGCTGATTGTTTGCGGCCGGGCGTGACCAATCAGTTAGGCCAGGGCTGGCTCCAGGTTTTTGAGGGCCCCTGGCGAAAAAAGTCTCAGTGGGCCTCTCTCTTTAACACATACCATAATTTATGATGCACAGATACAGTAGAGAAATATAGTACAGCCAAGTAGCGTATAACACAGCCACAAAAGTATATAGCACAGCCATGTAGTATATAACACAGCCACGTAGTATATAGCACAGCAACGTTGTATATTGCCCAGCCACGTAGTATATAGTACAGTCCACATAGTATATAACACAGCCCATGTACTATATAGCACAGCCACGTAGTATATAGCACAGCCCACGTAGTATATTGCCCAGCAACGTAATACGTAGCACAGACACGTAGTTTATTGTCCAGCCACGTAGTATGTTGCCCAGCCACGTAGTATATTGCCCAGCCACATAGTATAAAGCACAGACACGTAGTATATTGGCCATCCACGTAGTATATAGCACAGACACGTAGTATATAGCACAGACATGTAGTATATTCCCAGCCACGTAGTATATAGCACAGACATGGAGTATATAGCACAGACACATAGTATATTGCCCAGCTGCGTAGTATATTGCCCAGTCACGTAGTATATAGCACAGACACGTAGTATATAAAACATACACATAGTATATTGCCCAACCACGTAATATATTGCACAGCCATGTAGTATATTGCACAGCAACATAATATATTGCACAGCCACCTAGTATATAGCACAGCCACGTAGAATATAGCACAGAGACATAGTATATAACACTGCCCATGCAGTATATAACACAGGCCACGTAGTGTAGAGCACAGCGATGTAGTATATTGCCCTGCCACGTAATATATACCACAGCTACGTAGTATATAGCACAGCCCACATAGTATATGGCACAGAGATGTAGTATATAACACAGCCCACACAGTATCTAACACAGCCCAGGTAGTATATAGCAATGTGGGCACCATATCCCTGTTAAAAAAACAAATTAAAATAAAAAATATCTATATACTCACCCTCCGTCAGCCCCCGGATCCAGCCGAGGGAAAGACACCGGAAGGTGAGTATATAATGATTTTTTATTATTATTTTTAACATTAGATCTTTTGACTATTGATGCTGCAAAGGCAGTATCAATAGTAAAAAGTTGGTCACACAGGGTTAATAGCAATGCGTTACACCGCGGCATAGCGCGGTCCATTAACGCTGCCATTAACACTGTGTGAGCGCTGACTGGAGGGGAGTATGGAGCGGGCACTGACTGCAGGGGAGTAGGGAGCGACCATTTTGCTGTCGGACTGCGCCTGTCGCTGATTGATCGTGGCCGTTTTGCCGCCGCCAATCAGCGTCTTGGGATTTCTGTTACAGACAGAAAGACAGACAGACAGAAAGACGGAAGTGACCCTTAGAAAATTATATAGTTGATGTGTCTGTACTGTATATATGTTTTCATGAATCTTTGAGCCCATGGATCCATTCTATGTCCATTTTGCAAGCCGGAGAGAAAATCTCGCTGTACGGTTGCCATACGGATGCCATACGGATGACACATGGATAAGTTTTTGAGAAAAAATTGCATCCTCACGTTGAATACGGATCACTGTTCAGGAACTTTTCTGCGTATTATGCCTGTAAAAAATGGACCATATTTCTCTATGCTAAGTGTGATGCTGGTCCAATGAGGCAGCAGATTTTCTCTGAACTCCATCTTGCCCCTTTTCAGAAGTGCACAAAACTGTGGCTGATGGCACTTTTATGCAATCCTAAAAAGACGGACAGCGCCGGATCACAGGTCAAACGGCATCCACAGTGCCTCCATATGCCTCATTATAGTGAATCTTCCACCGGGGGTGGTGTCTGAATCATATATTTCAGAGATTTACATGGAAATCCTGGTGTAAGCGCTCAGCGCAAAGCGCAGGATTAGTGAGCGCCAAGCCTTACTGCAATGTTTTGGGAGGCAGAATAAAAAATCAACAACATGTAAAGAATTGGTTTTATTTATTTTTAACGCCTTTCCTCATGCGGTATAAGTGATTACAGCGATATCAGATTTATGTTGGGTTTTTATGTTTGGCTGCTGTCACACACTAAGGCTGGCTTCACACGTCCATATATTTCGGGTACCAGAAAAAATGGTACCGGAGATATCCGTGTCCGTGTGTCCGTATGTGTACTACGTGTGGCACACGTGTGGTAACCGTGTGCCACCCGTGGGCTGCATCAGTACCACACAGACAGCCACCGGTGAAGAAGCACTACTGTAAGCGCCATAATCCATATCTGGGGGATATACAGTTTTCAAACAGGACAGTGCCAAGATGCGACTGTTGCGGCTGAAAACCACTGGTGAATGAGATGCTGAGAGCGCAGCATTATTCACCAGCGGTGACATCATCACTGCCGGGCTGAACTCAGGTGACCTCTGGACTGTGGGAAAAAGCCGGTGATGATGTCACCACTGGTGAATGATGCTGCGCTCTCAGCATCTCATTCATCAGTGGTTTTCAGCTGGGATGGTCACATCTTGTCATTATTCTGGTTGAAAACTTTATATCCCCCAGATATAGATTACGGTATGGGAGACAATGACAGACAGGAATGGGTATATTGTTGGTTTATTATTTTACTTTTATTACAGGAGATTGAGGGCATTGGGGAATTAGGTGTTGGAGTAAGCATGGTTTAATTTAGAACATTAAAGGTGTCTGTGTAATTTTTTTCGAATAAAATACTTTATTCTGGCCGTGTCTTTATTTAATACTACAACTATAGGATTAGTAATGGATAGGTGTTTTATAGACGCCTCTCCATTACTACGCCGTGGGCTTGATGTCACCTGAAAGGTGACATCAACCTCACAAGTATAACCCCACTTGCCATCGCTACAGGGCAAGTGGGAAGAGCCGAGCAAAGCACAAGAAATGGTGCATCTAATAGATATGCCTTTTCTGGGCAGCTGCGAGCTGCTGTTTTTAGGCTGGGGGCCTATATCAATGGCCCTTTACCAGCCTGAAAATAGCAGCCCCCAGCTGTGAGCTTTAGCAAGGCTGGTTGCCAAAAATGGGGGGGGACTCCAAGCCATTTTTTAAAAATTATTTATTTAAATAATTAAAAAAACAGCGTGGAGCCCCTTCTACTCTTGGTAACCATCCCTGCAGAAGCTGACAGCTGGGGGTTGCAGCCCCCAGCTGTGAGTTTTGTCTGGTTGGTTCAATAAAATTGGGGGGAGCACATGTCAGGTTTTTCATTAATTTTTTTCTGAACGATCGCAGACGGTGGCTGCGGAATACTGCGATCATCCACACCTACTGTCACTGTTATTAGTGGCAGCAGGTGTGGGATGATGGGAGTAACAGTCCCAAAAGCCCCCACCTGCTGTCGTTCCGACTTTAATATAATGCTCTGCTCATCATTCTCGTCTGCTCGCCGGCAGAGCAGGGGAAAATGATGAAAGCCGACTTCAGCACCTGCCGCCCGTGAACAGTGCTTACTGTAGTGCTTCATCCCCAGCGGCCGTCCATGTCACATGGAGGACATCACTGTGTGTTCTCCATGTGCATGTGTCCGGGACGTTTTGCCCCTCGTGCTGACGGCAAAAAACGGACATGTCAGCGTGTTTTTCCCACAGACACAAGGGTCCGTATAAACACACTGACGTGTGCACAGACCCATTCATTTCAATGGGTCTACATGTGTACGTGTCTCCAGTACACTGTACACACTGTAGTACACTGTTCACCACTGTACATGTGGTGAAAACTGTCACCACACGTACCGGTGACACGGACGTGTGAAAGGGGCCCCAAAGACGCTTTTTATTGCGAAAACTAGTTTTGCATCACCATATTTTGAGAGCTTTAATTTTTTCATACTTTGGCCGATAGAGTCATGTGAGGGCTTATATTTTGCTGGACGAGCTGATGTTTTTATTGGTACAATTTTTGGGCACATGACATTTTTTGATCACTTTCTATTCTGATTTTTGGGAGAGAGAATGAACAAAGACCAGCAATTCAGGAATTGCTTTTTGTTTTTGTTCTTTATACTGTTCTGCGTGTCATAAAATTGATAAGGCAATTTTATTCTTCAGGTCAGTATGATTACAGCGATACCTCATTTATATCATTATTATGTTTTGTTGCTTTTATACAATAAAAACTATTTTAGAAAAAAAAAATTATTTTTGCATCGCTTTATTCTGAGAGCTATAACTTTTATATTTTTCTGCTGATAGAGCTTTTTGGAGGCTTGTTTTTTTGCAGGACAAGATGATGTTTTCAGCTGTACCATTTTTATTTACATCCTGTTTTATTGCATTTTTGTTCAGCTGTATGATGATGAAGCATTGTTTTTTGCCTTCTTTTTTATTTATTTTTTTACGGTGTTCACTGAAGGGGTTAACTAATGGGACAGTTTTAGGCTATGTGCACACGATGCGGATTTGTTGCGTTTCTGTAGTGTTTTTTTCTACTCGGCAATGCACCAAAAACGCAAAGAATTACTAAAGCAAGGTTAATCAATGACAATACTGAATTGTTGTGCACATGATGTGGGAATTTACGTCCTTATTCGCAGCATTTTATTTTTCGCAGCATGTCAATTCTTTTTGCGGATCTGTAGCATTTTCCACCCATTGACTTCCACTGAGTCACTCAAATCTGCAGCAAAAACGCAGGAGTGAAAAGGTTTGCAGATTTGCTGCGGATTTGGTGCCAAAAACGCAGCAGGTTTGTCAAAGGAAATGATTTGAGAAGGAGGAAGAGTGTATGGGTGAAGAATATAAAATAGTGCCCATCTTGGTTGAAGCACATCAACAATGGAGATTGGACAAGGAAATGGAAATTACATAACATTATTTTTTTTTAAAATACTATGTCCTTATTTAGCTAACAAATCCACAAAGAAATCGTCATACAAATCCGCATGTAAATCAGCATCAAAAACGCATAAAATCCACATAAAAAATGCACGGAATTTCCACTGTGTTTTCTGCCAAGAGATGCAGAAACTGTGCAAAAATTTCCACAAGCAAATCTGCAACGTGCACACATAGCCTTATACAGCGGGTCGTTATGGGGTGAATCATGATCCAGGGTTTTATTGAGGTTAGATTTCTAGCTGGCCTCATATCTGAGTCTGTGTCTCTACGGCTGTTCCCGTCGCACATGAGTGCTATCAGGTTTGATTACACATTTCTCTATTTTAACAACGGGACGAGGTGCACGCCAACATCTCCCCTGATGAAGCCCTATCAGTGAGGGCGATACGCGTGGGGCTGCATTGGCCCTGGTCCATTTCGCTTCTTTGCCTGGGGTCCTCCTGGTTTGTGCATTTTGCACTTTAGGGAATTCAGCCTTATGGTCTCCTGGGACTCCAAATGCTCTTATTTGCTATATGATTCACCCCTTGCCATTTTTTCTATGTTTTTTTGGGACCTATATAAGAGTTATGTTTCCATTTAGGTAGACTATTGAGCATGCTGTTGCTAGCTCCATGAGCCAGTAGGTATAGAGGTGGGTTTTCAGGCATTATATATTATTATACTTCATATGTATAGGTGTTAATATGTACAAACACTGGATATGGACAAGGTGTTCTTTGCTGTTTTTAAATATGTTTTAAATTGTGTGGTGTGCCAATAAAGACCTCTTTTTTTCCATATATGGTTTATTGTTACTTAGGCTACTTTCACACTAGTGTTTTCTGCAATCCATCACAATGCGTCGTTTTGCAGAAAAAACGCATCCTGCAAAAGTGCTTGCAGGATGCGTCTTTTCCCCATAGACTTGCATTGACGACGCATTTGTGACGGATTGCCACACGTCGCATCCGTCGAGCGACGGATGCGTCGTGCTTTGGCGGACCGTCGGGAGCAAAAAACGCTACATGTAACCTTTTTTGCTCCTGACGGACCGCTTTTTCCAACCGCGCATGCGTGGCCGGAACCCCGCCCCCACCTCCCCGCTCCTTACAATGGGGCAGTGGATGCGCCGGAGAAATGCATCCGCTGCCTCCATTGTGCAATGCGTTAAACGCTAGCGTCGGAATCTCTCCCCGACGCATTGCGACGGGGAGATTTCGACGCTAGTGTGAAAGAAGCCTTATATATTCATGTATGTGGTGTGCATAATTGGAGTGGTGCTGTCCTCTTGGTTGACATTTAGTTTTACCACTCACTTGCACCCCGTACTTTAATATTCATATTATGGTAGTGCGCTTGGTTTACTTATTTTCCTGTCTATGGACTAGTGATGCATGTGGAGATGTTTTAATTATATACAAACAAAATGGAAGATTTTATACCATTGAGCTGAACTTCTTCTACCATAGTAGCATGGAACACATTATACTGCATTATGTAGCTGTGTGGATAACAATCCAACTCTGGGGTGAGGTCACAGACTTGGTAGAAAGCTCACCATGAATTTTCTGTGTCTCCTTTTGCCTGTTTTCTCACTCTGCTCCTTACTCCTCCTACTATCTCCCCCCAATAAGTATAATAAGAAGAGTAATATCCTGTATAATAGGAAATGAGATGACTGTGACGCATCAGTGCTGGTAGTCTGACTTGTGTTGGGCAAGATGTAGTTGAGCTGTTCTTTCAGAATGGATCGTAAGCTCAGGAAGCAGGGGTGGGAAAAGAAGTGTCTCATAAGTGGAGAAAGAAATGGATTTCTCTGATAAAATATATTACAAAGCTTCTTATATTCACATCTACTATTCATTTATGCAAAGTTTCCTGAAAGTACAGTTCCCTTTTGAATAATACTTTAACAGTATCTTATCTTAAAACATTACAAGTGGGTACAAGAGTGGGTACAAGCCAAATCTGAGTATAGTTTCAGTGTTTGAATAATTGCAATGCATTGTGTCTATGTAGAGGACAGAAAGTGTATGTGCCCATGTGTTATGTGCAGTGGGGGGTATGCAGAGTGAATATATGTGTGTGTAAGGAGACAGCAGGCATGCAGTAACGAAGTGTAGTCAGAGCAAGGGTTATCAGGGGATTTAATTCTACAGTGGATACTCCATGCAGGGAGAAGTAGAGGGAAATTTTCTTAATACAAATTACTGCAACTTGGAACATCGTAGTAAAACAAGTAACTAGACAACTAGACAAGTAACTAGACAACGTATGTTCAGAGAAAATAGACTTATCAATCTGACACAGTCCTCAGTGTATTCCCTGGGTGCAAACGGTGGCGCCAAGGCGATGGCGCTGAGGAAATTCGGCGTTGTCCTGGAGAGGATGGCGTCTTGGGTCCTGTTGTGGGTGATGTTTCCTTCTGGTCCTGATGCCGGCTTTGGGTCCGGAAGGAGTGGAATACAGAAGGCAATGTCTCTGTCCTGCATGGCAGTTTCCCCTAGGTGGGGTCTGTTTAGAAGCTTAACAGGATAGAGTTCACAAAGGGTGGTACAACTCTCTGGTCTGCATGGGTGCGAGGTTATGTCTCATACACGGGCCCTTTGTCTCACAGTCAGCGGTGTCAACGGTGTCAGCAGTGTCAGCGATATCGGTACATGGCTCTGACGACAGTCTCCATTTATCGCCCTCTGGCCTTCAAGTATTAGGCCTGCTCTCTCATGATACTCAGCGTCAGGAGCACCTAAACTGACCTCTTGAGCACTGAACGTACCCGGCGTAACTGTCAGATTACTCGCACGCTGCAATTCCCTCAGCTTAGCCCCGCCCGCTTTTCTCAACTGCCGGGGACAGTCCAGGTCCTTAAGCTTTCCCCACTGCAACATAGTTGACAGCCCCAATGGTTCCAGACCCGTCACAGAGGAAGCACGCCTAGCTGGGTTCTTCTCATTACATGTGCAGTGTGTGTGCACCAATGAGTTAGTTGTCCTTGCAGGATCTGGAAGTGTGAGGCTATGTGCAGACATTCAGCATATGCCCGCTGTGTCCGAAGAGCTGCCAGGTTTTGAACACAGGTGAATCCGCATGTGATCACTGAGCTGTGTGGAATCACTGCGTCCATCACATTGTACGGGTGAAATTTATCTTGAAGAGACACGCATCTCCGCAAGATAAATTGGCATGCTGCAGTCTGGAAAGACACACCATGTCTGTCTCTGCATGTGAGCCGCGGGCATCTCTGGACTCTCAGCGTTTACTGACTGTGTGGACCTACCTTTAAGAGAGGGACTGCAGCATGTGCAGTGTTCATAGGATATCTATGCTGGTGTGCAAAATATGTGTATAATGTATGTTTTCTGAGCTTATGTCACATTCACCTTTTGATCAACATTTGGTATTGTTTGTATAAGGAAAGCCTGAATATTTTGCAGCTATCAGGCTGCTTCATGTATTCCTTCATTGGTTTGGAAATGGGAGCAGTTAAAAGCACTTTTATCGGTAATTGCAGCATTACCATTTAGGTATTGTGCGACAGCAATTCTCACACAAACAACTATTTTACAATTGGGATTTTGCTGTAAAGAAAAGTCAAACTGTAGATAAGTCGCACACAAGTGGCAGCTCAAAGACCTGCATTGAAGCCTACGCCAAGAGTGACTTGCGAATAGCAACAGAAAATCAACACATTTGGAAACATTTGTGACTCTTTTTCCCAGGTACCACAGAGTCACCATAGGAAATCATTACATGCAACATCATAATGCAACACTGTGATTTCAGTATTATGCAACACATGTAGCCATGTAGCTCAAGCCTAATGGTGGTTGTAAATGCTAATGTTTGCAAACCACAACAATTTGAATGTCAACTCTGCTCACCTGCAATATGGCCAGAATAAATGTGCCAAGGCTTACATTGAACTTTGGAGGGAGACGCATTTTGAAGCCATCACCTTGGGTGCCAAGAGATCTTGCCCGCTCCTGACTACAAGTCAAAGTCAACATCGGTGTTGACTTGACTACAAGATAAGTGATTTGTTTCAATAATACAAGTCTTTTCAGATATCTATTCTCAGACACATCCAATATTACTGATGAAAATAATTGTTGGTACTGGTTTTTTTTTGCAGTGGGGCAATTTTGCTAATTCTCAGTGATAGTTTACAAGAAAAGACGCATTTCAATATTTCCAGTGTACATTGTAACATGAAAAAGCAATTGGCGGGTTTCCAATTCTATTTCCATTTTCCAGTTCTACTTCATATTGATTATACTGACGTTCTTTATTTCTTTCTTGCTCTGCTTCTCCGTGCTGCACTGCAGAGTAGGGACATTAGAAGTTAAACTTTTAAAAAAATTCTGGCAAACAACTTATGTAAATATATTTTCTTCATTATAAGATAATATCTTCTCCCACCCCCTAATTCACTGTGATGCAATCAGGGACTTATTATGAATGGGGGGGGGGGGGGGGAAACAGGACAGGGACTAAGGCTATGTGCACACATTCATGATTTACGGCAGAAAATTCTGCTTTAAATCCTGATGCATTGGCAGGAAAAATGCTGCATAAAATGCATGTCTTTGGAATGGTGTGGGGCTAATTGTATATTTATGACGTGCCACATATTTGTACAGGGGCGCAGTGTGGGGGATTTTTTATTCAGGAGAAAAATGTATATATACAATATATGTGACCTTATTATTTTCAGGACTGTGTTGATCGGTGTGACAAGACGAGTCATGACTGGGAGATGTTGGCATTATGGGCTGACCAGGTGGAGAAGAAACAGCAGGAAATGACTATCAGATGAAACGTGTCCCTGGAGGTAAATATTATTCTGTACTGTAGTGTATGACTTGGAGCAATTCTGTTACTTGTAAAACCACCTCCCTCAGGCCATATTCTGATATTTGTGTGAAATGTCTGTGTGCTGCTATATCTCTTTTATGTGACTGCACACGAACTCAGAGTTTCATAGATCCATTCACATAACTGTGAAAATCACGGATCCGAGAATGAGATCTGCAAGACTCACAGCAATGTCCATATCTGATCTGATTATGATGACATAGGACATACTCAATGGGTCTGTATGTTGTCTGAGAAAAAAAATCAGTCATCACAGCAATACTTCACATTGATACAGGAACGCAGCCGTATAATGTATGGCACAGTCCCTTAGTATATAGTGTACGTTCTTGTTATATATAGCGCCATCCTTAATTACATAGTTTCCTCTTGCCATCTCTTATTATGTAGCATCTTCTCCAGTTATGTATGGCGCTGTCCCTTATTATATAGCATCCTCTGTTGTTATGTAAGGCGCCGTCCCATTGGTACATAGCAAGAGCTGATACTATGTATGAATAAATCTAAAAGTGGGAAACAGAGCGCAGAATAGGGTGATACCTCATGGAGGGAGAGTAGGAGAGTGTTGATTACGTTCACGTGGTAGAGTTGTGACAAGCACAAGTCCTATGTAGGCATTAAGAAAAACAGCTGCTGCTGTCTTGCGGCTGGTGGACAAATCCTCCAGGAGATATTGGATCCAGTTGGATGAACACGGAGGTGGGCTGTGCTGCTGGAGTAAATCAATTCTTCCGAAACGATGATGAGAATAAGGTTTTTTATTCACTATCGTGAATAATAAACCTTATTCTCACCATCATTTCAGAAAAATTGATTACTCCAGCAGCGTAGCCCACCTCCGTGTTCAACCAACTGGATCCAATATCTCCTCTTGTTATGTATAGCACTGTGCCTTACATAGTCTTTGTATTGCACAGGGGCCGCGAACTGTCAGTATTCGCCCTTGTTAACGCTATTAGGATTCTCATTATTTACACCTAGTAACATTGGCCTGTAGTGCTAGATATAATATTTACATCTACTTTCTGTACCATAGTGTAAGTTGTACAATTTATTTAGTAGAAAACCAAGAAATAAACTGTAATAATTAACCCTTTTTGATTCCAGATGTAAATATTAACCTATTTGCAATTGGCAGGTGAGGTGTTAACCCATGTGTTGATGTTGTTACACCCAGTTAACGGTAAGAAGTGGAGATCCTCAGTGCATTTCCTGTTGTACAGTGTCCACACTACAGCGCCTATTCAAAGTGGACATCCACGTGGCAGGCAGTAAAAAGGACTCCTTCATGAACAACTGTGCTCTGTATTCCCGGGATGGCAAAATTCCAAGTTTCTCAATGAACTTCCCAGTTTGTGTATAAACCGCGAGGTCTCCAGGTGGCCAACAGCAAATAGATAAACAGAACAGACCTACACAAGACCACTTAGGTGGAAAAGCGCTACACTGTGTGTGCATATCATGGTGTCCAATCCATACATGGGCAAGCAGTTAATGCTTTCATTATGAATTTAGTCTTGTTAAAGATCCTTTCAGCCACTTCTGCAGCTAATACGTGCTTTCATTTTGATAATATACTGTAGGTTATTCTAAGTGAACAGAAAATATTTTTCTTATAAGTTACCAACAAAATTAGGTTTTTAAGCATGCTATAAATAAAGCCCAGTACAGTGGAGATTCAGATGTCATCAATAGAGAATCTAGCCTGCCACACAAGCAGAATGACCGTCCACAGTTGAGAGTTCTGTCCTACCGTTCCTAGTGACATGATATAGGTCCTTGTGTAGATGACTGAGAGAAATCATTATTCATGTTTAAGCCTTCCTGTGATCAATCAATGTATATCTGGAGTCTTGTTCAGGAACCCAAAGGTTCAAAAACTAGAATAACTGCAGTCTCGATGGACCAACTTGTTCTGAATGATATGAAATGTATGTTCTGTCTAATAATAGGCACTGAGTGCCTCTGTCATTATCCCATGTTACATATTACAGCTCTGCTTGTTTGGGTTGTAGAGTCAAAAGAATCCCGACACTCACGTAGATTTTTTTCTTGATTCTTTCAGTGTCGGCGAGTTTCAGTTCATCCACAGCTTTCAACAGCAGGGCCATTGTAAGCTCTTGATGGGCTGAAATGCATTGAAAATAAGAGATTCAACATAAAAATCTCATAGAGTGTTGGATTTATGTCCACTTGTCCACTTTTCCACTACTTGCAGTGGCGTGACAATCGTTTTGGATCTGCTTGTTTGGGTTGACTGCTGTGTATAAGCATTAGCCTTCCTGAAAGTCAGTGCATGGACTACCAATATCTGTTATAGAAAAATAACTAAATTCCCACACTGGGCATCTAAAAAAGAAGAGGGATGGAAACCCAATTGAAGATCCTTTAAAATAATCTCTTCAGTGATTAAGTAAATCACCATGACTCTGTATTGGTCAAATGAGTAAACTCAATCCTTGGTGTCCTGGTCTCTCAGCGCCTTTTGCCTGTTGGCAGTCATATTAGTTAGTGTTCATTAGTGGGGACTGGTGACTACTTACTAATGTATTGTAATATGTTCTATATTATACTGTAGTATCTATATGATCTTCACTGTCCTGTTTTGGACATTACGCTACATTGACCTCCAGGGCTTTCAAAACTGAAGTTTATGTAAATGATGCATAAATGTCATGATGTGTCTTTAGCTGTTCCACCGCCAGTTACTTTTAATGCATTTTTTTTTTTAATACATTATTTGATATATTATTTTGGCTATGTTTATTGACATTGCATATTACTCCTAAGAGGGAGCAATTCAGCACATCCCATGGAATATTATATAAAAGAACACTGACCCCTACTTTTCATTTGCTTTTTAAACTCAGGAGTAATATAAAAGATGTTCTGTATCATATTAGCCAGTTGAAAAAATTTGTAATATCCCAAATAAAGCCTCATTTAGAAGTCGGTGAATCATGTACGTGTTTTATCTGTGATTTTCACAGATAAAATTCATCATGGATAATAATGACTATGAGGCTGTTCACAAGTCCGTAATTTTTTGTGGACTGCGTGTGTACTCAAAGAGATTGCACAGAATTTGATCCAATGGGTCCATGAAATTCACAGAGAGCACACAGATGGCATCCATGTGCTCTCCATGTCATGTCCGTGATTAATAGGATAATGGTTAGGAGAAACTTTGTTGTTTTTTTGATCACTGACGAATCGTTGATGGTAAAAACTGACAAATGGACCAAACACTGCTGAAAATTGAATCCAAAATACTGACAAACAACTATCTGTGTTTTACGTACGATAAAATCATGGATGTGTGAATGAAGCCTGCGGATGCTTGACATGGCAAGATTTTTTTCAGAATTTTACATATATATCTGTAATCCAAAACCAGAAATGAGTCCAAAACTCAAAACAAATGTAAATGCTTCCTCTCTGTTGAAGGTAGAACTTCTAGTTTTGGCTAATAGTATCTAAAATACTGATCAAAATACTTCTGCATGAAAGTGGCCTAAAAGAAAGCAAACGATATTCATGAAATGATGGCACATTTTAATGGGCTCCATTATACTGCATAGAAGACCATTATATTGTATGGAGAGCCATAATACTGTATGGAGGGCTGTGCGAGGGTCATCATATTGTGTGGAATAGCTGTGAGTGGCTTCATATTGTGTGGAATGGCTGCGAGTGACCTCATATTGTTTGGAAAGGCTGTGCTGGGGTCATCATACAGTGTTTGGAGGACTGTGGCGTCCATCATACTGTGGGTGGAACTGTGAGGACTGTCGTACTGCGAGGAAGACTGTGGGGCCACCATACTGTAGGTGAGGGCAATCATACTGTGGGTGGAAGACTTCAATGGCCATCATACAGTGTTAAAGTAACTGTGGGGGGCATCATACTGCGTTAAGGTAACTATGGGGAGCATCATACTGTGTTAAAGTAACTGTGGGGGGCATCATACTGCGTTGAACTCACTGGTTTAGCTAAAATAAAATAATGTTAATTCAGCAGGCTTTTGAGACTACGTAAGTCTCTTCTTCAGACAATGAATCGTGTAACATCTATATAGTACAAATAATGGGACAATCTCAATAAATCTGGGCTTATTTTTCAAAGTAAAAAAAAACAGCAGATTGCAAAAAGAAAAAAAAATCAGTTTGCCAAAAAAGAAATACATGCTGACCATATAGAACTGTGCACTGTCTACTGTCCTTTACCCAAAACAATGTGCCTTCAGCTTTACCATTATTGCATCTGTAAAAACTGACTCTCTACTGTGGAAATTATTATACACACCAGCCGTTCTTCAGGCAATATTCTTCCTATCATTTCAGAGATGCAAATGTACTTTCACCCAGTGGAGACAACGAAATTTGCAATTTGAATATGGAATTGTTAGATGAGGAAATTGCCCAAAAACTGATACAAGGATGCAATTTGTTTTTGAATACAAGCTCCAGTTTATGATTGACCTAAACATGGTTTTTTTTGGCCCTGTCCATACAAGATAATTAATAGCTAATTTTTATTTAAGCGGAATCTATATAGAGGCAAACCTGAATGTACCAAATGACAAAAGCACTACAAGCACTCACGTAATGATAAAGCGATTTCCTCTCTAATCATTTTATACTTTATAATCTCTTTATTAGGTGCTCGAAAAAATGACTGCCCATGTTAGCTTTTTCTAAATCAATAGATTGCAAAAAATACAGTGTGACATAATTGCATATGATTGAGGTCTCGTACTAGAAATAGGCACATAATTATTAAGAATGTTGCAGGCTCCAAATACAAGTAAATAACAGCACTTCACAAAAAAAGGTTGTCATTTTTTGTTTTTGCTTTTTTTCTGTTCTGAATTGCTTCTAACCCTGACTTTCAATTGTATGACCTGCTGACAGAAACAATGTATTATGCCCTAAATATCTGAAGCGGCGTCTTTCCTAATGAGAAAATATTTAGTAAAAATATAATTTGTGCAAACCAATTTAGGTTAATAATGCCTATACCGTTAGCTCCAATAGGGCTGTTTCCATTAGAATGACATTTTTGTAATCTTTCGGTGTCTAATTGACCACTCATAAAATGAGCATTTGAATGTTTAATGGATTTATTATAACTGTATTACACCTTCACAATATAAATCCTGTAACACTGTGCACCCCTCATTTATGTCAAAATGGTGCATATTGCATTAGATCCCTTATATATCTAAGTGGAGAATGTCTCAGAATGTATAAAGAATGTTATAAAGATGCATTAAATGTTCATAAGAAAATCAATATCAAGATTAAAAATGTACAGATATAATATTTTTTGGCTTAATATCTTTTGGTATTTTCAGGTGATACAATCACATTTTTGGTTTCACAATCTTCCTACTGATGATTTTTTTTTTCTTTTCTGTTTTGACTGCCGGTGTTGAATTTTATGCAAATGAACCCTCTTAGTGACTTACTGTAAGGGCTCATGCACGCACCCTTGTAAATAGGACACGTGATATCCGTGTTTTTGATTGCTAGCACTCGTACCCATGTTATTCTATGGGGTAGTGCACATGTCCGATTTTTTTTTTCCTTTGGACTGAAGAAACAAATTGCAGCACAAATAATAATCATGACATTCGAGTGTGGTCCGATTATCATGGACTGGCAGCATTTACTCTAAACCTTCGAGAAAATTGTATCCCAGTGGACCGATTTTCTCAGATGGCAATGAGTAGTTAAAAACATAGAAATGTGGATGACCCATAGCAAAAAGACAGCATTAGGGCTATGTTCACATGACCAGTAATGACCTGCTAGAAGGCACAACTTTTTAGAAAACTGATCTATGCTGGATCCGTTTTTTAACATTGATGTCTATGGAAAATGTATCCATTAATTAGCCATACGTTTTCTTCCATTTGTAAAGGATCCAGCAAGCAAAAAACGGATTCTTTACAAATGAAAGAAAATAGGATGGTTAACTAACAGATCCATTTTCCACATACTTCAATGTTGAAAAACTAATCCACCAGTTTTATAAAAACGGACTAAAAAGTTGCTGCCAGCAACTTACTGCTGGATCCATTCTAACTGATTATTAGTGGAAATATGAAGATAGCCTTGCAAGATTTCTAGTGCTGGTTCACACAAAAAGCATAAGAAAAATTTAAAGAGACTTTCCAAGCTTACAAAATTATAGAAAAATACCTACATGATATATATGTGTCTGAATGCACCACAGCTGAGAAATACACGATTTATCATTTTCATAATCTTTCCCAGCTTTGTGCTGAACCTTTGATTTGATGCTGTCAGGGATTTCTGTGGCTGGATTATTACATCAAGAACTGATGTTCATATACTCCCCCTCTCACCGACATTGCCTCTATTATAGCGGTCTGCGTGACTCTGTATTGCAAGTTGTACGATAGTACTATAATTGCTCTTTATCTTCACACACATTTGCTACTGAAAGACCGTTCTGCTTTCTGATATTCCACTAAACACTGCACAACCAACTACCTAGCATCTTAGAAAGAGCTCCTTCAGAAAGGCAAAGGGAAGAATGAGAGCAGAGAGCACTGGAGATAAGAGACATTTGATGTGTAAAGGTCTCATACTCAGATCTCGTCATACCTAACAGACCGGACATTGTGCGTCTCCCACTCACACACCACCTCCTCAGCTCACCCCCTATCTGTCAGTGTCCTGCAAGGTTCAGTTCTAGGGCCCCTACTCTTCTTCATTTACTCCTTTGGCTTGGGACAGCTAAAATGGAATCTCACGGTTTTCAGTATCATCTCTATGCTGATGACACACAGATCTACATCTCTGGATTCGATATCACCTCCCTACTAACCAGAATCCCACAATGTCTATCCGCTATTTCATCCTTTTTCTCTGCTAGATTTCTAAAGCTTAATATGGAAAAAACAGAATTCATCATCTTTCCCCATCTCACTTGACCCCCCAATGGACCTGTACATTAAAGTAAATAGCTGCTTACTCCCCCCAGTCCCACAAACTCGCTGCCTTTGGGTAATCCTTGACTCCGACCTCTCCTTCAAACCACATATCCAAGCCCTTTCTACTTCTTGCTGACTTCAACACAAAAATATTTCACTCATCATCTCACGCCTTGACTACTGCAACCTCCTGCTCTATGGCCTCCCCTCTAACCCTCTCGCACCATTCCAATATATTCTAAACTCTGCTGCCCGACTAATCCACCTGTCCCCATCTATTCCCTGGCCTCTCCCCTCTGTCAATCCCTGCACTGGCTCCCCATTACCCAGAGACTCCAGTTCAAAACCCTAACCATGGCATACAAAGCCATCCACAGCCTGTCTCCTCCATACATCTGTGACCTCGTCTTCCGGTACTTAGCTGAGTGCAACTCCTGATTCTCACAAGATCTTCTCTTCTACCCTCTTATCTCCTCTTCCCACAATCGCATACAAGATTTTTCCCACATATCCCCCCTACTCTGGAACTCTCTACCCCAACATATCAGACTCTTGCCTACTGTGGAAACATTCAAAAGGAACCTGAAGACCTACCTCTTCCGACAAGCCTACTACCTGCAGTAACCCCCCTGATCCACCAAACCGCTGCATGACCAGCTGTACTCTCACCTACTGTATCCTCGCCCATCCCTTGCAGATTGTGAGCCCTCGTAGCAGGGTCCTTTCTCCTCCTGTACCAGTGGTGACTTCTATTGTTTAAGATTATTATACTTGTTTTTATTATGTATACCCCTTTTCACATGTAAAATACCATAGAATAAATGTCACTATAATAATAAATAAGAAGAATAATACTACTAGTCAGCAGGAGATAAACTTCCAAAGATCGGTTACATGGCTTTACGTGAGGCTGGCTTAAGTCCCCCATACACAATAGATGAAAGTTGTCTGGACCCCCTATTCTAACAGGACTGCCTGATAATCTGATGTGCATAGGGCCTTCTGGACCCCTGGCCCTTCAACCCTACCCCGGACAGATAGATTCCTGCCAATTGAAATTTCAAAGCCTGATTCAATCATTTTCAAGGGAGATAAGCCATTGTCAGCGAAGTCAGACAGTTGCTTTCTGCACTTTAGCTATTGAAAATATCCAAATGGTTGGCTGACAGTGTATAATCAGCTTTACAGAGACATTTAATTTACAGGGGGTAGACATTCTATGCTTACATCATGCTTGTACATCAGGAAAGCTCAAGCTATACATGCTAAACATATCCAATAGGTCACATTAGCCCAACAGAGCCCACAAAAGTGTTTTTTTATCCCCTCTATTGCTGGTATAACAGGTACAGGCATCCTATTGGCCAACATTTCTGGCAAGACCTAATACATGAGGTAAAAAGCCAGACTATTAGGCACCATAACAACCCACTGTACTTTGCATACATGCTGTTGGGAGCTGATGGAGTCACAGAAGAAATCCTTTTCTTCTATCAACCACTTAGATGCTGCAGTCAGCATTGACAATAGCAGCCAAGAGGCTAACATGTTGGGTTTGGAGTTATTCCTAACCCTGGACATTAGAACAGAAGAGATTGGTCACTACTGGGCTCCAACGAAGATCAAGCAAGCACAGCTCCTCCCATGATATAAGATATCTTTCTTGCGAGGTTCAAAATCCTTATTAAAATGCCTAAAATGCAAAGGCCATTTTAAAATTTCATTTTATATTGATAACTGTTCTGCTTTCTGTAAAGTTCAGTGTTAAGTCAGGTTGTGTCTATTATCTAAAAGCCAGTTAGTATGCACTGTAGATACTGACGTAGAAGGTAATTTGAATCCACCAAAGCTCTCCATACATCCTATATCTGGCCAAAGAGGGGATCTCAACAAAATCATGCGGAAGTGCAGGCTTAGGCTTAGGCTTTGGGCTCCTAAAGAATGTATGAATTACAGTATAGACTTATTTGCTTTAGTAGATTTCATTAAATTTGGTGCCCTTTATCATGAGCCCAAATCACCCAGAGTGTCTACCTCTGTGACATTTAATTTGTTGGCTTTCTAAATCATAGTCTAAAATTGAAGCACATATCACCATAGTATGACAAGCATTGAAGGCAAGTCTCTAGTGGCAGTAACATCAGTAAAATAACTGAAAAAAAAAAAGAAAATGTATGTTTTATTGGCTCAGTGCTTTATTTCATAGGTGTTACATGGTACAGAGTACAGTGCAAAGACTTTTTTTGGACATTGCTCATTTGCAATAATATTGCCTGTATGCTCCTATCAGAAATCCATTGGCTTTCAGTGTATGAAGTTTGTGAAGAGTGTTTTGAGCGTATGTCAGACACATACAAATTTTGGATATAAACTCATCCGCAGTACTATGGGTTAACAAAAAAAAAGCATTATTGAATGACAAGCGGTGGCAGATGCCGACCAAGTCTTCTTGTAGCGAGAGTCCAAATGCACTTGAGTTCCATAAAGCAAATACTTACACCACAAGGAGGCAGATAAAACTGAATGACAATGATTTGCATACCATTTTTATTTCCAAATTTCGGAAATTAAAATTCTATCGTTTATTTTGAAGTTAGCTTTACCGCAATTTTGTAAACATATTCATTACAGGGCTTGCCCATATCTAATTTGACTTTCACATGGTTTACCAAGCTGATCAGAAGCCAAATATAAATTGAATATTTTCGGGAAATAACCATATTTTTTGCTTATTTACGGATGGCCATAAATAGACAAGTATCACCTCTTACTGGAAGGAAAACACTTGGGCACAGCCAGGACACTAAGCCTTTGTACCAAGGTTTGTAAGTCACTCATCAGTATACACACAGTATTTGCACACCTTGGACTGGCAACATATTCACACATCCATCCAAAGATATCACTGCACGTCCAGCAAAATAAAATACAACAGGTTTTGCTTTTTTATTTATACACATTTCACAATGTTTTTTTTTTTCCATCCGGTGTTACACATTCTCTACTCTGTCTTCTCTCTATGCATGATTTATAAAATATTCGTTTTGCTTTTTACAAAAAAAATAAAAATAAAATAATAATAATATATAGAAAATGTTGTACCTGACATTACACACAGAGGCTCCTCCAGAATTCTAGGAGAATATTGCAACTTCATTTAAATAAAATTAGAACGTAGTATTCCAATTGTATTTTAATAACATTACATTATTTTTTTTATATAAATAGGTGCACGGAAACATCATGCACTGCACGGTCCCCGGAGCAAAGGTGGGGAAAATGGAAGCAAACTGTTTCAGTCCTACTACGGGGAGTCATGAGGTTCTTCTATCAAAGAGACCCAGGCACAGCTGACAATGCAGGGGAAGCAGAGTGACGGTGGATTGTGTTATCAGGTTTCACAAAATCTGTCCACGGTATAATAATAATAGTCCTCGCCCTATTATAGAGCTGTAGCTATAGTAGGTCCCACTGCAGATTTCATTCAGCTAATTGGGAGAACATGGCATTGGATTCAGGTGTATTATAGATACAAGATCTTGCGTTCAAGGCTATGGATGATGTATGAGACACAGATGCATCTGTCAAGCATTTCACAAATCCACAGGGTGTCCCAGTGGTCCAATAGATTTGCACATTACAGGGCAAGCCAAGCTTTATCCGAATAGTAACGTAATAATCTGCCGACATAACAACAAGCGTAGAAACGAAGCAAAGCTTTGCAAAAGGCGTCTATTAACAGAGATATATCAAGGATGTGTCGCAACGACAAGGACTTATCCAAGTGACGCATCCACACTTAGGAACTAAATCGAAAGATTTGTGTAGAGTTTCTTCTAAACAGATCTGCAATAAAGACTCGTTTTTTATTGCTTAAGACTAGGTAAGTGCATTGTTACATAAGTGCAGAATTAGTATATAATGTGTGTGCAAATATTTCAACATACGACGTAAAAAAAAACCTCTTAGATGAGCAGCATTAGGCCATGCATGAGTGAATCGTCTAGAGTTAGAAAGTCTCCTTAGAAGGTCAAGTATATCTCTACGGAAAGTCCATACAGATCTATGACGTCTACTCTGGCAAGGGCTTTCTAGACATGACCGTAGTAACCTTTGGGTTAATAAGTGCAGTGGGAGAGGACTATTCATGGTAGCACATATGAAATATTGCTACTGCTTGTAGTTTAGTACAAGCACATACCTGGACATTCTGTCTTCTCAATTTCTCACTCACCCCACCCCTTTGTCCTCTCACATTGGAGATACATTCAGCGATTTTTCACAATTATTTTTATTTAAGGTCCTTAATGTGCAATGCGTTTGTTACTATATTTATACTTTTTAATTAAAGTCGGCCAGCCTGGAGTTTAAATAATAAAAATATTACATTATTATCACATTATATTTAGTTAAGGCAGGGGGAGATAGTCTTTATGGCTTCACATAGCCTTTCCTATTTCTAATCAACTCTTCCACCCTCCATTAAGAAAGGCACAATTTGATCCCTGACAAAGGCACTTCTTTGACCATTAGTAACAATGCTGAAACCTAATTTGCTTTGGTGCTTTTTTTTATATACAGCTTGGGTTTTTCTTCAATATAAACTCCTTATATGAAAACAAAAAGAAATTGACATTGTTAACATAAATGTTCATTACGATAATTTTTTTTTTGTCTTTTTCAATTAATGGGCTGTGCTCTGTGCAACTCTGCTAGTGGGTTTCGATCGAAGTCTGGGGCTTCTCTTGTGTCTGTACGTGGAAGCTGCAGAAAGTGAAAAGAAGGACGAGGAAACAGAAAAAAATCGTAAGTCAACGTTCACATTTTCCATGATCTTATTCAATGATACATATTATAAAATACAAGTTAACTTTATGCTATATCACAAAATAACTTAACAAATATATTTAACTAATGTATATATCTATCTATCTGGACAAAAAAAATGTTTTGGTTCTGAAGTGTGAACCTTTCTTAAGAACACTTCAGAACCAAAATGCCATCACTATGGGCTAATAAACCACTCTCTTTGCCATAACTTTTTCAAGTGATGCCTCAAAGTTTTTTTTTTTGTCTGAATGGTCTGGTTCTTGCCAGTGCTGTGCATCCATACTTCTGATGCTGCTCTTCTTTTAACCTTTGGTTTTGACGTTTTTAAGTTTCCGTTTTTTTGCTCCCCTTCTTCCCAGAGCCATAACTTTATTATTTTTTCTGTCAATATGGCCATGTGAGGGCTTATTTTTTGCAGGATGAGTTGGAATTTTGAAAAACACCATTGGTTTTGCCATATTGTGCACTGGAAAATGGGAAAAAATTTAATGCAATGAAATTGCAACAAAAAATGCAATTCCACAATTGTTTTTCGTTTTGTTATTTTTACGATATTGACTAAATGTTAAAAGTGACCTGTCATTATGATTCTCCAGGTCATTATGAGTTCATATATACCAAACATGTCTAGGTTATTTTTATTTAAGTGGTGAAAAAAAATGCAAATTTTCTAAAAGAAAAAATAGTCGCCAATTTCCGAGGCCCGTAGCGTCTCCATTTTTCGTGATCAGGGGTTGGGTGAGGGCTTATTTTTTGCACGCCAAACAGACATTTTTATTGATACCATTTTGGTGTATTTACAATCTTTTGATTACCCAATATTGCATTATAATGCAATGTTGCGGCTACCAAAAAAATATAATTCTGGCGTTTTGACTCTTTTTTCTTGTTACAGCGTTTGCCAGTTGGATTAACTATTTTTTATATATTGATAGATCGGATGTTTCTGACCATAGCAATGCCAAATATGTGTATTTTTTTCATTATTGTTTGATTTTGAAAGGGAAGAATGGGGGTTATTTGAACTTTTATATTTTTAAAAATGTTAATATATTTTTTAAAAGCATTTTATTTTTACTTTTCACTTGCTTCTATAGTTTCTATGGGTGACCAGAGGCTTTGGTCATCTGATCGCTTGTGCTACACAGAGCAGGGCTCCAACCTTGTTCTACATAGCTAAAATGATCACTTGCTACCGGCGGTCAGCACTCATAGCTATTTTTTCAATGACAATCACAGGGGTCTGCTATAGACCCCAGGTTGTCATGCCAATCAATTGGCGACCCGCAGTCATATGACGCGGGCACCGATGGATGGGATTAGTGGTGCGCTCCAGGCGAGAGCATGTTATATGGTGCTGTCAGAGATTAACATGTTAACAGCTGCGGGTAGATTGTGATTCTTCCCGCGACTGTTAGGGGCATATGTCAGTTGTTCAAATCAGCTGACATGTTCCAGAAAAGTTGCAGGCTCATTGCCGGAGCCCACAGCAAACAGGGGGAACCCATTTTAGATGCAACTATACAGTACATCTAAGGTGGAAAAAGGGTTAATATTATCTACAGTATCCATCTTTCTATCTAGAAGAAAAAAATGGAAAAAAAATGGAACAGCACCATGTAAATGAATTCAGAGTGCAAGGCAATCCAAAGAAATATCCATTTGTATAAATAATAAAAAAAAAACAAAGGAGGCAGCATGCCAATTAATGATGAAAAAAAGTGGACTTTATTAGCCCATCTGATGTGGCAAATTTTTCAGTGTATTTTTTGGAGTGCTGCCTTATGTTCTTATATTATATCTATCTATCTCGATTCTGTTAATGGCAGTAGGCCATTAGACTGAAATTGGATCTTTTAGCTGGGGGAACCTGGTGCCAAAGGGCATTGCACATAGATTTGCCTCCAGCCATGTTTCCCAACACCTGCCATATATTCACAGCAGGGGTTCAAAGGCTTTGTATGGAGTGGGTTGACATGCTGTAGGGTGTTGACTGTCCTACACAGCAGACACACACATATAAGTGCTGTGATTAGAGCCTGCTTTGCTCTTCTCTGTTTAACCGCTTAGATGCTGTGGTGAACAGTGCCATGGCATTTAAATGGTTAGACGCAGGGCCCTCTGTCATCCATTTTGGGTCCACATGATGCAATTGTAGGAACTTAATGGATTGTTTAATGGCAGCTGAGGGAATATTGGGGTTTCCAAATTTGAACAACTGCTATGGGGCCCCTGGATTTCTATCTATCTAAAGAACACAGAGGTATACTTACGATCTATGCACTGTATTCTAGGTATTTCCCATTGCCCACTTGGTAGGCACCGAATTATAGGAACGTGGCGTTGTAGGAGACCTTCGTTACATTGGTACCGCACTAATGAGCTGACTTCATATCGCTCCTTCCTTTTTCCTAATGTATAGGCATTCTCAACCACTGGGGGAGCATTGCAGGCCACTAGGAGGTAAGAGAGGAAGAGAATATTACTTATGTCTTCATTAGGCATAGTTTTACCTGGGACAAATATTCAGGTTTATCTGATTAAGTCAGAGCAATCAGTTTGTGCCACCCATTACGCCAAGTACACATGCATCACCAGCCCCTATCCAGCCATGCCCTGAGATCACATTTCTTTTGGCACCTAATTTTCCTTACTGCTTCAACACTCAGTGTTCCTACCTTCTATGCATTATATGAATACTGGATTAATTGAAAGATAGGTTGATTTGCCAGCGCTACCCGGGTCCCCTGCCAGTCTCTGTATTTCCTCTTTTAGCCAGCTGGATAAATGGCGCATTAGTCACTGCTGTTGTGACTGGTTGGGAAACCTATCCATCACAATAAAAGGAGCAGTTTTTTTTAGTTTCTATGTTGAAACATATTCCTTGAAGCGCACTCATTTGATTTATCCCCTTATACATCTCATATGTTGGGAGATAAACTTAGTGCCTGTGTTTGTGTCTGTGTATCTAGAGGGGATAATAGCATTACCATAAAATTCATAAGTGTTAAGAAGGCTAACATTTTTAACTCAATATTCCCTCTGCAAGTTGCGGCCTTTAAAACTGTGCTAGTGCTGTCTATTATTACTAGCGATGGTTGGAACATAAACTCTATCTAAAACTGAATCTGTCAAAAACTGAAATCCTTGTGTTTCCTCCCTCCACTAATCTACCTGTACCCAATATCGTCTCTTCCATGTGTGGTTCTACCAATACTCCCCAGCAACATGTCTGCTGTCTTGGGTTTATATCTGAAATAAATCTTTCCTTCACTCCCCACATCCGATCACTTGCTCGCTTGTGTCACCTATACCACAAAGCATCTCTATGATTTGACCTTTTCTTACCTTTGACTCTGCAAAAACTCTTACTGTTGCTCTTATTCATTCTCATCTGGACTACTGCAACTTTCTTCTAATCGGTCTCCCCTCTCCAATCGGTTCTGAATACAGCAGCCAGGATCATATTTCCTTCCAACCACTACACTAATGCCTTTACCAAGTGGCAGTCATTGCACTGGTTACCCATTCGCTACAGTGTCCAAAATAAACTTATCACTGTCACCCAAAAAGCGATCCATGGCTCTGCACCATCCTACATCTCCTTCCTCATCTATGTCTATCACTCTACCCGTGCCCTCCATTCTGCTAATGACCTAACACTAATATTCTCAGTAAAAGAAACCTCCCATTCCCATCTCCCAAGACTTCTCGCGAGCTTCCCCAATTCTCTGAAATAAACTGGAAATTTGACTCATTCACAATACTCACAGTTTTAAGCATGAACTAAAAACGCATTTCTTTTGACTGGCCTATCACCTCACCTGATTTATACTGTATCACTATTCCAGCTTTGTCCTTCCAAAATCTTTTATAAATTTGGTCCCTTGTAGCATCTGTTCACACACCCACATGCACTTAATAGCACTTTGTGTCTGTATTTATAAAGATACTGGCTAGTGATGGGTTCATGCAGCTTTATGTGAATACCTTATTTGTTATATTGATGGATGGACCATACAATACAAGTACTTTTTACTATTTATTTTGTGTTTCTCCTATTTCAACATAGACTATAAGTTTGCGAGCAGGGATCTTACTTCCCATAGTATCTGTTGAATTACATGTTACTCTGTTATGTTTTTATTGTCTGTACAAGTACCCTCTGAAATGTAAGTGCTGTAGAAATAAGAATTACTATTATTATTAATATTATTTTTATTATTATTAAACTCTCAGGTATGCTGTATGGGCCCGATTTCTTCAAAGCTTTTACGCCAAAATTCTTGCGTAACAAGCTTTGAAAAATAACATAATTTTGGCAAAACTAGAGGCTGGGCTACAATTATGTGACTTTTGGCATTCTCATACAACTCAGTGTGTGGAGCTGGGGTTGGACAGATGTGGTGACAGCCACTTGTGAAATAGGCTTTTGCTATGCCACAGATCTTACTCCAGCAGGGACACCCCAGTCTTAATGATGGGGCATGTAAGAGTAAGATGCCACTAATTAATTAATAATTAATGAAATCAGTGCATCTTTAAAGTACCATGCTCCTCCCCCAGAGATATACTTCAATCAAGGATTAAAGTATATTTTTCGTGAAAGTTACACTACTAAAGTGAAGTAATTTTTCATGAATTAGACAAGCAGGCGTAACCATATCCCTTCCATATTTTGCCCAATTTGGTGAAGCTGGACGAGTTGCGCAACAATTTTACAATTTATTAAGGTGTTTTATTGGCTTTTGCGAAAGTTTGTGGCGCACCCTAAGAGATTTGCGTGTTCAGATAACTTTGACCAAGATTTCAAGATTTCAGACCCTAATTAGCCTGTTAGGGTTAAGCCTTATTCACTATCATCATTAGGAAAGGCCAGGTGATGAAAATTTCCCAGTTTTACAAAACTACAACCACCTCTAACCTTGTGCCAGAAAACAGCAGCCATGGGTTCTTCTAAGCAGCTGCCTAGCACTCTGAAAATGAAAATGGTAAAGGAGCACGAATAGGGAGATGGCTATAAGAAGATAGCAAAGCTTTTTCAAGTGGCCCCTTCCTCTGATTGAAATATAATTAAGAAATGGCAGCTAACCGGAATAGTGGAGGTCAAGATAAGGTCTGGAAAACCAAGCAAAATTTCAGTGAGAGCTGCTTGTAGGATTTCTAGAGAGGCAAATCAGAATCCCTGCTTGACAGCAAAAGACCTTCCAAAACATTTATCAGACTCTGAAGTTGTGGTACATTATTCTTCTGTTCAGAGACACTTGCACAAATATGGCTTTGATGGAAAAGTCATCAGTAGAAAACCTATTCTGTATCCTTACCATAAAATTCAGCATTAGAAGCATGCTAAAAAATGTAAACAAGCCTGATGCATTTTGGAAACAAGTCCTGTGGATTGATAAGGTTAAAATAGGACTCTTTGGCCACATTGATCAAAGATATGTCCGGAGAAAAATAGGCACAGAATTTCTGGAAAAGAACATCTCGCCAACTATTAAACATAGGGGTGGATCAATCATGCTTTGGGATTATGTTGCAGCCAATGTCACGGGGAACATTTCACAGGCAGAGGGAAGAATGGATTCAATGAAATTTCAACAAATTCTTTATGAAAATATAACACTATCTGTAAACAAGCTGAAGTTGAAAAGAAGATGGTTTCTACAAATAGATAATGATCCTAAGCACACATCAAAATCCACAATAGACTACCTCAAAAGGCATAAGCTGAAGGTTTTATAATGGCCCTCACAGTCCCCTCATCTGAACATCATTGAAAATCTGTGGCTATACCTCAAAATAACAGTGCATGCAAGACGACCCAGGAATCTCACAGAACTGTAAGATTTTTCCAAGGAAGAACATTGCAATTGTAATAGATGATACTGTGACCACAATCATGGTAGTATACTAAGATTTATATGTACACACTTATACGTACACAATTATATCAGTGCACCATATCTGTTTCGCATGTGCATGTCTTCATCCACCCCGCTTTTTTCCTTGTACCCTGGTGATGTCCAATAAAGATTTTTGTACTTTATTCATATGGGATGTTTGATTTTTTTTTCATTTGGGTCTCCGTTTGTTATGTAGTTGTAGATTTTTCCCCTGTTATCTACTATAGTCCTAGATTATGCTCTCTATTTTGTTATCATTACAATTACATATATTTATGAGCATAAATTGTTGTTCCCACAAGTTTGTCATGAAAGGTACTAACTAGGGTTGAGCAAAACGGATCGGCTAATTTCAAAAGTCGACGACTTTTGGCAAAGTTGGGTTTCGTGAAACCCGACCCGATCCCACTGTGGGATCGGGTCGGCGATCTTCGCTCCGAAGTCCGGTTTCGTTTATATATATATATATATATACATATATACATATATATATATATATATATATGTCATTGAGACACATATATATATATATTTACTTCAGCGCGATATAGCAGAAAAGCTGGTAATTCAATTGCCGGCTTTTCATTTCTCCTTCCTAAACCCGACATGATATGAGACATGGTTTACATACAGTAAACCATGTCATATCCCCATTTTTTTGCATATTCCACACTCCTAATGTTAGTAGTGTGTATGTGCAAAATTTGGGCGCTGTAGCTATTAAATTTAAGGGTTAAATCGCGGAAAAAATTGGCGTGGGCTCCCGCGCAATTTTCTCCACCAGAGTGGTAAAGCCAGTGACTGAGGGCAGATATTAATAGCCTGGAGAGGGTCCACGGTTATTGGACCCCCCTGGCTAAAAACATCTGCCCCCAGCCACCCCAGAAAAGGCACATCTGGAAGATGCGCCTATTCTGGCACTTGGCCACTCTCTTCCCATTCCCGTGTAGCGGTGGGATATGGGGTAATGAAGGGTTAATGTCACCTTGCTATTGTAAGGTGACATTAAGCCAGAATAATAATGGAGAGGCGTCAATTATGACACCTATCCATTATTAATCCATTATTAAAATGTAAAAGCTAACAATATACAAAAATTAAGAGACCATCACATCAAAACCCTGTCATAGGCAGCCCAATCTCCAGACCTGAACTTCATTGAAAACCTCTGGAATGTGATCAAGAGGATAATGGATAGTCACAAGCCATCAAACATAGAAGAGCTGCTTAAATTTGTGAGCCAGAAGCAGTGTGAAAGACTGGTGGAAAGCATGCCAAGACGCATGAAAGCTGTGATTAAAAATCATGGTTATTTCATAAAATATTGATTTCTGAACTCTTTCTGAGTTAAAACATTATTATTGTTCTTTCTAAATGATTATTAAAGGGAACCTGTCACCTGAATTTGGCGGGACTGGTTTTGGGTCATATGGGTGGAGTTTTGGGGTGTTTGATTCACCCTTTCCTTACCCGCTGGCTGCATGCTGGCTGCAATATTGGATTGAAGTTCATTCTCTGTCCTCCATAGTACATTCCTGCGCAAGGCAAGATTGCTTTGCGCAGGCGTGTACTATGGAGGACAGAAAATGAACTTCAATCCAATATTGCAGCCAGCATGCAGCCAGCGGGTAAGGAAAGGGTGAATCAAACACCCCAAAACTCCGCCCATATGACCCAAAACCAGTCCCGCCAAATTCAGGTGACAGAGTCCCTTTAACTTATTTTCTTTGCATTATTTGAGGTCTGAAAGCACTGATGTTTTTTTTTTTTTAATTTTGACCATTTCTCCTTTTCAGAAAAAAAATGCAAAATTTATTGCTTGGAAATTCGGAGACATGTAGAATAAATGATCAATTTACATTTTTCTCAAAAATCTAATACATAAAGCTGAGTGTGTGTGTGTGTGTGTGTATGTATATGTGTATGTCCGGGATTGGCATCTGCACCGTTGCAGCTACAGCCACAAAATGTTGCACAGTCACACGTCTGGACCCCGGGAGCGTCATAGGCTATGTTGTGAGGTGAAATTTTAACTCCACGCTTTCCAATTCACCAAACAATTTTGCCTCTATCTACATAATGGGGAAAAAGTGAAAGGAAAAGTGTTGGAGGCAAATTGACAGCTGCCAGATGTGAACAAGGGGGACTTAAAGAATGAGAGCGATGGCGCCAGAGAGTATATACCATACAATTGCTAAGGTGGGACCCCGACATGGGATACTCACCACACATGGGGATATGAACACACACAAAATGCGCCACACACTACCATGTGCTTGAACACATATACCACCCTCAGCACACATTTCACCACACATATACAGGTCCTTCTCAAAAAATTAGCATATAGTGTAAAATTTCATTATTTACCATAATGTAATGATTACAATTAAACTTTCATATATTATAGATTCATTACCCACCAACTGAAATTTGTCAGGTCTTTTATTGTTTTAATACTGATGATTTTGGCATACAACTCATGATAACCCAAAAAACCTGTCTCAATAAATTAGCATATTTCACCCATCCAATCAAATAAAAGTGTTTTTTAATAACAAACAAAAAAAACATCAAATAATAATATTCAGTTATGCACTCAATACTTGGTCGGGAATCCTTTGGCAGAAATGACTGCTTCAATGCGGCGTGGCATGGAGGCAATCAGCCTGTGACACTGCTGAGATGTTATGGAGGCCCAGGATCCTTCAATAGCGGCCTTAAGCTCATCCAGAGTGTTGGGTCTTGCGTCTCTCAACTTTCTCTTCACAATATCCCACAGATTCTCTATTGGGTTCAGGTCAGGAGAGTTGGCAGGCCAATTGAGCACAGTAATACCATGGTCAGTAAACCATTTACCAGTGGTTTTGGCACTGTGAGCAGGTGCCAGGTCGTGCTGAAAAATGAAATCTTCATCTCCATAAAGCATTTCAGCCGATGGAAGCATGAAGTGCTCCAAAATCTCCTGATAGCTAGCTGCATTGACCCTGCCCTTGATGAAACACAGTGGACCAACACCAGCAGCTGACATGGCACCCCACACCATCACTGACTGTGGGTACTTGACACTGGACTTCAGGCATTTTGGCATTTCCTTCTCCCCAGTCTTCCTCCAGACTCTGGCACCTTGATTTCCGAATGACATGCAAAATTTGCTTTCATCAGAAAAAAGTACTTGGGACCACTTAGCAACAGTCCAGTGCTGCTTCTCTGTAGCTCAAAAGTGGCTTTACCTGGGGAATGCGGCACCTGTAGCCCATTTCCTGCACACGCCTGTGCACGGTGGCTATGGATGTTTCCACACCAGACTCAGTCCACTGCATCCTCAGGTTCCCCAAGGTCTGGAATCGGTCCTTCTCCACAATCTTCCTCAGGGTCTGGTCTCCTCTTCTCGTTGTACAGCGTTTTCTGCCACATTGTTTCCTTCCAACAGACTTACCATTGAGGTGCCTTGATACAGCACTCTGGGAACAGCCTATTTGTTGAGAAATTTCTTTCTGGGTCTTACCCTCTTGCTTGAGGGTGTCAATGATGGCCTTCTTGACATCTGTCAGGTCGCTAGTCTTACCCATGATGGGGGTTTTGAGTAATGAACCAGGCAGGGAGTTTATAAAAGCCTCAGGTATCTTTTGCATGTGTTTAGAGTTAATTAGTTGATTCAGAAGATTAGGGTAATAGATCGTTTAGAGAACCTTTTCTTGATATGCTAATTTATTGAGACAGGTTTTTTGGGTTATCAGGAGTTGTATGCCAAAATCATCAGTATTAAAACAATAAAAGACCTGACAAATTTCAGTTGGTGGATAATGATTCTATAATATATGAAAGTTTAATTGTAATCATTACATTATGGGAAATAATGAAATTTAACACTATATGCTAATTTTTTGAGAAGGACCTGTACAAACCTCACCACATAAAAGTCGAAACACAAAAGTCACCGCTCAAAACTCAAAATTCACCACATGCAAAGCTCACCACATGCAAAATTAGGCTCACGCAAAACTAGCCACATGTGCAAAACTCACCTCATGGAAAACTCACCACACGCAATACTTGTACACGCGGAAAAATTGCCACATGCACAAAAGTTGCAACACATGCAAAAGTTGCCTCACACAAAACTTGCAAATACTCAAAACGCACCACACATAAAACATGCCACGTGCAAAACTCACCATGCGCAAAACTTGCTGCACACAACTTACTACACTAACCTGTCACATGCAACTCGACACAAAAAGTTGCTACACGCATGTCGCCACACAAAACTCATCTCACAAAAGTCGCTACATGCATGTCGCCACATGCAACTCAACACACACAACTTGACACATGAAACTCGCCCTAAAACACACACAAGTCTGGTATTATCCTTATCTGATTATCTGATTAATAAGCAGACAAACTACAAGAGCAGCAAATGTACTATATAGGAAATACGGCAGCTGTCAGTCACATCACCTGTCTATTATGTGTATGTGTGACCTAATATATACTGCCGGGGGGGGGGGGGGGGCTTCCTGATGGCTGGGGATTTGTCAGGCAGCCAATTTAGCTTACAAATACTGAGGTAAAAATACTGACCAAAAAACATGTCAACGAGGTCTAATAGACATACAAATGACATACAGGTACATACTATATACAGGGGAGATGACACACAGATATATACTATATACAAGAGGAGATGACATACAGGCATATACTATATACAGGAGGAGATGACATACAGGTATATACTATATACAGGAGCAGATGACACACAGGTATATGCTATATACAGGAGAATATGACTTACAGGTATATACTATATACAGGAGGAGATGACATACAGGTATTTACTATATACAGGAGGAGATGACACATGTGTATTCTATATACAGGAGGAGATGACATACAAGTATATACTATATAAAAGAGGAGATGACACGTAGGTTTTTAGAGGAGGAGATGACATACAGCAGGTATATACTATATACAGGGAGATGACATACATGTATATATTATATACAGGAGATAACATACAGGTATATACTATATATAGGAGAAGATGACATACAGGTATATACTATATACTGAAGAGATGACATGCAGGTATATACTATATAGAGGAGGAGATGGCACATAGGTATACACAATATACAGGAGGAGATGACATACAGCAGGTATATACTATTTACAGGGGAGATGACATACAGGTATATACTATATACAGGGGAGATGACATAAAGGTATATACTATATTCAAAAGATGACATACAGGTGTATACTATATATAAGGGAGATGACAAACATGTATATATTGAGGGGAAAATGAGAGGTATGAGGTGAAAATGAGAGGTGTGAGGTGAAAATGGGAGGTGTGAGGTGAAAATGAAAAGGTGTGAGTGCAAAATGAGAGGAGTGAGGGAAAATAGTGGAGTGATCAGAAAATGACAGATGTGAGGTTGAAATGACAAGTGTTAGGGGAGAATGAGAGGAGTGAGGGGGCAATGAGAGGAGTGAGGGGAAAATAAGAGGAGTGAGGGGGAAAATGAGAGGTGTGAGGGAGAAAATGAGAGATGTGAGGGGGAAAATGAAAGATGTGAGGGGGAAAATGAGGGGCATGATGGGAAAATAAGAGAAGTGAGGTGCTATAACTCTCCACAGATATTTACTATGCCCAGGCAACGCCGGGCTCTTCAGCTAGTATACCAATAAAGAGAAAAATCAGACAAACTGAAAATTGTGCAGTGGTCTCTTAATGTTTGCCAGAGCTATATATATTTTTTGCCTAAAATACAAAGAAAATGTGTAGTCTTTAACTTTTGGCCTTTTAGAGATCATGTCATCTTCAACTTTCTTAACTGGTCACAATCACAGCAGTTTTGTCCAGGGGTGTCCAAACTTTTACATGCAACTGTATATTGTATCAAAGGTAAAAAATATTACAACATAGGAACCACCAAACAGCAGATTATTGTTTCGCATCTATTCCCTAAATTTGGTTGCTAGGCTCATGATCATTACAGCTGCCTCCATTTACTGTGTCAGCAATGGAAAGTTAAGTCAAACACTTCCCAGGCTGCCACTGAACTGGTACTGTGCTATAAATAATGGCCAGCTTAATTAATTTTTTTGTAACTAATTATACAAAGTCTCCCTATTATGCTTGCCTGTATCACCCTACCCGAGCATATTTATATACCGTTCTGGGCTTTTCTGAGTTTCGGTGCTTGGCAACAATATTGAAGAGGATTTTCCTTAAATAAAACATGTTGTTTCATTAAAAAATGGCACAAAACTTTCCTCTTTGTAAGATTTACTAAAAGAAAGCAAATAAGGGGAAAGTACCCACAAGAAATTACTGCTGCTCCATTAACAGACGTGGCTATAAATTTTAGTCTTCTTCACTTTATGGGCTCTTAAAGGTTTCTGGAGCCATAATTTCCACTATTCTCTAAACGGTATGCTTTAGCCCCAAATGTTAAAATATTACTCTGCAGTAGGGAGCTAGTTGTCAGAATTAGGCAAGTGCACACTATATATATTTAGTGCTGTATGTCAGGAAAATCTCTAGCCCCAATGTGTGGAAATCGTTGATATACACATGTGTACAGTAAGTGAAAATAGGAACAAAATAATAACCAGAAAATTATATGCGCAAACATCACCATTTTTTCCATGTTGTGTCCATTGTTGGCTACACAATAAATATATATCTGTCTGTCACACTATTATCCCATCACGTGCAAAAAGTGAACAGAAAAAAGGCACGATTAAACGGATTTCATTTTAAAATAGTAATAGTTTTTTTTAAATACTCTTAAATAAAGTTCATATAATAAAACCAAGTAACCTCAGATCAGGTCACGCCCCCTGAAGAAGGTTGTGACGAAACGCACGTCAGGGTGGAGGGACACGGAACTTTCTCCTTACATTCAGTGAGTATTGTTAAAAGGCTTTTATCTGATTATGCCTCATCATTAACAGTCCTAATTCAATTTCATTCTTGTGTGGTTATTATTCATTATATTAGCATTGCTGATAATTTTATACAACACCACCTGAGTCATGATATAGACTGTGTATAGACTGTGTTGACGCTGCATTATCAGGAAATTTAAACTATTATCACTGCAGAATGTTATATAGGAGAAAGTAGCCTTATGTGTTCCTCACATCTGAGGTTACTTGGTTTTATTATATGAACTTTATTTAAGAGTATTTAATAAACTATTACTATTTTGGGATGGAATCCATTTAATCGTGCCTTTTTTCTGTTCACTTTTTGAACGTGATGTAATAATAGTGTGACGGACGGGTTAAATACATTGAAGTTGGCACCTTCAAGTTGCTTTGGATCTCGTTTTGATTTAACAATAAATATATAGTCTTTCTAGCACTCTTAAGAAGTAATTAAAAAGCAGGTTTTATAAAGTACCATATTTTGCAGACTAAAATATGCATCCCAAATTTTGGGGGAGGAAAATATGATTTTTTTTTAATAAAATGGAGATACATCTTATAGTCCGAATTTACGGTAGATTACCGGGGAGGTGGCAGCAGTAGAGTGGGGTCACATGAGATAGGTTTGCTGATACAGGAAGTCAGTGGCAGAAGGAATGGGATGATGCCGCGGACCCCGGGTTGGGAGGAGGGGTTGTTTCGGTGGTGTGAGGCTGCGGGCCTGGGGATTCAATAGATGTTGGTGATGAGGCAAGAGCGGAATTCATGCCCGTCACATTGATTTCTTGATGGTGAACTTTAGCAAAATGGCCACCAGAGGCAGCAAATGGGCAGCCTCAGTCTGCCGTGACAACCCCCTCAACCCAGGGTCCGCAGCATCGCTCCACGTCTGCCGTCACTGGCTTACTGCAGCAGCGATCCTGCCTCCTGTGACCCCACTCCACCGCCATCACTAGCCCGGTAAGCTACAATTGAACTATAAGACGCACTCCTATTTTACTCCCAAATTTTGGGGAAAAAAGAGCATCCTATAGTTCAAAAAGTACTGCAATAAACCAAATCAATACAAAATAAAGTAAAGTAAAGGAGTTGTCCCATCGAGATACCTAGGGGCGGCATGGTGGCTCAATGGGAAACATGGTGGCTCAGTGGTTAGCACTGTTGCTTTGCAGTGTTGGGCTCCTGATTTCAAATCCCACCAAGGACAACATCTTAGTATGGTCTTCCTCCCACATGCCAAAACATACTGATTTTAAATTTAGATTGTGAGCCCCAATGCAGACAGCAATACTGATGTATTTTAAATGGTTTTATATAAGAGACTGAAATAAATACAATTAATTAGTTTAACTTGAGAATATGGCCCTGACACTCACTCTCAGAGATGGAGAAGTGGTCTTGCATTCACAACTCTCTACATTCATTTCTTTGGGAGCTCTGAATATTAGAGAGAGTATTACCTTGCAATATCCTGCTGTTTGCGTGGAAACTCCTGAGTGGACAAGCTGCACTTACCCACAGCACAACCTTATTGTTGCCCTGATTCTTACTATAACTCCATATGTAGTAGGTGTAATAATACAAATATTAGCACTTGCCTCTAATTACAAATGTAATAAAGTTCTGATTCACTATGTCTCTTTCTTCATGTGCAGGGCATTAAAGTAACTCAGGTATCCATGGTTACGACCACTCATATAGTGACAGTTAGTTCTTGGTGGTCGTAACAATGGATACCCAAGCTACTGAAATGTCCTGCACATGAGGACTATAGTATATTACTTATTAGAGGTATTTGCTAATAATATTATTATTACACTTACTGTATACTGGGATAGGATGTTGGAGATGGGAATACACCTTTAATGTATATTTAGTGTTTGAAAATTCTGTCTAAACCAATTTTGGAGGTGTTCATAGATACAATGGATAGAAAGGAAAAGGGAAAAATATACCACGATGATCACAAGTTCACAAGTTTCCTAAGCAAAGCCGCTTCAGGAAAATTGCAGAGGTCACTTTTCTGCGGCAGCATCACCGGCAGCTTGCGCTCTATAATATTGAGTATAGAGAGCGGGCGGCTTCGGCTGAGTAACCGCTTTTACTGCTGAGTGTTTAACTTTTTAAGCAAAAGATGTAAGATAACACGAACCAAGTGTATAGCAATGTTGTATTGACATTGCAGTGCTTTATGTTCATTTTATGTGGTGCTTATTTATACGGATTCTGTGTGCCGTGAAAATGACACCTTGTGCTTGCTTCTACAGTATGTGGAGATTTTGGATACTTTTACATTCATGAAGCGTTTCCTGAAGTAGTTTTGAAGAGTTTTTCGAACATTTTTGGAGAGTTTACTTTCCTGAACCATTTGGCTTCAGCTTTTTGAGTACTTTGGAGCATTTTCCTTCATCTATTTGACCATTTGTCAAGTTTCAGATTACTCAATACCTGTTCCCTTCTTGCATGTGAATGGCAGGTGGTAATTGCAGGGCACATCATTCCATTCGCCTCTCTCATGCCAGATCATCACCACACAGTCTTCTCCAGTAGCAAAGAAGTTATCTGGCTGGTTTGGTCTCCAATTTTCATAAAGCTAGTAGCAAAAAACATAATGTTTTATTAAAGCTTGATGGAGGAAATCCAAACTGTCTAAAATATAAAGCCACCTATGATAGATTCAGCTGAATTCCAATTCTAAAACATTACCAGGTTCTGGAAGGATAAATTGTTTTATTGTCATTTTTAGCTTATTTTAAGTTCATACTACATCTTAAATCTTCAGGCTCAGTTCGCGCTAGCACTGGGGTCAGTTCAGTCAGGTTTTTATTGCTGTCTGTTGGTCATTACAGCACAGTCTGTTGTTATAGCTTTTCCGGAGATGAAAAAACACATGCATGGAGAGCCCAACAAACAGGCTCTCCATGCGTCATGACTATCACATAGCCGCAACACATGCAGCTGCGGAGCCGAACAGCTGATCAGCCAGAGCGGGTTCCCTCTGCAGCTTCTTCAGTAAGTGTAATAGCTTGCTGAATAAGCCCTGGCCCCATCAAATTCGTTCATCTCTAGTTATAGGCTAACACTGTTAGTGTCAGTAGTGGTTCTTGAAACGGTAGAGGCCTAGTGACAGCAGAGAAACTGGGAAGAGAAAGGACATCCTTATACAAGTTGTAGTTGGAAGCTGTCTACCTTAGGTGGCTAGCAAAACGCATGTTCAGGAAAAAAGCCATCAGCCATTTTGCATGAAACTGACCACCAATTCTCAACCAAAAACTGTGTAAAAGTGCTGCAACTTTTCTACTGCGTATTATTCTGGTGGTCAAGAGACTGTGCTCATTAAATGTAAGCGAATCCCCCGTGCTTGCAAATCATTAAAAGCCTGAAACTAGAAAGGGGTGGTCTGATACCTAAAATGTCCTTACTATCACTTTTGTAATTACCTTTAATATAAAATACCCTTTGCTTTTCCTTATCCAACTAATCCCTAAATGTGTTTTTTTTTTACTTCACTTCCTGTGACATTTAATTTGAGAGGAGCCTCAAACGAAGCATCATCATGATGTTGTGATTGCACTCACTTCCCAGCTTTTACCATCCCACCTAGAAGAGGACATCATCGGGGGTGGTACTACAATCACTTACTACAGTTTGTTTTATCACCACCCTCTCAACATATCCTGGATCCATGACGCTGATAGAAGCTGCACAATAAGTGATCACAATGCTAGCACTCTGCTTCTGTCCTCTCTGTCCACAGCGTCTTACCGTGAAAGGAGACGTCATCAGGGGTTGTTGGCAGAAGCAGCGTGAGTGACAGCAGAGCTACCCCACAGCTTCTATCAACGCCCTCAAACAAATCATCATCGGGGATGGCAATAGAAGCAGGATAAGTGACAGCAATAAAGCCACACAGCTTCTCTTGCAGCCCTAAAATGAATCATCATCACGGGGCAGGGATAGAAGCACGGGATGGGACAATGATGCTGCCCCCTGATGATGATTTGTTAGAGGGTGCTAACAGATGATGTGGGTCTGTGCATCTGTCACTCACCTTCATTCCATCACTGCCACTTGGTGGCATCTCCTTTCACAGTAAGATGCTGAGGTTGTTGAGGCAGAAGCAGAGTGTGGGCGCCATGGTTACTTCTATCAGCACCATGGATCCATAAAATCTTCATAGGGCAATGATTAAAAAAGTTATAGTAAGTGACTTATTGACACCCCCTGAGGACGTCCTACTTCAGTCAGGGTGATTGAAGCAGCAGGGAAGGGGATGCAGCTCCAACCTCCTCATGGTGTTTCATTTGAGACTCCTCGCCAACAAAACATCAAAGGAAGTGAAATGAAATAAACACATTTAGGGTTTTGCTGGATAGGGAAAACTGTATGGTATTTTATAATAAATCTAATTGCAAAAGTGCTTAGGGTATAAAAATAGATATTTAGAAATTATATTTTCGGTATCGAAACAAACCCTTCAAGCTTATGACCAATTAAAGTAGCAATATTTTGTTTGCACTAAAACTTGTCTGCCACAAGCTAAAACCGTAGCACAACCCCTTTTAATAATATCATAAAAAATCACACATCTTCTGTTTAAATAGTTTTAAAGATCTGTGTAAGATTAGGTAGAGAGGTCTGCTTTGTATTACTAGACTTTATTCTTAATCAAGGGTGCTTGAATTTTTCTTAGCTGCAATACCAAAAACAGTTGATGGACAGAATTAGAGCTTTATGTGTAATCAGATAGTTAAGCACACTTACCATAGGACTACCATCAGACCAACGGAAATCATTCTCCAGAGTTTTATCATTGAGTCCGATCCATTGATAGTCCTGTGCATTGCCTGTTATACATAAATAGGATTAAGAAATATATTGTTTAGGTTGGACAGGTAACAGAGGCTTCATTCGGGTGTACACATATTGCAGAAATGGCAATTTTTGCAAATTTTTCACATAGAATTCGTGTTGACACTTTTCATACTGTCTGTTTTAGGCTGGGTCCACATACATAGAGAGCGGCAGCTTTGTTTCCATTTGGTATTAAACAAAAACACCAATGGAAACTTATGGAGCAACCGATCTCAATCGACAAAAGAATTGTTCCCATGTGTCCAGAGCATTCATTTTTGCTTTGGACATGCGTCGGCATGATGGCCCAATATCCATGTTTCATGTAACATTTTGATCTGACCTCGGACCTGTACAAAACAGTAAATACTAAAGCAAAGCCTGATGCCAAATGAAGAATTTTTGCATCAGTTTTGTCATCAATTCTGATCCTCGGAGGCAATGGATATACGATAACCCGACCTTAGTAAACACTTGCATTTCCAATAAAACGCCAGTTCTGGTAACATTTATTTAAAACTCTACAAATGTTGCTGACGATGGTCATACAGTATTAGAGTATGGCTTCATTTCAGGTTTTGCTATGGGGCTGTTAGATTTTTTTTTACCCCTCTGGGTATTCTCTCTATCAAAGAGTTGGGTTCCTACATAGTCAGATACATTGAAATGCCCAGTGGTCCTTTTATTTACAGTATATATAATGGAATATCAGTAAAATACAAAGTTATATGAAAAGATGTACAATTGTTATATAAAGAGAACCTGTCACCACATGAAATAAAGCCAATTTTTGTCCTTATTTTATTTAACCCTGCTGTTGTCTTCGGTCAAAAACGACCGACCTTGAACTTCAATATTCTTTAAAATATTCAAGATGCAGCTCTGAAACCATTTAAGTCAATCAACCACAAGTTTCAGAACCGCATCTTGAACACCCCCAAAAATACCAAAGTTCAAAATCGGTCTCCCCAGACTGAAGACTTAAGAACAGAATTTCCAGGGGAGCAGCACGCATAAAACAAAAACAAAAAATATGCCATTTTTGACCTAGTGACAAGTCCTATTTAACCCTTTTAATACCTGGTGATTTTTTCTTTTTACTCCTTTGTTTTTTTCATCCCCTTCTTTCACGAGGGCATAAAGCATGACGCATGGTAGTTTTGAATTGCACCATTCATTTTACCATATAATGTAATAAAAACTAGGAAAAAAAGTCCTAATTGGCTGAAATAGTGAAAAAAAAATGCAATTTCACATTTGTTTCTTTGGGTTTTGTTTTTCTGTAGTTCACTGTGAAGTAAAAATGACCAGACAATTTGATTTTGTAGGTCAGTATGATTAGCCTGATACATTTTTTAAATATATTTTAATGGTTAAAAATGAGACTTTTGTAAAAATAAAAAAAAGTTTGTTTGTGTCTCCATTTTCCTAAACCAATAACTTTATGATTTTTTTTTGTCAGTGGATCTATATGTTATGAGTGCTTGTTTTTGGTGTGGCAAACTGACTGTCGTTTTCATTCATACCATTTTGGAGTACATATGACATTTTCGTAACTTTGCATTGCATTTTTTGGGGGAGTGCAGCCATCTAAAAAGGTAAATTCTGGCCTTTCTTTTTTTTCTTTTCATTATAGTTTAAATAATTTTATTGATGAGATTATTGCATAGATCAGACTGTTACTGACACAATGAAATCAAATACTTTTATAGAAGAAAAGGGAAAATGCTGTGATGAATCAAGGTGTGTAAGAGAGAATTTCACATTTCTTGAAGATAATTAAGACTTCATAACACGTACGCTCTCATCCAAATTACAGACATCAGACCTACAAGTTTCATCGTATGGCTTTAATTATGGCTGTTGTTAGCGGGAATCTGTCACAAGGCTTTTGCACCCTCTTTGGAAAGCAGCATGACATAGGGGCAGCGTTCCTGAATACAGCGATATTAACACTTAATTTACTGGGTGCAGCAGTTGTGAAAAAAAATCCTTGTTTTGTCTGCTGCAGATCTAGCAGTTCTCTGAATGAGGAGCTTTGTATAACCCCGTCCATACCACTGATTGGCAGTTTCTGTGTATACTGTACATTGCCAGAAATCTGCCAATTAATGGTGAGGGCTGGGTAACACAGAGCAGTTGACTAGAAGGCATGTGACAACTAGTCCTGTAGTAATAATCTTCTGTTGATAAAACACTGATTTTATTGAAACAGCAACACACAGACTAGTAAGTGACACATCATTAGAATCAGGCTCTCAGCCACTACATAATGCTGCTCTCAGATTACATAGCCAAACCTCCTGACAGGTCCCCTTTACATGACCAATTTCTTACTGCACACTTTGTAGACAGTGCGTAGAAAGATTTTAGGTCTTTTCAGTCTTAGCTATAGACATGTACCACTACATCTATGAAAAGTATTTTAATCGAAATACTGAACTCGAACAGCTATAAATATATATAAAAAATGAATGCACATAGAATAATAAACCACTTTGCGTTAAAAAAAGAAAATGAAATGTGCTTAAGGATGGAAATTCAGATTTATTCCTTCATATTCTTTTTTTCAGTATGTGCTTTTTATTTGATTTTCATATATTTTAAAGACCTTTTAATTAGAACACATATCCCTATTATATAACAGAAAACATATGGAGTCATAGTAGATGCTGCAATCTACTCACACGGAAAATGGAAAATGAGATCAACTTTATTGGCTATAAATAAAGGGTGGTAGCAATTTAAATGATTTTTTTTTCCAAAAGCAGTCATCCTCTCTAATAGTAGTAATTATGTCCGAAATAGTTTGCTGTCTCAGAAATACACAAAAAAACAATATTAGAAAATTTAAAAGAGACTGAGTATTACATATGATTTTAATCAGATTTTAATTATAAACTTTTTTTAATTAACATTTGGTGTTTTTATTCTCTGTGTGACTCATCTCTAGATAAAAGAATCCAGAATTACAGTATTACAGTTTCCGCTCTAAAACAGACATAGCAGACTGATAGTTACTGTTTTCTGTAGTTTACTTTTCAATTTTGCTAGAACAAAGATGATACATTTATGATTGGCTCAATCAGAGAAAATTAAATTTATATTCACTAACACCAGAAGATGTATAGAGCCAAATCCACGCTTCCAGACAACCATCAAGATACAGCTGACCAAAAAAAAATACTACTCACCATTCACAAACTCTTGTTCTTCGGGAGTCAAGATGCTAGATAGATGTGACTGATGGCTGCGACAAAGGTTTTCTCCATCGACCCAAGTTTCTCTCTCTGAGAAGTGTTTATAGCAGTATCCTTGGAATTTGGTCCATCCTTCTTCACACACATCAAGGTCTAAGAGATACAAGAAAAGATTGACGTGAGGAGAAAACATCAATAGGTTGAAGTTACTTGTCTGCCTCAAATCGTCTTACAGGATTCCCAAGGAGAGATCAAAACCTGTAGAATATAAAAAAGGACACTGACATCAGAGGGAACAGAGAATGTTATTGAGTTTCTTTTACCTAAGATTCTAGAGTAACAGGAAGAAAGAATCAGACACCTCAGGCATACAGAAATTCACAACTTACACAGGTATAAAAGAATGAGATTTCACCTGCAGGTACCTTTCGAGATGGCTTTTGAGTATTAGATTCTTAGGAATATTTAGAAAAACAGAAGGACTGGCATTAAAGTTCCTCTAACCACATCCTCAACAGAAAAATATAAATATATTGTTCCGCTTCTAGAAAAATGAGACAGCTATTTTAGATTTTATTTTATGTCATCATGATCACTAAATTAGCAAAATAAAGAAAGATAAAGAACTGTTCTTTATTGGATGGCCAAAAGAATCTAGTAGAGGCACAGTGGAGACCTTCAAATGGTGGTGTAGATGTCTATAGCTAGTGTTTGGACTCAAGACAATATTTTCATGCTGCTAGATAGAACAATTACGTAAGAAAAGTAAATTAAATAATCCTAATTTTATTAAAAGCCTGGTATAATTTAGGTATAAAAATACATGTTATGTAACAGTCGTTCACTATGGAGCTTGAAGCATCTGCTATTTGAGTGAAAATGTAGTCGTTAAATAGTCTAACATCTTGTGTATTCCTGCATCTATCAATACGAATTGTCAAAAGTGGATGAAGAAATGAATAGATTTTCCATTATTTGAAATTAATATTGACCTTTCTGTTGCATAAAATATATTTTCACTTTGTTTCTACTTGTTAGTAGATCGTCTAAATGGAATACAGCAAAATAGTTTTTTATCTATTCATACAGAAAAAAAGAGCGTATTCACGTATTAGAAATCAGTTTATTATCATTATGCCTGATAGCTTAATATTCTTTTTATTTTTAATAAACCTTGCTAAATTCTTATATTTGCATCTTTCTTGTCATGTAGAATATATTATGTGTTTCAGAATATATTAAGTCTGATAAACACAGTTTATGGGTGTATCCAAACTTCTCACAATTGCAACACCAAGAAGGAAAGTTGTGGAATTCTGGAAATCACAGGACTGATAGACATGTTAATGATATGAAAATGATGAAATAATGGAAAGAACATTTTCAAAACATAACTATTTATTTAGCGTTGTCTAATCCAATACCGGGGGAGAGTGAAGTGGCCGCTGACTGACTGCAGGGGTTGCATGACGTAACAATGTCACGCATGCCCTGGGAGAGCCTCGGAGGGGCTGACACCACTAGAACGGCGCCGACACCAGAGCTGAGAAAAAGTGTTATTAATTTACTTGGGGCAAACATATGGATTGAGAAGGGGATGTCCGAGTAGTGGACAACCCCTTTAGTATTATTTTAATTCCCAGTATCCACAGTTTCAAGTGTGCTCTAAAAACATTTCTTAGACTGGCCTAGTACCTTACTAATATAACTATTCTCCATTCTCCCTTCTTAATGGTTCCTCAGAATCTGGTTCCTTCTATGAACTATTCCCACACCCTCCATGACTCAGTAGCACTTTGTACCTTTACAATGGCGCCGACACCAGATGTGAGTAAAAGTGTTATTAATTTACTCAGGGAAAACATACAGATGGCGAAGGGGTTGTCAAACTAGTGGACAACCCCTTTAGTGCTGTTTGAATTATAGGCACCCACTAAAGTTACTAAAATAAAGTACACAAATCAAAAGAATCAACTCCCAGGAATGTACTGAAGATCACAACTATAGTTGAACCAGAATTGTAAACATAAGGAAGCAGAAACTTACTTCTATCTAGTAGGTGTGCAGAGATCACTGCAGGGTATACTCAGTTGAAGACAGGGTGTGCTTCACAAGATGCCCACAATCGGTGGTACACGGTTCAGCTGGACGTAGATGTGCGGTACAGTGCTAAGGGAGCATCCTCCCTGGTTAATAGAAGAAACCTTCGTAGCTGTCGTGCAGCTTCGTTTGAGGAAGAAGGTCCGAGTACCTTGGAAATGTGTCGGAAATCTGACCCCTTTGAGCGCTTGTCCTCTGGTGACGTCACCAACACTAAACCCCGCCCTCCACACTTACGCGATCCCACGGCGGCGTCTCTCAGCCAGAGCATGCTGACGCATATTCACCTAGCCGCTACGGAGGTTTCTTCTATTAACCAGGGAAGATGCTCCCTTGGCACTGTACCGCACATCTACGTCCAGCTGAACCGTGTAACCACCGATTGCGGGCATCTTGTGAAGCACACCCTGTCTTCAACTGAGTATACCCTGCAGTGATCTCTGCACACCTACTAGGTAGAGGTAAGTTTCTGCTTCCTTATGTTTACAATTGTAGCTCAACTATAGTTGTGATCTTCAGTACGTTCCTGGGAGTTGATTCTTTTGATTTGTGTGCTTTATTTTAGTAACTTTAGTGGGTGCCTGTAATTCAAACAGCAACTATTGGAAGCGCAGGTGTTTCTATGCTTTATTGGTTTTATATTCTCTATTCTCCTTTCTTAATGTTTCCTCAGAATCTGGTTCCTTCCATGAATTATTCCCACACCCTCCATGCACTTATTAGCACTTTGTATCTTTACTTATAAGCATATTGGCTGATGATTGCTTCATGTAGCATTATTTGAATGCCCCTATTTATTTTATTGATGGCTGGATCGTACAACACAAGCACTTTTTACCATTTACCTTTTGTGTCCTCCCTGTTTCCTCACAGATTGTAAGCTGGCGAGCAGAGCCCTCACGCCTCTTGTTAGGTGTTGAATTATTTGTTATTCTGTATAATGTTGGTCTCCCCTCTCACATATACCAAAGCTTGCAAAATCAACAGACAACCCAGGCACACCAGCCTGGCCAAAGAACTAAGCAGGGCTTCTAGGGTTGCTGAGCAGAGATGGAAAAGATCCCACTCCAATGAGCACTTCATCGCATTCAAACAGACCCTCACTACTTTCAAGGCCACACTCGCTACAGCAAAACAAACCTACTTCTCATCTCTCATATCCTCTCTGTCTCACAATCTTAAACAGCTATTCAACACTTTGATTTCTCTCCTCTGTCCCCCAGCAAATCCATCCTTTCCACTCATGTTAGCTGAAGACTTTGCCTCATTCTTCAAGCAGAAGATTGATTGCATCAGAGAAAGATTTGGTCTACAACTCCCAGAGCCCCAGAGCCCCTGCTCCATACTACTAAACCCTCCTCCTCCAAAACCAATTTCTTCACCATTGCAGAAGATCAACTTTCCACTCTTCTCTTAAGATCACATCTCACCACATGGTGCACTTGATCCGATCCCATCACACTTCATCCCAAACTGCACCACAGTCTTCATCCCAACCCATTTCTTCAACCTATCATTAACAACTGGTGTTTTCCCCTCATGTTTCAAACATGCCTCAATCACATCACACTCAAAAAGCCCTCTCTTGACCTAACCACTGTATCTAGCTATCACCCCATCACTTCTACCCTAAAATGCCTAAAAACTACTGGAACAACATGTCCATTTTGAATTGTCTTCCCACCTCTCTTCCTGCTCCCTCTTTGACCACTTACAATCTGGCTTCCGACCGCATCACTAAACTGCCCTAACTAAAGTCACCAATGATCTATTATCTGCCAAAGCCAAGCAAAACTACTCTGTGCTCCTTCTCCTTCTCCTGTCCTCTGCCACTGACACGGTGGACCATTCCCTATCACTACAGACCGTTTTTATTTACTGGCATCACAGACTTGGCCAAATCTTGGATCTTGTCATACCTAACAGACCGGACATTCAACATCTCCCACTCACACACCACCTTGCCCCCTGTCGGAGTCCCGCCTGGTTCAGTCCCAGGGCCCCTGCTCTTCTCCATTTACACCTTTGACCTGGGACAGCTCATATAATCTCATGGCTTGCAGTATCACCTGAATGCTGATGACACACAGATCTAACTCTCTGGACCAGATATCACCTCCCTACTAACCAGAATCCCACAACGTATGTCCGCTATTTCATTCTTCTTCTCTGCTAGATTTCTAAAACTTAATATGGACAAAACAGAATTCATAATCTTTCCCCCATCTCACTCGACTCCCCTAACGAACCTATCCATTACAGTAAATGGCTGCTCACTCTCCCCAGTCCCACAAGCTTGCTGCCTTGGGGTAATCCTTGACTGTGATCTCTTCTTCAAAGCACATATTCAAGCCCTTTAAACTCCCTGCCAACTTCAACTCAAAAATATTTCCCAGATCAGATATTCCACAACCATGTCCATGCACTCATCATCTCACTTCTTGACTACTGCAACCTCCTGCTCTGTGGCCTCCCCTTTAACAGTCTCACACCCCTCCAATCTATTTTAAATTCTGCTGCCTGACTAATCCACCTGTCCCCCTGCTATTCCCCAGCCTCTCCCCTCTGTCAGTCCCTGCACTGGTTCACCATTATCCAGAGACTCCAGTTCAAATCTCTAACCATGGCATACAAAGCCATCCACAACATCTCCTCCATACATCTGTGACCTAGTTTCCCGGTACTTACCTGCGTGCAACCTCTGATCCTCACAAGATCTCCTTCTCTACTCCCCTCTTATCTCCTCTTTCCACAATCACATACAAGATTTCTCCCGCACATCACCCCTACTCTGGAACTCTCTACCACAACATTACAGACTCTCGTCTACCATGGAAACCTTCAAAAGGAACCTGAAAACCTCCCTCTTCCGACAAGCCTACAACATGCAGTAACCAACGTTCCACCAAACCGCTGCATGGCCAGCTCTACCATCACCTACTGTATTCTCACCCATCCCTTGTAGATTGTAAGCTCTCGCAGGCAGGGTCCTCTCTCCTTCTGTACTAGTTGTGACTTGTATTGTTTAAGATTACTGTACTTGTTTTTATTTTGTATACCCCTCCTCAGATGTAAAGTGCCATGGAATAAATGGTGCTATAATAATAATAATAATTATTATTTTTATTATTATTATAGAACTGAATATTTCTCATTTCTCAGAATTCTTAGAATGACATTATCTAAGCATGTGCAATTCAGGTATAATTGCAAAAAAATAAGAGAAATGTATCATCTTTTTAGCTGGCATTGAAAAATTATAAAATTTATAGCAAATGGAATTTGTGCAACATTTTGCGACTGTTTTCCTTTTGTGACCTGCCTCTAAAATTTTTTCAACAACTGGGCTCGGGTCCTGTGGGCTATAAGTTTTAGATTAGACAATTAAAAGCCAGTCTGGGTAAACTCCCCCTATGTCTAAGGCTGGTTTCACATTTGTGTTCGGGGGCTTTGCAGAGGGCTGTGTACTTCCTACGTTAAGCTCCTCCTACTTCCGCATACTTCTGCATGCGTTCTGCGTACCAATCTTTAACATTGGGTATGCAGGACATGCGGATTTATGCGGATGTATGTGGATGCGCTGTTTTAACGCACCCCCGTCCGCACATGATGCAACTTGTTGCGCTCCCGTGCAGTCGACGGGCGCATCAAAACAACACATCCGCAAACATCTGCATACACCTGCATGTCCTGTGTACTCAATGTTAAAGATAGGTACGCAGGATGCATGCGTGAAGTATGCGGAAGTAAGCAGAGCTTAATGGAGGAAGAACGCAGCCCTCCGCAAAGCACCCAAATGCAAATGTGAATTAGCATTACTTCTTCAGAGTACTTTACAAATATTCCTCTACTCAAAGCATTCAATAAGCTGTTTAAAGAAATGATCTTTTGCTGTTTCTTTAGTAAAAAATGCAACCAGTTACTATTTGTTATGTGTGTAGAACTGTTGCCCACATACGAGTGTCACCCTTAAAGTCTACAGAGAGCCATCACGGGTCATGTAATTATGAATTTCTTTAAAAGTAGTCGCATTTAAAAAAAATATAACTTTTGACATATAAGAAGATTGCAGGTGTTCCAGGTACTCACCAATCCCTAAAACAAGGAGGGAGCAAAAGTGTTTAGTCATGTGCCTGAAAGACTGAAGATGAGTTCAATAGGAAGTATATGAAGCCCACCTTCAGTGTTGAAGGTGAGCAGAACTCGGCTGAATGCCTCTGCCTCCTCTCCTATATCAATTGGTGAGAGCCTCACTAAGATATTTACTTAGTAGTATATTTATTGAAATGTATTTTTATAATTTTTTTCACTGAAAATATAACCAGTTACCACTGTTTTGTTAAGTATGTAGGAGTGGCTCATCTGCTTATTGTCTAGACCAGAAGAGGGCGGCTGCATGGTGCTGCTCGTTGGCCTGTTTTTAACCCTTCCACTGTCTCAGTCTGTGGGCCAGACTGGAACAGCATGAGGGCCATATGTGGCCTGCTGGCTGCACTTTGCTCAGGTTTGGTCTAGACCATTGTCCACAATCGAGTCCACAGGGAGCCTGAAAGATCAAATATTTAGAAGGTTCTTGATGTGTAAGCATATTTTTTGAAGGTTGTCACATGGAAGATTTGATTGTTGGGGGTCCAGATGCCCAACTCTCATAAAACAATGGGGAGCAGAATGCCTCAGCTATACACAGCTATACTTAAAGACTGAAGATGGACTGAACAGTACAGTGTTGGAGCAGAACAGAGAAGAACAGCAGTGATTGGTGGGGGTCTCTGCAAAATATCAAAATATTCAAACATGTCTCTAGCTACACTTTAATATTGCAGGGCTGATTTCATGTGTTTCACTCAATGAATACTGCATGTTTTCCAAATGACAAATTCTAAAGATAAGACTTTCTTAGTATTTCTTGGGGATAGTTTGGAAAACACAAGTTTGGACAATGCTTGGCATTAAAGATAGATGTAGTGTAAACTTTGATGCAAATATCACATGGAATTTAATTAAATCAGGTAAGTGAAATACTGTCTCTAGAACTAAAAAAAATACTTTGTTTTAATTAGACTTTTAAAATTATACTACAGAGGTAAATGGAGGCTGTTATATTTTACATTTTATAGTGTTTAGGGAAATGTATTGTCTTACATATTATAGTCTTCATAATAGCAGTCGAATCATTAATTATTTTACTTCACTAAACATTTCAATTTTTTTTGTAATATTAAAAAGGAAAAATCATTAACATTCTTGTTACAGTTGCATAATTTGCTAAAACCTGGAAAATTGCATAAAACTGATTAATTTAATCTATATGACTTTAGCTTATTTTATTTACTTATTGTGTTTTTTTCGATTATTCACTAACCACAAAAATAACTGTCATTTCATTTAAAACTATTTATTTTGAAGGAAATTAATGAGAGATTTCCAAGGTGACCAATCAATACTTGGGGGAGTCTTGGTGTGGACCTTTTTATTACTTTTAAAATTTGTCATCTACACCAAAAACAAAGGTTTTGGCTGAAGGAAGTCTTTCCATGTAGTGGTTCATCTTTATAAAGGAACCTGCAGGTGATTTAAACTTTTAAGAGAAGAAGAGTAAAAATCAAGGTCTGTCCTGATGAGATCCTTTTCAAGGTCAATTCCTGTAATCTGAAATAAATCACATTAAAAGTGGAGGATGAGAAGAGAGACTAAAGGAAACAAAAATAGGTTATTTACTTTTCTCTCACATGTAGGACTGTATTAGCAAAGAGCCCACTAAGAAACAAGCACAATCATTTGCTTTCGAAGGAGGGATGTTCTGTTTGAGTGGGATGCAGTTGTTAGTATAATTAGCTCAAGCCACATTGGTCGTACCGATCTGACACAGGTCCCCTCCGTAGCTGGGAAGGCATAAGCATTTGAATGAGTCGATGCCATCAACGCAGGTAGCTCCATTCACACAAAGACTTGGTAGGCACTCATCAATGTCTGTAAGAAATCAAGGTTTTGCCATTAGGACTCCTAGTCTACTACACTGATGAAAAAAGGAGGACTTTTGAGGTTGCGTGGACTTTGCTTTTCAGCTGCTGGTTCTGGTGGTCAAAATTACATGCCTGCACTCAAAGCCATGGACTAGTTATAGAAACACTTCCCTTTTATGTTTTCCACGTTCAGCAGTATTCGCGGCCATCCAGAAGTGTTCCTATCTGTTGCTGGCTCCACACAATGTTCTGCATACAGAGGAATTTGGGTGACTTTCAGCAGAGAAAAAACTGTGAAGATGATGAAGGACTACAGCAGTGCCTCTTCATTCTTAGGATAAGTGAGGAACCCAGAGTTCAGACGTCATTTTATAAGAACACCCCTATAATGGCCCTGTGTATATCGCTATTCATTCAAAAACTGTGCCATATTTTTGCACCTGCCTTGAGAAGGAATAGTCCTGTATGTGCCAATAGGTCAGGAACAGGGGGTATCCTGTGTGGCAGGAATACAAGTGCAAAAAAATTTAGGAAAACTAACTCATCATTATGGCTCAAGGCATATAGGTGAACCGAACTCCGTTATGACCAAAAGTGTTGAATCCAAAGAATAACAATGGGCTAGTGCCAGCTCCTTTAAGAAGTAGTTTTTTATTAACATACATTAAAAATACATTTCATATTGCATGGGGAAAATGCAATGCCTTTCGATAACACATCGGCGTTCTTTGTCTGAGCTCAAAAAACGCCGATGTGCATTCGAAACACGTTGCCTTTTCCCTCATGCAATATAGAATCTATTTAAAATGTATATTAATAAAGGACTACTTTTTTTTTAAAAAGAGCTGGAACCAACCCAATGTTATTCAGTGGTGATATACTTTGTATATCAGATCCATCATGGCTTCTGTTATGGAAGCAAGCCACATTGCCAGTATGATCATAGTCAAAGACAATGAAATGGATAAATAGCTATGGTCACTAAGAGTATCCGATACAAAAACACATAGTACATAGCCAATGTATACTTTTCATCTTCGTATGGTATAAATTAAATCTTTGTTATTCTTTTAATGCTTTGCAGGAATTCTCTAGTGGCTGAACTGTGCCTAATGCATTACGCTATTGCGCATAGAAGACTCAGGCTTGCTAAATGTCAAGGATTGAATTAGAGAAATCTGGCATTAAATGTCTATATAATCATAATTATTTGGATGTCTAACTTCCTCTAACTAAGTGCATTCCCATAATGAGCAAAACAAAGAAATTGTAGTGTTTGATTTTTTTTTACAAGAGGTTTCTTTAGGGTCATTTATCACTAACCAGAAAGGAATCTAGATTGCACACTGACAGATTGGACCTCTTGTGTTTGCATTAGCATAAAACCTACTCTTTATAGCACACACTCCTCTTAAATTGCACAGGCATGTGTTTAAATAGAAAAAAACAAAAACATTTTTTCAATGGTTGTTGAATAATAGACCCTTTTAATGTTCTTAGAGTTACATTATCACATAGAGGGATGGAATGGGATGGAATGCCTATTGTATAGGTTACGATGAGCCTTTTTTATACTTGAAAAAAGTTGCATTGGTATAAACTTTGTATGAAGCTGGAAACACAACATGTCTTCTTGTAAGCTTTCTATGGCCTTCTCGGTTTCATAGTAAAAAGAGTTAAAGGGAACCTGTCACCTGAATTTGGCGGGACTGGTTTTGGGTCATATGGGCGGAGTTTTCGGGTGTTTGATTCACCCTTTCCTTACCCGCTGGCTGCATGCTGGCTGCAATATTGGATTGAAGTTCATTCTCTGTCCTCCATAGTACACGCCTGCACAAGGCAAGATTGCTTTGCGCAGGCGTGTACTATGGAGGACAGAGAATGAACTTCAATCCAATATTGCAGCCAGCATGCAGCCAGCAGGTAAGGAAAGGGTGAATCAAACACCCGAAAACTCCGCCCATATGACCCAAAACCAGTCCCGCCAAATTCAGGTGACAGAGTCCCTTTAAGTTTCCGGGGCCCAGCATGCTTTGTGTTTGTCAGCAAGCAGCAGCAATTTGAACCAGCGCTGAATGCACCCCGGCTGACCATGTAACTTGTTCTCCTTTTTTATTATTTAATTAGCAACAATTAAGTTTAAAGCACGCTGTAAAAGGGAAAATTAGGCATTTAGCTAAAGCAAGGCATATAGCGGAGGGAGGGGTTTAATAGGCAGGAGATTAGGACTTTTTAAGCTTCTACTTTGAATCTAGTGGGTCACTTGTGAGATCTCACGCATAATTCCTGGGGGAAAAAACAAAACAAGGAGAACAACAAATCACAGTGTCAAATAGCAAGAAACACCTCAAATATTAGCTCAGATTTCATAGGGTCATTGGATTTTTATTTCAGAGAACGTTATTGTAGCATAGTTGCCATTAAAATGTAACAACCAGACGGCCTGAGCCTTTTTGTCACAGGAAAATCAAGCATAGCAAACTTTGTTGATAAATGACTAGAGATGATCAAATCTGCAAAGATTCGAATATGGCAAATCATGCAGATTTATCAAGGAAATTCTTTTTGCATCGAAGTTATGCGCATATGATGCTCTAGTGTCTAGAAAAACCCCAGGACATAAATAATGTAAAAAGTAAAAAATAATAAAAATAATACCTCACCGCACTCTTGCCTTGCCACCCCGTTCGTTTTGCTATGCCTCTTTTATTCTCCTTTCCTAGTTGCACCCTTCTTCTTCAAGCTGCTTAACTCTGGGCCGTGACTACTGGACCACTAGGTCACTGCATTGCATAAGACTAGTCAGCACTTCAGGGGTTGCATATACTGAAGTTATGATGTGCAATACAACAGCTTGGCATACGGGAATGTCAGGGTCTAATTGTGCTGGGAGCTGTGGCCCAAAGGGAAGCAGACCAAAAGAAATGCATGTGACAAGGAAGACAACAAGAAGACCCATGGAGGACCAGATATAAGGCTGCAGGGGTGGAGAGAAGTGAGTAGTGTGGAGGGTATTCATTTTTTCATTAACCTATTTCCAAAGTTCTATGGTTCAGGAAAATGGCCGCTATTTTGCTGAACTGGTAGTGAGTGACTTGCAAATATTCCGTATTCTGGAGATTACAAATTTTTGAAAAACTTGAGGAGAATTCATATCCACTTGAATAAATTTGCTTATCTTGACAAATGAACCATTACATGTTGAACACTTGTGGCTACATATATTTTAATAAATCATCATCATCATATATAATCACCATATAATATACTAGTTATCAACAGGGCACAAAAATACATAATATCATATGAGAGGGCAAGATATGAAAATATTATTTTGCCCAGATAGTGTCCATCTTCTCACCACTAAAGATGCTCATTTATCCAATAGCTACCCCTTCTGACTCCCTCATACAGATGATGCATGCTCAGTTCATCCAAATAGGCATGTGTTTTCTATGGGGACAGGGGTGTACCCCACTGACAGACACCTCTGGTGGCTGCTTATCTGCCCTGAGAACAAAAATACCATGCATTAACATGAAGCATGCCCTATCCTTCTTTTCCCCGATGCTATGTATTGTGAAGTGTCTCACACCCATAGGAAGGACAGCCATGTTTGCCAAAATCAATGGCTACAATTCAGGGGTTATTATTGGACTTTGGACTGCACCTGTAGCTTCATAGTTAAAATTGAAGAATCACATGTTGAATTGATCCAAAATCTAACTAGTATTTCCTGCTAGCTTGGTCCACACCATTAGATCAATATGAATAAATTGTATTTTTTTCCAGTGATATCTGATAGGGGCTATCTTTATTCACACGACTAACTGTATTGTGCTACAACTCCAACGGTATGATGATTTCTATAAATAATAGGAAACATTCAAGAAGTCTATTTAAGATCTCTGTATAGCAAGAAAAGAAAAATGATATTATTGAGGTAGAGAGATTGGACTGTGTGGGCTAAAACAGATAATCCCAAAATATCTACTTGCTGGCATTCGTATCATTTGTCCTGTGTATTGCTGTGTGCAATATATTTTTATCAAGTAAAGCATTCGAAAACCACAATAACAGAATATTAGAATATTAATTAAAACATTTAGAGCTGGTATCGTAGCTCAGTGTTTTTCTACCTATGATATATAACATAACACTTGACATTTTTAGAGCTTTCTAATGACTTTAGAACCGCTAATGACATTTACAACCACACATTGAAAAACAGTCAGAAAATGGGTAATGCACACTAACGGCTCAATGGTTGTGTATTAAAACAGTTATATGGAATGAATAGATGCCATAGTTGCTCAGGTGCCCAGTGATTGACAAGCACTTTACTAAAGCAATATTATACAGTAAATGATTGCTAAGAAATAATTCTACAGGACTTTTTCTCTTTTTAAGGTATTATTTAAAACTAAACTATAAGGTTTCTCAAAGATAACAAAGTCATGTTTGCTTCCTGTAAAAAAAGAGTTCTACATCTCCAAAGGTTGTGTGTGAAAATGAAGAACAGTCCAATCACCTTCAATGGAGCTGCAATAACAGACACAACTCATCCCACTGCTGTTTTTAAGAAAAAATCCATGTTTTTTGATACAGGAATATCCTTTAAAGATAATTTTTTCCCCTCTAGTTATTGTTTTTGCACTTTAAAAATACCTTATTACTCCCTAGAAACTTAATGATGGAAAAGGAGAGAAAAAATTTAAAATTTTTCTCAAATATACAATTAGAAAAACGTAAAAAGAGATCACCTCTAATTTAGTGGTCTGGTCTGGTCCTTTCGGAAAAGGAGTTTGAAGTCAGCTAAAGTATGCCTCTCTATTATCTTACTATTTTGACAACTGTGTGAGCCTTCCACTTTTGATCTGGGAGATGCTAAATGGTGGAGGGCAATAGGTATGCGCAGAATGGACATACAGGAGGAATGTTTGATGCTAATTTACTGCTCTCTTATACTTCTTTATGAATGTTATTATAAAAAAAGGTATGCAAGATGCGTTCCTGTGTATTACATAGCAGCAGTGGGAGGAGGAGGGGACAAATAACAGTAAGGGAAGTACAGTTGGTCAAATCTTAGATCCTCCTGTGGGTGTCTGTCTACAGAATGTAGTGAGAAATTCAGAATGATTCTTTCATATTAACCAATCCCTTATTTTGCAGATCTTGTAGCTGTAGGTGTTCATCCATTTGTAGATTAACATTTTAAAAGAAAATCTAGTCTTCCTCCTTTTTCTGCTTTATAATTCACTTAGTCATCTTATTATATGGTTGATAATAGAGTTGAGAGAATATATTCAAGTGGAATTGAATTTTACTCAAATTTTACAAAAAATTTTTGTGACTTGCTTCTGCCACAAGCGGCTAAAAAATAAACAAAAACATTGTATGCTCAACTTATCGCTCACCTCTTTGGTCCCTCCATACCTCAACATCATTCGTTCAACATGAGTCTCACCTTCTGATCTCCTACATGAGTGCTGAAATTCCTTGATGAGGTCTGAGACGGTTTTGTGCATACATGTGCAAAGTCACGGTGCACACCGTGATATTGTGATGCTATGACCTTTTGTGAGTTTGTGCAGAACTCTCTTGGGCCTCAACAGAAGCAGAAATCCTAGCATGGCATGAGTTGGTATTTCAGCACTCACAGTAGCAATCAGAAGATGCGATGAGGGCCGGGAAGGTGACAGCGAGGAGCGGACTCGAATTTCCTGGGAAAAAAACGCATGAACAGGCAAATTGCAATTTTGCTTTATCCGTTCATCTGTACTTGATAACTGACATAAATAGCCATATTCTGTGGAAAGTAAAGCTTAGGATCCTGGTTGCAGGTAAATATACACCTGCTTTGCGTTTTATTGGTTCACTACCCATTAGGATGCATTGGTGAATTAATTGCACTATGTCTTTTGGTGAATTTATGAGAAAAATAGGGAAACCTATTCCCCCATTGGAATATATGGATAAAAGAGTCAACAAAATGATGACAGGCCACATGTTTGGTTTCCCTATCATTTAAGATAGGGGTGTCCTGGATTTTGTTGTCAATAGACAAGAGCATTAGTTACAAGGGACCTGAGTAAGTGTACAATGCACGTATTACTTACATAGATAATCTTATTTCATTAGTTCTTAGAAACAATATTTTAATTATGCAGTTATTTGTATCGTCGTCTGTATTTCTGGTAACAAAATTTTTTTTTCCATATACAGTATATAAAATGAATAGGTGTTTAAAATACCTGTTAGATCGTTTTTTCATTCTTCTCTAAATAAAAAAGTACAGATAGAAAAGAAAAATAAATAAATATATCTTCTGTTTATACCCTTTTGAGTCTGAAAGGAGGATGTTATGGGCAATGGGGTAATTTAGCATATAGTCAGTTTTATAGCTGCAGACCCGCAATGCATAAGGTACACCACTAGTAGAGGTGAGCAATGTTTATTCCCAGTCTGGTCATTTATGTGCGGGGTCACAATATGTAGCAAACCTACTGATTGGTTTCTTTTTTCATCTAATGATATTGTCCCGCTATGTGGGTTGGAATTAGACAGGCTCTACAACTGTTGGATACAGACTAGCTTTGAGTAAATCTTATGCTTATTTCTACCCTCATGCATTGCCAATATTGTCAGCATTATTAAACAATTGGGAAAAAAGATCAAAAAGATTATGCAGATATAAAATAGATATCTACAACCATGGTATTGCTACACTAGATCAAAATAAAATTTCAAAATGATGAGTAGAGAACAAGCCCAATGATTTCCTTACCTTTTGTAGCCTTGCTTTCATACACTTTACTTGGAATCACTGCCATTTAGCTGTCATTCTTCATCAACTGTTTACTTAAAGTAATGTGTTTGAAGAAGCTCAATATAAGCCGCTTCCCTTAATTAACGCAATGAAATAAGCTATAAAATGTATACATATGTCAATAATATACGAAATTACAAGAATTTACCTATGTCACAGCTGTCTCCTCCATATCCTGATGGACACAGGCAATGAACTCTCCCTTCATTTTCTACGCATGTTCCAATTCCACACTGGATATCTGCACATGTCCCAAATATTCCTGTAGTTACCCAAAATTCATAAGTTAACTAATGTAAAGCATGCAGCAATATAATTCCCCAAGATGTACATTGGGCCATACTCAATATCCACATGCCTTCAATTTTATATGGATGCATGCACAGTTGTTTTGTTTGACATTTTCCAGATTAATAGAATAATGAGATTTAAAATGCAATATATTATTCATGTTTTCAATCAGGCAAACCATTGAGCTTCTGCCTGACCCTTAACTCTCCCAACAACATGTGAGAGGACAATTGGGAGAGCCGCATACAAACTAAACTAAAGTTGTCCAAATCCCCAATTTCGGCAGAATCAGTCAATAATCTAATTTTTATAGGCGGCCTACTAATTCTCTCCACTAGATGATTAAGAGGAAAAGAGGGTGAAGCAGCTTGAATTGTAACACACATCACTTTTATTCTTCAGGAAATAAGTTGGTGCCAGAGGTACCTGGCAGTGACTTTTTCTGCTCTACCTTAAAAAATCACATCACCACTATCTGTGCCAAGTGCGCATATGTATAGCGGAACCAGGAGAAATAGCTTTGTCTGTCAGCTCTCACAAGTGTATCGTGGCCTTAAATAGACTTTTTACAAATTTTGTCATGCTGGACTGGACAGCCGATGTTATAGCGAAAAAACGTCCCTTTTTTATTATGCCTCTCAGCTGTAGGGATATTAGCAATTAAATATTTGGCACTCAGTGAAATATTAACTGCAGTTAATAGCGCCACACTTCTCTGTTGTGTAATATTTATTTATTTATTTTACTCACTTTTACAGTGCCATTAATTCCACAGTGCTGTACACACATTATTGGCACGGTCCCCATTTGGGCTCACAATCTAGAATACCTATCAGTATGTCTTTGATGTGTGGGAGGAAACCCGAGTGCCCAGAAGAAACCCACTCAAGCATGGGGAGAACATGCAAACTCCTTGCAGATGTTGTCCTTGGTGGGATTTGCTAACCACTGAGCCACCATGCTGCCCAAATATCTTCAATGCTTATTCAGCCTGCACATTCTGGCCGGCAGGATCTGTGGATTGTGGTCATGTGATCCTGGTGACATCATCACAGATACTTTTGCACTTCTATGTTGCTGCCTGTTTACGATTGGTCAGCATCATACAGGAGACAGAGGTACATGCCTCCGGTGCAAACTATCTAATAACACTTACTTGGACTTAACTAAAGTTAACTAATTAGGTTTCAAATATCTGAATGCTAATATCTTTGCAATGGAGAGGCAAATTAAAAAAAAATAAAAAAAAAAATAGAAATGTTTTATTCCGATCCACAGTCACTTTAGATTGCATATCCAGTTCAGTGTGAAAAATTTGGTGAAAGGTCCTCTTTAAATGTAGTTCTGGGTTCAGCTTAAATTATACATTAACAGATAATAGAGGAAATGTAATAAATGATCTGTGCCAGTTCTGCGACTTTAAAAAGTCATAAATTGTAGCACATATCATAACTGCACAATAATTTTGAACTTTTCTCGCATCTCAACACTTTTCAAAAGTGTCAAGACAAGTGAACAAGGTCAATAGGGGAATTCATTTTCCTTTGGACTAACAGATGTGTTAATAAATATGCCAAAATGTAAGCATATTTATGGTTTTAATAAATTTAGCACCCTTACTCCAAGGTAGTATAAAGTAAATCTCCCTCAACAAGTATTAATGATAAATATCAGAATAGAATACAATATTTTAAATATTCAGCTTCAATCCAGTAATATTGGGAATGAGAAACATAATACCTTCAACATAATCTATATCGGGAAGTACTTGAGGTGCAGCTTCCATCAATGGTGCTGGTGTTTGAACTGTTGGCTCGTCAATATCTCCTGATGCAGAAGTAGATAGCTCAGTGTCTTTTTTTGCTTCTTCTGGTTCTTTTGATACAATTGTTAATTCAGATTCTGGTTGTGATGTGCTAATAATTATGTCCGGTACAGATGATTCACCAGACAAATCTTTTGAAGAAACAGTTTGATACCCAGATGTGTCAACACTGGCTTCTGTACTTCCATCAACAGTTTCACCGCTAGTTAGAGGAATTCCAGATGGATCTCCACTGACTTCAGGAATAGAAAGTGGTGCCTCCCCACTAATATCCCCAGAAGCAGAGCTTTCAATAATGTATGGAACAGTGACACCACCTAACTCTTGTGCAACTGTTGGTTTGGTAGCAGCTTCAATTAAATCATCAGTTATTAGTTTGATTTCTGGAAGGCCAGATGTATATCCTGAAATATCTCCACTTTCTTGAGTGGCTGAGGGTTGCCCGCTTAAATCACGAAGTCCAGATATTTCTGCAGATGCCTCTCCTGAAGGAAATCCGCTTATTTCAAATACTCCCGATGGTCCCTGACCTGCCTCCTCTACAATAGGTCCCAATGTTGGAGCTTCCACTAAAGTAAAATCTATATGAGATATTGTTGGTATACCAGATGTGAGTCCGCTAAGGTCTTCAATGCCAGATGTGATACCACTCACAAATTCAATTCCTGATGTCTCTCCACTAAAGTCAATGCCACTTGAGAGTCCACTAATTTCTCCACTAACAATATCTCCAGATACAAAACCACTGATATCTATAAAGCCAGAGGGTTCACCACTAATGCCAGAAATTCCAGATACATCACCTGAGATATCTCCTGAAAACAAACCACTAGTTTCTACTGCCCCTTTTCCTTCCATTTCTTCTACTGATGGTCTTAAAAGTTCAGTTAAACTTTCATCTACAAGAGTTACTCCAGATGATTCACCACTTTCATCAAAAATACCAGAACTTACACCAGACAACTCTGCACTAATATCAATTATTCCAGAATATTCTCCACTTATGCCAGATAAATCACCACTAACATCTAATATTCCAGATATTTCTCCACTGATATCAATTATTCCAGATGCTTCACCACTAATACCAGAAAAATCACCACTTACATATGGTAAACCTGAAAGGTCGCCACTAATTCCAGATGGAAATCCACTAGCATCAACACCTGAGATATCTGCACTTGCATCAAAAAATCCAGATGGTTGGCCACTAATATCTAATCCAGAAGATTCACCACTGATTTCTAGACCTGAAGCTATGCCACTGAAATCACTTGATGGTAATCCAGATAGTTCTCCAGATGCACTAAACTCAGTAAGACCCTTTCCTTCTGCTTCTGTTTCTGGTGTTTTTGTTGCACCTTCTATCCATGTTGTGTCCACATGTATAATTGTTGGAAACCCAGATGGCAGTCCACTAAAATCTCCACTACCTGAAAACAGTCCGCTAATATCTCCACTACCAGATTGCTGACCACTTTCAAAATCTAGACCTGAAAATAAACCACTAATTAATTCAATTCCAGATGCCTCAACATCTACTGATGACAGTCCACTTGCATCTGGGATTCCCGAAGCTGATCCAGATATGAGTTCATCTACAGAAGGTATACCACTAGCTTCACCTGATGGTAATTCACCAGAAATTTCTCCAGATGGAAGTCCACTCACACTTGTTTCTCCAGAAAGCTCAAAACCAGATGGCAATCCACTTCCAGATGGTTCCCCGCTAATTTCAACTCCTGAAGGCAACCCACTTGCTTCTCCACTAATTCCAGAAATTCCAGATATATCTCCAGATACTTCACCAGATGGAATACCACTAACTCCACTAATATCCACAGATGCATCTCCGCTTATAACTTCGGGAATAGAGATCAAGGGAGGAATTGCTGAAGGCCTCACTATTTTTAAAAAAAAGAAGAGTGAAAAAAAAATTGTACTGTTAGATATGTGTTACTAATTGAAGGTATACAGAAAAAAACAAAAAAACTATTAAAATGAAAAACAATAAAAAGTTTGTTTCTGAAGAATAAAAAATATTATTTTATATTTACATAAACATTTTTGAATATTAACTATAAAAAATGACTTTTTTAGCATTTTTTCAAAGACCAAAATGTCAAGCAAAATTAGGACATCCTGATGATTATTAGCATATCATTCATGCTTTGATAGAAAATAGATTTGGACATCTTTTATACCTGTTTCTATTATTTCCACAGTGGGAAGGGCAGTGACATTTGTCAGCCAAACGTCTGTCTCATTTTCAAATCCAGTGACAAGTACGGGTTCCTCAGTCGTCTCCCCAGAAGGAAGGCCCTCCAAAACAGCTACTACTTGAGTTGGAATTAATTCTTCAATTGGAGTACTTGGAAGCTCCTCTCCAGCTGCAACACGTAAAAACAGAACACTATTTTTTCCGTCTAAAGACAATCTAAAAATGTTTTCATCAGTATAATAGGTTAATCATCATTTAAATGACAAAATATAGGTTCATAAGTTTACCATTACCCTTACCATATGACCACATTCAGAAGACCACTGCTATGATGAATTGTTCACTTCCATTTTATGTAAATGGTACATTGCCACGTTCTTTGATAGGACCACTCCTCTAAAGGACAGTTTGTCAATGTACCATAATTTTGTGTGTTTGTATAAGAGAGGTGTTCCTCTTGGAATCACTGTGGTTGTATTCAGGGCCGGACTGGGACTAAAATTCAGCCCTGGTATTTGAAGTTACACAGGCCCACTTGTCACATGGTGACTATAATATCTTTGTACACTTGTAGGCAGGGCCGGTTTTAGGCAAAGTGGGGCCCTAGGCAAAGTTTAAAATGGGTCCCCAAATGCTAACATATTGCACATCACACAAAAGCATTTTGGTTGTATTTACAAGCGCTGATCTCAGGCCGCTAAATGAGATTAATTGACAATACTGAAGTTGTTCAACACTTGTTTCCCGGCCTCTTTCCACCGTCTGAGAAAGAATGATGGGACAGAACCATCACTAATAGATCACTAACAGATCACCATACAGTATCATGTTATCAGCAGCACATCTACAGTTTACACCGGCGATGTGCTGTTGAGAACAAGGATTTTTGTTCCGTCAAAATCAATCTGAATATGCAGCATTTTACTTGTTTAGTAAAATACACCCCAATAGTCCTCCATATATTATAATGTGCACCACAGTCCTCCATATAGTATAATACACTCCCTATAGTCCTCCATATATTAAAATACACTGCTTAGTCCTCCACATAGTATAATACACTCCTCATAGTACTCCATATACTATAATGCACCGCCATAGTCATCCATGTAGTACAATTCACTTCCCATAGTATAATGCACCCCATAGTTCTTCATATAGTATAACGGATACCCATAGTCCTCGATACAGTATAATGCAGCCCACATACAGTATAATGCAGCCACCACCCTACAGAGTATAATGCAGCCACCCCAGAGTATAATGCAACCACCTCAGAGTATAATGCAGCCACCCCAGAGTATAATGTAACCCCCATAGAATATAATGCAGCCCCCTCATAGTTTAATGCAGCCCCCTCATAGAGTATGATGCAATCACCTCTCATAGAATATAAATATAATACAGCCCCCATAGAATATAATGTAGCCCCAAATAGAATAGAATACAGCCCACCTCCCCATAGAATATAATGCAACCCCATCAAAGATTATGATTAGTGTTGAGCATTCCGATACCGCAAGTATCGGGTATCGGCCGATATTTGCGGTATCGGAATTCCGATACCGAATTCCGATACTTCCCGCGTATCGGATACCGGAATCGGAAGTTCCCAGAATTCAAACTGAACGCAGCAGCCAATCAGGAATGATTGGAAGTGTGGGCACATCCTGTTTAGCATGGTGGGCATGTAAGTACTGGCAAGGCTGTGATTGGCTGCTGAAATGATGTCACTCTGCACTATAAAAAACGCTGCCGCCATTTTGCGCTCACTCTGCTGTGATTTCAGTTAGGGACAGGACGCTGTGTTCTAACTGAGGGCCAGTTGAGATAGCTAATTGCTTTATTTTCCTTTCCAAAGGCTAATTTAGCAAAACGCTGTGTGTTCTTCACTGTTCACCTTGCTCTTGCCTTGCAGCGCTGTTTTAACAGCGTTCTGCAAGGTCTCTGTGTGTGTGTGTGTGTGCAGCTCACTCTGTAGTCTGTGTGCAGCCATATACCCGGTTGTATTCAGCTCGGGGGGGTTCACACTGCCTCACACAGTTGTCCTTTTTTGCTCATAGTGCAGCCTGCTGCACATTTTTTCTCAAATTTCCTATTAGTGTTTTTCCACCCGTCTCCAGCTAAATTGTGGAAAAACACTACATAGGATAACCTAGAGGGTTTTTTTTGGGCCTTGCAGCGCCGTTTACGGCTGTCTGCACGGTCTCCGTGTGAGCCCAGCTCACCCTGTAGTCTGTGTGCAGCCATAGCCGGTTGGATTCAGCTCAGGGTTACTGCCTCATACCTTGAAAAAAAATTTAAAAAAAATTTCTGTAGCCCGATCTGCAAAAAAAAAAAAGTAAAGTTCACCAAACACAACTTAACACTTGTGTAGGCCACATTTGAAAAATAATAAAGTTTAGTCCACACTTTACAACATTAGTGTTTCTTACACCTGTTAGGAATAAGCACACTAAGGCCTTAGTACTTTTCTGCTTATCTTTATCTGTCAACCAAGATGAAGAGGGCAGGGAGTAAGGCACGTGGGCGTGGGCGCGGAGCAGGGAGAGGAGCAGGGAGAGGACGTGGTGATTCTGTGCCCGCTGCGGGCGCCGGTGACTCGTCGTCACTCAGTTTCAGCAGGGAACAGTCCTTCATGCGCAGCTTTGTCGGAGAGCACCGTGCACCGCTGCTGCGTGAAGACCAAATTGAAGCCGTCGTCGGGTGGATGGCAGCTAATGCCTCGGCATCGACTTCAGTTAGTGCCACATCCTCTCAGGCACAGACCACTGGAGAGCAGCCATCTGTCTCTTCACCACCTGCCAAATTGGCCAGGCAGTCAGAGAGCCCAGGACAGGAGCCGTCTCTACTTCTGTTCTCTGAATCTCTTGGCTTGGAAACAGGGGGCCAGCCAAGCAGCATTGGAGAAATGGAAGAAGAGGCAGTGTGCAGTGATGCCCAACAGCTTTGTCTCTCTGACTCTGAAGAGGCGGGTGGGCCAGTGCCTCCGGTGACCACAGCGCAGTACGCATCTGATGATGAAACTCAGGTGACGCAACGGCAACGGTGCGTACTGTGCTGCCGAGACTACCCAGGAGGAGCAGTTGGTGGCAGAGGGTAGTGGAGATGATGAGGTCGTTGACCCATCGTGGCGTGAGGAACAGGAAGGTGGTGGGAGCAGCTCTGAGGAAGAGATTCCCATTACGGGCCAAAGAGGGAGAGGGAGGGGGAAGACTGCGGAGCCTGTAGCCTCCACTTTGGCACCCGTTAGGAGCCTGTCTCTTTCCAAAGCCAAAAAGGGCGCTCCCAAGACTTGCAGTGCCTGGTCCTTTTTTGACACAGTTGCAGATGACATTTGTTTTGTCAAATGCAAGCTGTGTCATCATAAAGTAAAAAGAGGGAAAAATGTCAGCAACCTCAATACCACAAATATGTGGAAACATGTGCGGACCAGGCACGCGGTGGAGTTACAGAAACAGAATGAAGATGTAGGCCAACCAACAGCGGCAGCTACCACCTCTTCAGCTCGTGTTGCCTCTTCCTCCAGCTCACGCACAGCTGGTTTGGCTTCCTCCCAGGATCGCCATGGAAGAACCACTGGCACTGTTGTCCAGAGACCTTGTGTAATTCCACCCACAGCACCACCTTCCCAGTCATCCTCACACTCCCAGTCTACTCTACAGCCATCGGTAGTACAGGCATGGGAGAAAAGGCGGGCATTCTCGGCCAACCACCCCCGAGCACAGGCTCTGAATGCAGGCATTGCCAAACTGTTGTCCCTGGAAATGCTCTCGTTCAGGCTGGTGGAGACTGACAGCTTCCGTGACTTGATGGCATTGGCAGTCCCACAGTACAAGGTGCCCAGCTGCTTTTACTTCAGCAGGCAAGCTGTCCCTGCCCTGCACAGGCATGTTGAGGGAAACATAAAACATGCGCTACTGAACGCCGTCAGTAGCAAGGTCCACCTCACCACTGATGCGTGGACCAGTCAGCATGGACAGGGGCGATACGTTTCCCTCACTGCCCATTGGGTTAATGTTGTTGAGCCAGGTACAGATCGTGCGAGTGGCGCAGGACATGTCCTGCCCACTCCAAGGATTGCAGGAATCCAGTCTGTACGCATTGACTCCTCCTCTTACACAAGTTCCTCAGAATCAACTCTGCAGGAGCCGTCACAGTCCACCTCCACATGGACCCGTGAACGTTTACCTATGACCGACATGAGCACAGCCGTGGCCAAACGTCAGCAGGCCGTCTTGAAACTTGTTTCATTGGGGAATCGAAGCCACACAGCGCAGGAGCTCTGGAATGCCATCAAGCAGGAGAGCGATGTGTGGTTACTGCCAGCGAATCTCCAGCCAGGCATGGTAGTGTGTGACAATGGCCGAAATCTGGTGGCAGCTTTGGCCCTTGGCAACCTCACTCACATCCCATGTCTGGCACATGTGCTCAATTTGGTTGTGCAGAGTTTTCTGAGGGACTATCCGGATCTTGATGCCCTGCTGCACAAGGTCCGCCTAGAGTGTGCTCACTTGCGGCGTTCCAGCTTGGCCAGATCCCGCATTGCTGCTCTGCAGCGCCGATTCCGCCTTCCGGAACACCGCATCATATGTGACCTACCTACCCGGTGGAATTCCACGTTACATATGTTGGAGCGGTTGTGTGAGCAGCAGCAAGCAGTTATGGAGTACCAGCTGCATCAGGCGCAAAGAAGTCACAGTCAGCGCCGATCAGACTTCACAACCACAGAGTGGGCCACTATGAAGGACGTCTGCCAGGTTTTGCGTCCTTTTGATTATTCCACGCGGACGGCAAGTGCAGATGATGCACTAGTCAGCATGACTGTCCCCCTTATCTGCCTGCTTCAGCAAACTTTGCAAGGGTTAAGGGATGATGTTGTGGAAGAGGTGGAGGATGAGGAGTCACCTTTTCCATCAGCTTCTGGAGAGTCAGTGCCACGTGGTTCCTCACAAAGGGGTACGCAGGGGCCAATTTGTGAGGAGGATGAGGAGGAGTCAATGGAGGAGGAAGAGCTCCGTCCAGAGGAGGGAGCGACACAATTGTCCAGTGGTCAGTGTGTACAGCGAGGGTGGGGTGATGACGAGCGGGCAGAGATCATGTCTCAAGCAGGGGACAGCGTTTCTGGGCCATTTGGCAGTCTGCAGCACATGGTGGATTTCATGCTGCAGTGCCTGAGAAACGACCGCCGCATCGACCACATTCTCAACATGCCTGATTATTGGGTGTTCACCCTCCTCGATCCTCGCTACCAGGACAACGTCCAAAACCTCATCCCAGCGTTGACCCGGGAGCGTAAATTGCGGGAGTACCACGACACACTGGTGAATTCCATCATCCTCTCCTGTCCAACTGAGAGGAGTGCTGCTAGTGCTTTACAAAGCAGCTCAGTGCGTCGAGGCAGTGGGGGAGGCTCTGCCCAAAGAGGGAGCAGAAGCAGTGCCTCTGCCCAAGGCAAGCCCAGTATGGCTCAACTCTGGCACACTTTTGTGTGCCCGCCCCAAATGTCTACACCATCACCGGCGGCTCCAGTCAGCAGGAGGCAACGGTTCCGTCAGATGGTGACAGACTACATGGCTTGCCCTCTTACTGTACTCCCAGACGGCTCTTCCCCGTTCAAGTTTTGGGTCTCTAAGCTGGATACATGGCCAGAGCTAAGCCAGTATGCATTGGAGGTGCTGGCTTGCCCTGTGGCTAGTGTCTTATCGGAACGTGTCTTTAGTGCCGCAGGTGGTGTACTAACAGACCGTCGCATGCGACTGTCCTCCGATAACGTTGACCGGCTTACTTTCCTGAAAATGAACCAGGCCTGGATCTCGCAGGAATTTGCCACTCCTCTGCCTGATTAAGTAATTGGGTGTCATCCAGGTCTCCTGCTGTGTTCATCTTTCTACCACCTGAACTGCTATTCCTGGGCTCCAACACCGCCAGTTGCGGCTCAGAAGTGCAGGCTGCACAGTAAAAACATACGACCCAGTGTTATTGGGTTTCATTAACGTCAGCTGATCCCCAGCTGTGTAGTCGGCAATGTGTCCTGCGACCGCCACGCTGGCACAACAACCTAAATGTAAGGGAACCTGTCCCCCCTCCCCCCCCCCCGTCGTTTGTTACTGAAAGAGCCATCTTGTGCAGCAGTAATGCTGCACAAGGAAAAGGTAGCTCTTTTGGTTTAGCTCCTTGCACACGCAGAACTTAACACTAATAAAATGTGTTCACTGATACCGTTATACCGTCCCGGAGCTGGGACTTTCCTTCGTAATGTGACGCAGCACAGCCGTCATTCCTACCCCCTTGGTGCCATGCGCTGCCTCCTCAGCATTGTTTTAAGCTGTCACGGAGCCTGCGCTGTTCTGTTATCCCTTGGGCATGCCCTATTTGCGCTGCCTGTCTTCTGACATAATTTGGTGTCAGGCTGGCTGCACCTGTGTGGCCGCGCTGCCCGAGATCCCGCCTCGCAGTGTCTTCTGATTGAGTCACACTGCGGGCCTGGGATCCATGGGCATGCGCAGTGCATATCTTCCCCTCGGGCTCTCGCTCATTTCCCTCCGCCTTCTTTAGACTGTGCGCCGTCAGCTGATCCCTAATAGCATGCCACGGCCGTGACACCGCACAGTCTGAAGAAGAGGGAAGGAGGGGAGTGAGAGTCGAGTATATGCACTGTGCATGCCCATGGATCCAAGGCCCGCAGTGGGATTACGTTAGACGAGACTGCGAGGTGGGATCTGGAGCAGCGTGGATGCACAGGCACTGACAGCCTGACACCAAATTATGTCAGAAGACAGGCAGCGCTAATTGGGCATGGCCAAGGGCTAACAGAACAGCGCAGGCTCCGTGACAGCTTAAAACAACGCTGAGGAGGCAGCGCACGGCACCAAGGGGATAGGAATGACAGCTGTGCTGTGTCCCATTACGAAGGAAATTCGCACCTCCGGGACGGTTGAACGGTATAAGGGGACACATTTTTAGTGTTTACTTCAGTGTTTGCAAGGAGCATAATTAAAAGAGCAACCTTTTCCTTTTGCATCCTTAGTGCTGCACAAGATGGCTCTTTCAGCTACAAACGTCTTGGGGGGGGGTTAAAGTTTCCCTTTCAACTTGCTCCAATCAGGCTTCGGCCTACACTCTGTTCCTCTGCTACTCCTGCTGACCGTGGGCTCTAACACCGCCAGTTGGTGCCTGGAAGTGCTGTGTGCACAGTTAACAGTCGCTCCTCTGTTATTGGGGTTCAGTAACGTCAGCTGATCCCCAGCTGTGTGTGCGGCAATACCTCCAATCTGCTCCTCCTGCTGTCCCTGGGCTCTAACACCGCCAGTTGGTGCCTGGAAGTGCTGTGTGCACAGTTAACAGTCGCTCCTCTGTTATTGGGGTTCAGTAACGTCAGCTGATCCCCAGCTGTGTGTGCGGCAATACCTCCAATCTGCTCCTCCTGCTGTTCCTGGCCTCTAACACCGCCAGTTGGTGCCTGGAAGTGCTGTGTGCACAGTTAACAGTCGCTCCTCTGTTATTGGGGTTCAGTAACGTCAGCTGATCCCCAGCTGTGTGTGCGGCAATACCTCCAATCTGCTCTTTCTGCTGTCCCTGGGCTCTAACACCGCCAGTTGGTGCCTGGAAGTGCTGTCGCTCTTGAAATTATGCTCCTTGCAAATGCTGAACTACACACTCATGTAATGTGTCCCCTCACACCATCCAACCGTCCCGGAGGTGGGACTTACCTTTGTAATGTGACGCAGCACAGCCGTCATTGCTACCCCCTTGCCACCGTGCGCTGGCTCCTTAGCGTTGTTTGATTCCGTCATGGACCCTGCGCTGTTATGTTATCCCTTGGCCATGCACAGTTTGCGCTGCCCGTCCTTTGACATCATTTGTTGTCGTCCTGGCTGCGTCTGTGCGTCCACGCTGCCCGAAATCCCACCTCGCAGTGTCGTCTAATGTGATCCCAAAGTGGGCCTGGTATCCATGGCCATGCGCAGTGCATATACTAGCCTCTCACTCCCCTTCTTCACGCTTCTTCAGACTAGGCGGCGTCAGCTGATCCCTAATAGCATGCCACGGCCGTGACGCCGCACAGTCTGAAGAAGCAGGAAGGAGGTGAGTGAGAGGCGATGATATGCACTGCGCATGCCCATGGATCCCTGGCCCGCAGTGGGACTACATTAGATGACACTGCAAGGTTGGATCTCGGGCAGCTTGGACGCACAGGCACTGCTAGCCTGACATCTACATGATGTCAGAAGACGGGCACCGCTAACTGTGCATGGCCAAGGGATAACATTACAGCGCGGGCTCCGTGACAGAACCAAACAACGTTGAGGAGGTGGCGCACGGCACCAAGGGGGTTGGAATGACGGCTTTGCTGTGTCACATTACAAAGGAAAGTCCCACTTCCGGGACGGTTTGACAGTGTGAGGGGACACATTATATGAGTGTGTACTTCAGCGTTTGCAAGGAGCATAATTTTCGGAGCCACCATTTTCCATGTGCAGTATTACTGCTGTACAAGATGGCTCTTTCAGCAACAAATGCCTGGGGGGGGGGGGTTAAAGGTTCCCTTTCAACTTGCTCCACTGCAGGCTTCGGCCTACACTCTGCTCCTCTTTGATTCCCTGGGTTTCAACACTGTCAGTTGCCACCTGGAAGTGTTGTCTACACAGAAAAAACACTAGGTGATGTGTCAGTGGGGTTCAGCACCGCCAGCTGTTCCCCTGCTGTGTAGTCGGCAACGTGTCCAGCACAAGCCACGCTGGCACAACAGAACAAAAGCTGCCACCAGTGCAGGCTTCGGCCTACACTCTGCTCCTCTCCTCCTCCTGCTGACCCTGGGCTTAAACACCGCTAGTTTTTGCCCGGAAGTGCTAGCTGCACAGAGAAAAACGCCAGCCAATGTGTTAGTGGGGTTCAGCAACGCCAGCTGTTCCCCTGCTGTGTAGCCGGCAACGTGACCTGCAAACGCCACGCAGGCACATGAACTGAAATTAAAGGGAACCTGGCCCCACCCCCCCAGGTGTTTCTATGTATAACAGCCACCTAGTACAGCAGTACTGCTGCATTTGTACAAGGTGGCTGATTTTTTATCCTTGCCCACGTAGAATTAAACACGTAAAATATGTGTCTCATTACAGACCATTACAATGTCCCTGAGGTGTGACTTTCCTTTTTAATGACACGCACCACCCCCCTTGGTAGCGCTGCCCGTCTTCTGACATCATTGGTTGGCTGCCTGTGCCTGTGCGTCCGCCCTGCCCGACACAACCCCCCTCGTTTCATATATTTTGGCTGCGAGGGTGTGATTGATGGGCATGTGCAGTGCATATGCTCGCCTGTTTTAACTCATCTCCTTCCGCCTTCTTCAGACTGTGCGGCCTCCTGGCCGTGGTAGGCGATAAGGGATCAGCTGAGGCCGCCCAGTCTGAAGCAGGTGTAAGGACATGTGTGAGCGGCAAACATATTTACTGCACAAGGCCACGAATCCCAGACACTGCGGGCCTGGGATTCATATCCATTGCTAACCGCAACGGCCAACATGAAATGAGGTGAGAAGACAGGCAGCGCTCACAGCTCATGGCCAAGGGATCACAATAGCGCAGACTCCTGTACAGCTAATAACAACGCTCAGGAATCTGCGCCCAGCACCTAGGTGTAAATTTTGACACCTGTGCTGCGTCTCCTTAAAAAGACAAGTCACGCCTCCACTACTGTTTTACAGTAGAATGGGCTAAATAGTGTACGTGTTTTATTCAGCGTGTGCAAGGAGCAAACTAAATAGAGCAACCTTTTACTTGTGCAGCATTAATGCTGCACAAGGTGTGGCTCTTGTACCTTGCAATACCTGAGGGGGGGTTAAAGGTTACCTTTGAAATTGGTTCAACTAGGCTTCGGCCTACACTCTGCTCCTCTCCTCCTCCTGCTGACCCTGGGCTCTAACACCGCTAGTTTTTGCCCGGAAATGCGAGCTTCACAGAGAAAAACACCAGCCAATGTGTTAGTGGGGTTCAGCACCGCCAGCTGTTCCCCTGCTGTGTAGCCGGCATCGTGTCCAGCACAAGCCACGCTGGCACAACCAACCAAAAGCTGCCACCAGTGGAGGCTTCGGCCTGCACTTTGCTCCTCTCCTCCTCCTGCTGACCCTGGGCTCTAACACCGCCAGTTTTTGCCCGGACATGCGAGCTGCACAGAGAAAAACACCAGTCAATGTGTCAGTGGGGTTCAGCAACGCCAGCTGTTCCCCTGCTGTGCAGCTGGCAACGTGTCCTGCAAACGCCACGCAGGCACATGAACTGAAATTGAAGGAAGCCTGCCCCCCACCCCCAGGTGTTTCTATGTATAACAGCCACCTTGTACAGCAGTACTGCTGCATTTGTACAAGGTGGCTGACTTTTTCTCCTTGCCCACGTTTAATTAAACACGTACTAAATGTGTCTCATTGAGACCATTCCACTGTCCTTGAGGTGTGACTTTCCTTTCTAATGATACGTAGCACCACCCTTGTTAGCGCTGCCCGTCTTTTGACATCATTGGTTAGCTGGCTGCGCCTGTGCGTCTGCCCTGCTCGAAACAACGCCCCTCGGTGTCTTATTTTTTTGGACAGCGAGGGTGTGATTGATGGGCATGTGCAGTGCATATGTTTGCCTGTGTTCACTCATCTCCTTCCGCCTTCTTCAGACTGGGTGGCCTCATGACCGCGGCATGCGATAAGGGATCAGATGAGGCCGCCCAGTCTGAAGCAGGTGTAAGGACATGTGTGAGCGGCAAACATATTTACTGCACAAGGCCACGAATCCCAGCCATGCAGTGTGATTTTTTGAACACACACTGTGGGTCTGGGATTCATGTCCATCGCTAACCGCAACGGCCGACATGAAATGAGGTCAGAAGACAGGAAGTGCTCACAGCGCATGGCCAAGGGATAACAAGAGCGCAGACTCCTGTACAGCAAATAACAATGCTCAGGAAGCTGCGCCCATGCACCAAGGTGTTATTTTCGACACCTGTGCTGCTTTTCTTTAAAAAGAAAAGTCACGCCTCCACTACTGTTTTACAGTAGAATGGGCTAAATAGTGTATGTGTTTTATTCAGCGTGTGCAAGGAGCAAAATTAAGAGAGCAACCTTTTACTTGTGCAGCATTAATGCTGCACAAGGTGTGGCTCTTGTACCTTGCAACACCTGAGGGGGGGTAAAGGTTACCTTTGAAATTGGTTCAACTAGGCTTCGGCCTACACTCTGCTCCTCTCCTCCTCCTGCTGACCCTGGGCTATAACACCACCAGTTGTAGCCTGGAAGTGCTAGGTGCACATAGAAAAACACCCGCCAATGTGTTAGTGGGGTTCAGCACCGCCAGCTGTTCCCCTGCTGTGTAGCCGGCATCGTGTCCAGCACAAGCCACGCTGGCACAACTGATCAAAAGCTGCCACCAGTGCAGGCTTCGGCCTACACTTTGCTCCTCTCCTCCTCCTGCTGCCCCTGGGCTCAAACACCGCTAGTTTTTGCCCGGAAATGCGAGCTGCACAGAGAAAAAAAACAGCCAATGTGTTAGTGGGGTTCAGCACCGCCAGCTGTTCCCCTGCTGTGTAGCCTGCATCGTGTCCAGCACAAGCCACGCTGGCACAACTGAACAAAAGCTGCCACCAGTGCTGGCTTCGGCCTACACTCTGCTCCTCTCCTCCTCCTGCTGACCCTGGGCTCTAACAACGCTAGTTTTTGCCCGGAATTGCTAGCTGCACAGAGAAAAAGACCAGCCAATGTGTTAGTGGGGTTCAGCACCGCCAGCTGTTCCCCTGCTGTGTAGCCGGCAACGTGACCTGCAAACGCCACGCAGGCACATGAACTGAAATTGAAGTGAGCCTGCCCCCCACCCCCAGGTGTTTCTATGTATAACAGCCACCTTGTACAGCAGTACTGCTGCATTTGTACAAGGTGGCTGACTTTTTCTCCTTGCCCACGTGGAACTCAACACGTACAAAATGTGTCTCATTAGAGACCATTACAATGTCCCTGAGGTGTGACTTTCCTTTTTAATGACACGCAGCACCCCCATTGTTAGCGCTGCCCGTCTTCAGACATCATTGGTTGGCTGGCTGTGCCTGTGCGTCCGCCCTGCCCAACACAACGCCCCTCGTTGTCTAATATATTTTGACTGCGAGGGTGTGATTGATGGGCACGAGCAGTGCATATGTTCGCCTGTCTTCACTCCCCTCCTTCCGCCTTCTTCAGACTGTTCGGCCTCATGGCCGTGGCAGGCAATAAGCGATCAGCTGAGGCCGCCCAGTCTGAAGCAGGTGTAAGGACATGTGTGAGCGGCGAACATATTTACTGCACAAGGCCACGAATCCCAGCACCGCAGTGTGACTTTATGGAAAGGCACTGTGGGTCTGGGATTTATGGCCATCGTTAACCGCACCGGCCAATATGAAATGAGGTCATAAGACGGCCTGCACTAACAGGGTATTGCCAAGGGATAACACAAGAGCGCACTCTCCTGTACTGCAAATAACAACGGTAAGGAGTCTGCGCCCAGCACCTAGGTGTAAATTTTGACACCTGTGCTGCGTCTTCTTCAAAAGAAAAGTCACGCCTCCACTACTGTTTGACAGTATAATGGGCTAAATAGTGTACGTGTTTTATTCAGCGTGTGCAAGGAGCAAAATGAAGAGAGCAACCTTTTACTTGTGCAGCATTAATGCTGCACAAGGTGTGGCTCTTGTACCTTGCAACACCTGAGGGGGGTTAAAGGTTACCTTTGAAATTGGTTCAACTAGGCTTCGGCCTACACTTTGCTCCTCTCCTCCTCCTGCTGACCCTGGGCTCTAACACCGCTAGTTTTTGCCCTGAAGTGCTAGCTGCACAGAGAAAAACACCAGCCAATGTGTTAGTGGGGTTCAGCACCGCCAGCTGTTCCCCTGCTGTGTAACCGGCATCGTGTCCAGCACAAGCCACGCTGGCACAACCAACCAAAAGCTGCCACCAGTGGAGGCTTCGGCCTACACTCTTCTCATCTCCTCCTCCTGCTGACCCTGGGCTCTAACACCGCTAGTTTTTGCCCGGAATTGCTAGCTGCACAGAGAAAAACACCAGCCAATGTGTTAGTGGGGTTCAGCACCGCCAGCTGTTCCCCTGCTGTGTAGCTTGCAACGTGACCTGCAAACGCCACGCAGGCACATGAACTGAAATTGAAGGGAGCTTGCCCCCCAACCCCAGGTGTTTCTATGTATAATAGCCACCTTGTACAGCAGTACTGCTGCATATGTACAAGGTGGCTGACTTTTTCTCCTTGCCCACGTGGAACTTAACATGTACAAAATGTGTCTCATTGAGACCATTCAACTGTCCCTGAGGTGTGACTTTCCTTTCTAATGATACGCAGCACCACCCTTGGTAGCGCTGCCCGTCTTCTGACATCATTGGTTGGCTGCCTGTGCCAGTGCGTCCGCCCTGCCCAGCACAACGCCCCTCGTTGTCTCATATATTTTGGCTGCGAGGGTGTTATTGATGGGCATGTGCAGTGCATATGTTCGCCTGTCTTAACTCATCTCCTTCCGCCTTCTTCAGACTGTGCGGCCTCATGGCCGCGGCATGCGATAAGGGATCAGATGAGGCCGCCCAGTCTGAAGCAGGTGTAAGGACATGTGTGAGCTGCAAACATATTAACTGCACAAGGGCACGAATCCCAGCCACGCAGTGTGATTTTTTCCAAACACACTGTGGGTCTGGGATTCATGTCCACCGTTAACCGCATCGGCCAACATGAAATGAGGTCAGAAGACAGGAAGCGCTCACAGCGCATGGCCAAGGGATAACAAGAGCGCAGACTCCTGTACAGCAAATAACAACGCTCAGGAAGCTGCGCCCATGCACCAAGGTGTTATTTTCGACACCTGGGCTGCTTTTCTTTAAAAAGACAAGTCACGCCTCCACTACTGTTTTACAGTAGAATGGGCTAAATAGTGTACGTGTTTTATTCAGCGTGTGCAAGGAGAAAAATTAAGAGAGCAACCTTTTACTTGTGCAGCATTAATGCTGCACAAGGTGTGGCTCTTGTACCTTGCAACACCTGAGGGGGGTTAAAGGTTACCTTTGAAATTGGTTCAACTAGGCTTCGGCCTCTACTCTGCTCCTCTCCTCCTCCTGCTGACCCTGGGCTCTAACACCGCCAGTTTTTGCCCGGACGTGCTAGCTGCACAGAGAAAAACACCAGCCAATGTGTTAGTGGGGTTCAGCACCGCCAGCTGTTCCCCAGCTGTGTAGCCGGCAACGTGACCTGCAAACGCCACGCAGGCACAACAGAACAAAAGCTGCCACCAGTGCAGGCTTCGGCCTACACTCTGCTCCTCTCCTCCTCCTGCTGACCCTGGGCTCATAACACCGCCAGTTTTAGCCTGGAAGTGCTAGCTGCACAGAGAAAAACACCAGCCAATGTGTTAGTGGGGTTCAGCAACGCCAGCTGTTCCCCTGCTGTGTAGCCGGCAACGTGACCTGCAAACGCCACGCAGGCACATGAACTGAAATTAAAGGGAACCTGGCCCCACCCCCCCAGGTGTTTCTATGTATAACAGCCAACAAGTACAGCAGTACTGCTGCATTTGTACAAGGTGGCTGATTTTTTATCCTTGCCCACGTAGAATTAAACACGTAAAATATGTGTCTCATTACAGACCATTACAATGTCCCTGAGGTGTGACTTTCCTTTTTAATGACACGCAGCACCCCCCTTGTTAGCGCTGCCCGTCTTCTGACATCTTTGGTTGGTTGGCTGCGGCTGTGCGTCCGCCCTGCCTGAAACCACGCTCCTTGTTGTCTTACTTATTTTGACTGCGAGGGTGTGATTGATGGGCACGAGAAGTGGATATCTTCGCCTGTCTTTACTCATCTCCTTCCGCCTTCTTCAGAATGTGCGGCCTCATGGCCACGGCATGCGAGAAGGGATCAGATGAGGCCGCCCAGTCTGATGCAGGTGTAAGGACATGAGGGACAGGCGACAAAATTTACTGCGCAAGGTCACGAATCCCAGCTCTGCAGTGTGACTTTATTAAAAGACACTGCGGGTCTGGGTTTCATGGCCATCGCTAACCGCAGTGGCCAACATGAAATGAGGTGAGAAGACAGGCATCGCTCACAGCGCATGGCCAAGGATAACAAGAGCGCAGACTCCTGTACAGCAAATAACAACGCTCAGGAATCTGCGCCCAGCACCTAGGTGTAAATTTTGACACCGGTGCTGCATCTCCTTAAAAAGACAAGTCACGCCTCCACTACTGCTTGACAGTATAATGGGCTAAATAGTGTACGTGTTTTATTCAGCGTGTGCAAGGAGAAAAATTAAGAGAGCAACCTTTTACTTGTGCAGCATTAATGCTGCACGAGGTGTGGCTCTTGTACCTTGCAACACCTGAGGGGGGTTAAAGGTTACCTTTGAAATTGGTTCAACTAGGCTTCGGCCTACACTCTGCTCCTCTCCTCCTCCTGCTGACCCTGGGCTCTAACACCGCCAGTTTTTGCCCGGACGTGCTAGCTGCACAGAGAAAAACACCAGCCAATGTGTTAGTGGGGTTCAGCACCACCAGCTGTTCCCCAGCTGTGTAGCCGGCAACGTGACCTGCAAACGCCACGCAGGCACAGCAGAACAAAAGCTGCCACCAGTGCAGGCTTCAGCCTACACTCTGCTCCTCTCCTCCTCCTGCTGACCCTGGGCTCATAACACCGCCAGTTTTAGCCTGGAAGTGCTAGCTGCACAGAGAAAAACACCAGCCAATGTGTCAGTGGGGTTCAGCACCGCCAGCTGTTCCCCAGCTGTGTAGCCGGCAACGTGACCTGCAAACGCCATGCAGGCACATGAACTGAAATTGAAGGGAGCCTGCCCCCCACCCCCAGTTGTTTCTATGTATAACAGCCACCTTGTACAGCAGTACTGCTGCATTTGTACAAGGTGGCTGACTTTTTCTCCTTGCCCACGTGGAACTCAACACGTACAAAATGTGTATCATTGAGACCATTCCACTGTCCCTGAGGTGTGACTTTCCTTTCTAATGATACGCAGCACCCCTCTTGGTAGCGCTTCCCGTCTTTTGACATCATGGTTAGCTGGCTGCGCCTGTGCATCCGCCCTGCGTGAAACAACGGCCCTCGTTGTGTTATTTATTTTGTCAGCGAGGGTGTGGTTTATGGGCACGAGCAGTGCATATGTTCGCCTGTCGTCACTCATCTCCTTCCGCCTTCTTCAGACTGTGCGGCCTCATGGCCGCGGCATGCGAAAAGGGATCAGCAGAGTTCGCCCAGTCTGAAGCAGGTGTAAGGACGTGTGTGAGCGTCGAAAATATTTACTGCTCAAGGCCACGAATCCCAGCACCGCAGTGTGACTTTATGAAAAGGCACTGTGGGTCTGGGATTTATGGCCATCGTTAACCGCAGCGGCCAACATGAAATGAGGTCAGAAGACAGGAAGCGCTCACAGCGCATGGCCAAGGGATAACAAGAGCGCAGACTCCTGTACAGCAAATAACAACGCTCAGGAAGCTGCGCCCATGCACCAAGGTGTTAATTTCGACACCTGGGCTGCTTTTCTTTAAAAAGACAAGTCACGCCTCCACTACTGTTTTACAGTAGAATGGGCTAAATAGTGTACGTGTTTTATTCAGCGTGTGCAAGGAGAAAAATTAAGAGAGCAACCTTTTACTTGTGCAGCATTAATGCTGCACAAGGTGTGGCTCTTGTACCTTGCAACACCTGAGGGGGGTTAAAGGTTACCTTTGAAATTGGTTCAACTAGGCTTCAGCCTCTACTCTGCTCCTCTCCTCCTCCTGCTGACCCTGGGCTCTAACACCGCCAGTTTTTGCCCGGACGTGCTAGCTGCACAGAGAAAAACACCAGCCAATGTGTTAGTGGGGTTCAGCACCGCCAGCTGTTCCCCAGCTGTGTAGCCGGCAACGTGACCTGCAAACGCCACGCAGGCACATGAACTGAAATTAAAGGGAACCTGGCCCCACCCCCCCAGGTGTTTCTATGTATAACAGCCACCTTGTACAGCAGTACTGCTGCATTTGTACAAGGTGGCTGATTTTTTATCCTTGCCCACGTAGAATTAAACACGTAAAATATGTGTCTCATTACAGACCATTACAATGTCCCTGAGGTGTGACTTTCCTTTTTAATGACACGCAGCACCCCCCTTGTTAGCGCTGCCCGTCTTCTGACATCTTTGGTTGGTTGGCTGCGGCTGTGCGTCCGCCCTGCCTGAAACCACGCTCCTTGTTGTCTTACTTATTTTGACTGCGAGGGTGTGATTGATGGGCACGAGTAGTGGATATCTTCGCCTGTCTTTACTCATCTCCTTCCGCCTTCTTCAGAATGTGCGGCCTCATGGCCGCGGCATGCGAGAAGGGATCAGATGAGGCCGCCCAGTCTGATGCAGGTGTAAGGACATGAGGGACAGGCGACAAAATTTACTGCACAAGGTCACGAATCCCAGCTCTGCAGTGTGACTTTATTAAAAGACACTGCGGGTCTGGGTTTCATGGCCATCGCTAACCGCAGCGGCCAACATGAAATGAGGTGAGAAGACAGGCATCGCTCACAGCGCATGGCCAAGGATAACAAGAGCGCAGACTCCTGTACAGCAAATAACAACGCTCAGGAATCTGCGCCCAGCACCTAGGTGTAAATTTTGACACCTGTGCTGCATCTCCTTAAAAAGACAAGTCACGCCTCCACTACTGCTTGACAGTATAATGGGCTAAATAGTGTACGTGTTTTATTCAGCGTGTGCAAGGAGAAAAATTAAGAGAGCAACCTTTTACTTGTGCAGCATTAATGCTGCACGAGGTGTGGCTCTTGTACCTTGCAACACCTGAGGGGGGTTAAAGGTTACCTTTGAAATTGGTTCAACTAGGCTTCGGCCTACACTCTGCTCCTCTCCTCCTCCTGCTGACCCTGGGCTCTAACACCGCCAGTTTTTGCCCGGACGTGCTAGCTGCACAGAGAAAAACACCAGCCAATGTGTTAGTGGGGTTCAGCACCGCCAGCTGTTCCCCAGCTGTGTAGCCGGCAACGTGACCTGCAAACGCCACGCAGGCACAGCAGAACAAAAGCTGCCACCAGTGCAGGCTTCGGCCTACACTCTGCTCCTCTCCTCCTCCTGCTGACCCTGGGCTCATAACACCGCCAGTTTTAGCCTGGAAGTGCTAGCTGCACAGAGAAAAACACCAGCCAATGTGTCAGTGGGGTTCAGCACCGCCAGCTGTTCCCCAGCTGTGTAGCCGGCAACGTGACCTGCAAACGCCATGCAGGCACATGAACTGAAATTGAAGGGAGCCTGCCCCCCACCCCCAGGTGTTTCTATGTATAACAGCCACCTTGTACAGCAGTACTGCTGCATTTGTACAAGGTGGCTGACTTTTTCTCCTTGCCCACGTGGAACTCAACACGTACAAAATGTGTATCATTGAGACCATTCCACTGTCCCTGAGGTGTGACTTTCCTTTCTAATGATACGCAGCACCCCCCTTGGTAGCGCTTCCCGTCTTTTGACATCATGGTTAGCTGGCTGCGCCTGTGCATCCGCCCTGCGTGAAACAACGGCCCTCGTTGTGTTATTTATTTTGTCAGCGAGGGTGTGGTTTATGGGCACGAGCAGTGCATATGTTCGCCTGTCGTCACTCATCTCCTTCCGCCTTCTTCAGACTGTGCGGCCTCATGGCCGCGGCATGCGAAAAGGGATCAGCAGAGTTCGCCCAGTCTGAAGCAGGTGTAAGGACGTGTGTGAGCGTCGAAAATATTTACTGCTCAAGGCCACGAATCCCAGCACCGCAGTGTGACTTTATGAAAAGGCACTGTGGGTCTGGGATTTATGGCCATCGTTAACCGCAGCGGCCAACATGAAATGAGGTCATAAGATGGGCAGTGCTAAAAGGGCATTGCCAAGGGATAACACAAGAGCGCAGACTCCTGTACAGCAAAAAACAACGCTCAGGAAGCTGCGCCAAGCACAAAGGCGTTATTTGGGACACCTATGCTGCGTCTCCTTAAAAATACAAGTCACGCCTCAACTACAGTTTGACTGTAGAATGGGCTAAATTGTGTACGTGTTGCATTCAGCGTGTGCAAGTAGAAAAATTAATAGAGCAACCTTTTACTTGTGCAGCATTCATGCTGCACAAGGTGTGGCTCTTGTACTTTGTAACACCTGAGGGGGGGTTAAAGGTTACCTTTGAAATTGGTTCAACTAGGCTTCGGCCTACACTCTGCTCCTCTCCTCCTCCTGCTGCCCCTGGGCTATAACACCGCTAGTTTTGCCCGGAAGTGCTAGCTGCACAGAGAAAAACACCAGCCAATGTGTTAGTGGGGTTCAGCACCGCCTGCTGTTCCCCCACTGTGTAGCCGGCAAAGTGTCCTGCAAACGCAACGCAGACACAAAGCTGACTCCAGTGCAGGCTTCGGCCTACACTCTGCTCCCCCTGCTTACCCTTTGCTCCAACATCGCTAGTTGGGGCTGTAGGAAGACAATCTTTGATAGGCAACGCATCCGGGTTCCAGCACCGCCAGCTGGTTCTCGGCAGTGTTTTTGTCACAGGTACTCCCTCGTGCCAAACCTGGTTCCAGCACCGTCAGCTGTTTCGGGGTAGTGTAAAGCTCACTGAGACGCCTATGCTTGCCCCGTCGTGGTGCGGTCGGGTTAGCCAACTCCAGGGTGCCTCCAGTTTAGGAGCTTCCTATGTGGGCTGCGTGAACTGGTAGTCAAGGCTGGTTCTGTAGTGCCAGTAGGCCCAGCTCCCCCTGTAGGACTGTTGGGGTTCGGTAACTGCGGCTGCCTCGCGGCCTAGCTGTTCTCTCCTCTCCTGTGGGCCTTGGGGTCCACCACCTGGTTCCAGCACCGTCAGCTGGTTCCGGGCCGAGCCTTTGGCTTAGGTGCCTCCTCCTGGGTATCCGAGTTCCGCCAACGTCAGGCGGTCCTTGGTAGTGCTTTTAAGCGCGGGCACCTACAGCTTAGTAACCGGGTTCCAGCACCGTCAGCTGGTCCTCGGTCGTGCCATTGGCTCTTGCACACTGGGGCAACGCATCTGGGTTCCAGCACCGCCAGCTGGTTCTCGGCAGTGTTTTTGTCACAGGTACTCCCTCGTGCCAAACCTGGTTCCAGCACCGTCAGCTGTTTCCGGGTAGTGTCAAGCTCACTGAGACGCCTATGCTTGCCCCGTCGTGGTGCGGTCGGGTTAGCCAACTCCAGGGTGCCTCCAGTTTAGGAGCTTCCTATGTGGGCTGCGTGAACTGGTAGTCAAGGCTGGTTCTGTAGTGCCAGTAGGCCCAGCTCCCCCTGTAGGACTGTTGGGGTTCGGTAACTGCGGCTGCCTCGCGGCCTAGCTGTTCTCTCCTCTCCTGTGGGCCTTGGGGTCCACCACCTGGTTCCAGCACCGTCAGCTGGTTCCAGGCCGAGCCTTTGGCTTAGGTGCCTCCTCCTGGGTATCCGAGTTCCGCCAACGTCAGGCGGTCCTTGGTAGTGCTTTTAAGCGTGGGCACCTACAGCTTAGTAACTGGGTTCCAGCACCATCAGCTGGTCCTCGGTCGTGCCATTGGCTCTTGCACACTGGGGCAACGCATCCGGGTTCCAGCACCGCCAGCTGGTTCTCGGCAGTGTTTTTGTCACAGGTACTCCCTCGTGCCAAACCTGGTTCCAGCACCGTCAGCTGTTTCCGGGTAGTGTCAAGCTCACTGAGATGCCTATGCTTGCCCCGTCGTGGTGCGGTCGGGTTAGCCAACTCCAGGGTGCCTTCAGTTTAGGAGCTTCCTATGTGGGCTGCGTGAACTGGTAGTCAAGGCTGGTTCTGTAGTGCCAGTAGGCCCAGCTCCCCCTGTAGGACTGTTGGGGTTCGGTAACTGCGGCTGCCTCGCGGCCTAGCTGTTCTCTCCTCTCCTGTGGGCTTTTGGGTCCACCACCTGGTTCCAGCACCGTCAGCTGGTTCCGGGCCGAGCCTTTGGCTTAGGTGCCTCCTCCTGGGTATCCGAGTTCCGCCAACGTCAGGCGGTCCTTGGTAGTGCTTTTAATCGCGGGCACCTACAGCTTAGTAACCGGGTTCCAGCACCGTCAGCTGGTCCTCGGTCGTGCCATTGGCTCTTGCACACTGGGGCAACGCATCTGGGTTCCAGCACCGCCAGCTGGTTCTCGGCAGTGTTTTTGTCACAGGTACTCCCTCGTGCCAAACCTGGTTCCAGCACCGTCAGCTGTTTCCGGGTAGTGTCAAGCTCACTGAGACGCCTATGCTTGCCCCGTCGTGGTGCGGTCGGGTTAGCCAACTCCAGGGTGCCTCCAGTTTAGGAGCTTCCTATGTGGGCTGCGTGAACTGGTAGTCAAGGCTGGTTCTGTAGTGCCAGTAGGCCCAGCTCCCCCTGTAGGACTGTTGGGGTTCGGTAACTGCGGCTGCCTCGCGGCCTAGCTGTTCTCTCCTCTCCTGTGGGCCTTGGGGTCCACCACCTGGTTCCAACACCGTCAGCTGGTTCCGGGCCGAGCCTTTGGCTTAGGTGCCTCCTCCTGGGTATCCGAGTTCCGCCAACGTCAGGCGGTCCTTGGTAGTGCTTTTAAGCGCGGGCACCTACAGTTTAGTAACCGGGTTCCAGCACCGTCAGCTGGTCCTCGGTCGTGCCATTGGCTCTTGCACACTGGGGCAACGCATCTGGGTTCCAGCACCGCCAGCTGGTTCTCGGCAGTGTTTTTGTCACAGGTACTCCCTCGTGCCAAACCTGGTTCCAGCACCGTCAGCTGTTTCCGGGTAGTGTCAAGCTCACTGAGACGCCTATGCTTGCCCCGTCGTGGTGCGGTCGGGTTAGCCAACTCCAGGGTGCCTCCAGTTTAGGAGCTTCCTATGTGGGCTGCGTGAACTGGTAGTCAAGGCTGGTTCTGTAGTGCCAGTAGGCCCAGCTCCCCCTGTAGGACTGTTGGGGTTCGGTAACTGCGGCTGCCTCGCGGCCTAGCTGTTCTCTCCTCTCCTGTGGGCCTTGGGGTCCACCACCTGGTTCCAGCACGTCAGCTGGTTCCGGGCCGAGCCTTTGGCTTAGGTGCCTCCTCCTGGGTATCCGAGTTCCGCCAACGTCAGGCGGTCCTTGGTAGTGCTTTTAAGCAAGGGCACCTACAGCTTAGTAACCGGGTTCCAGCACCGTCAGCTGGTCCTCGGTCGTGCCATTGGCTCTTGCACACTGGGGCAACGCATCTGGGTTCCAGCACCGCCAGCTGGTTCTCGGCAGTGTTTTTGTCACAGGTACTCCCTCGTGCCAAACCTGGTTTCAGCACCGTCAGCTGTTTCCGGGTAGTGTCAAGCTCACTGAGACGCCTATGCTTGCCCCGTCGTGGTGCGGTCGGGTTAGCCAACTCCAGGGTGCCTCCAGTTTAGGAGCTTCCTATGTGGGCTGCGTGAACTGGTAGTCAAGGCTGGTTCTGTAGTGCCAGTAGGCCCAGCTCCCCCTGTAGGACTGTTGGGGTTCGGTAACTGCGGCTGCCTCGCGGCCTAGCTGTTCTCTCCTCTCCTGTGGGCCTTGGGGTCCACCACCTGGTTCCAGCACCGTCAGCTGGTTCCGGGCCGAGCCTTTGGCTTAGGTGCCTCCTCCTCGGTATCCGAGTTCCGCCAACATCAGGCGGTCCTTGGTAGTGCTTTTAAGCGCGGGCACCTACAGCTTAGTAACCGGGTTCCAGCACCGTCAGCTGGTCCTCGGTCGTGCCATTGGCTCTTGCACACTGGGGCAACGCATCTGGGTTCCAGCACCGCCAGCTGGTTCTCGGCAGTGTTTTTGTCACAGGTACTCCCTCGTGCCAAACCTGGTTCCAGCACCGTCAGCTGTTTCCGGGTAGTGTCAAGCTCACTGAGACGCCTATGCTTGCCCCGTCGTGGTGCGGTCGGGTTAGCCAACTCCAGGGTGCCTCCAGTTTAGGAGCTTCCTATGTGGGCTGCGTGAACTGGTAGTCAAGGCTGGTTCTGTAGTGCCAGTAGGCCCAGCTCCCCCTGTAGGACTGTTGGGGTTCGGTAACTGCGGCTGCCTCGCGGCCTAGCTGTTCTCTCCTCTCCTGTGGGCCTTGGGGTCCACCACCTGGTTCCAGCACCGTCAGCTGGTTCCAGGCCGAGCCTTTGGCTTAGGTGCCTCCTCCTGGGTATCCGAGTTCCGCCAACGTCAGGCGGTCCTTGGTAGTGCTTTTAAGCGTGGGCACCTACAGCTTAGTAACCGGGTTCCAGCACCATCAACTGGTCCTCGGTCGTGCCATTGGCTCTTGCACACTGGGGCAACGCATCCGGGTTCCAGCACCGCCAGCTGGTTCTCGGCAGTGTTTTTGTCACAGGTACTCCCTCGTGCCAAACCTGGTTCCAGCACCGTCAGCTGTTTCCGGGTAGTGTCAAGCTCACTGAGATGCCTATGCTTGCCCCGTCGTGGTGCGGTCGGGTTAGCCAACTCCAGGGTGCCTTCAGTTTAGGAGCTTCCTATGTGGGCTGCGTGAACTGGTAGTCAAGGCTGGTTCTGTAGTGCCAGTAGGCCCAGCTCCCCCTGTAGGACTGTTGGGGTTCGGTAACTGCGGCTGCCTCGCGGCCTAGCTGTTCTCTCCTCTCCTGTGGGCTTTTGGGTCCACCACCTGGTTCCAGCACCGTCAGCTGGTTCCGGGCCGAGCCTTTGGCTTAGGTGCCTCCTCCTGGGTATCCGAGTTCCGCCAACGTCAGGCGGTCCTTGGTAGTGCTTTTAAGCGCGGGCACCTACAGCTTAGTAACCGGGTTCCAGCACCGTCAGCTGGTCCTCGGTCGTGCCATTGGCTCTTGCACACTGGGGCAACGCATCTGGGTTCCAGCACCGCCAGCTGGTTCTCGGCAGTGTTTTTGTCACAGGTACTCCCTCGTGCCAAACCTGGTTCCAGCACCGTCAGCTGTTTCCGGGTAGTGTCAAGCTCACTGAGACGCCTATGCTTGCCCCGTCGTGGTGCGGTCGGGTTAGCCAACTCCAGGGTGCCTCCAGTTTAGGAGCTTCCTATGTGGGCTGCGTGAACTGGTAGTCAAGGCTGGTTCTGTAGTGCCAGTAGGCCCAGCTCCCCCTGTAGGACTGTTGGGGTTCGGTAACTGCGGCTGCCTCGCGGCCTAGCTGTTCTTTCCTCTCCTGTGGGCCTTGGGGTCCACCACCTGGTTCCAGCACCGTCAGCTGGTTCCAGGCCGAGCCTTTGGCTTAGGTGCCTCCTCATGGGTATCCGAGTTCCGCCAACGTCAGGCGGTCCTTGGTAGTGCTTTTAAGCGCGGGCACCTACAGCTTAGTAACCGGGTTCCAGCACCGTCAGCTGGTCCTCGGTCGTGCCATTGGCTCTTGCACACTGGGGCAACGCATCTGGGTTCCAGCACCGCCAGCTGGTTCTCGGCAGTGTTTTTGTCACAGGTACTCCCTCGTGCCAAACCTGGTTCCAGCACCGTCAGCTGTTTCCGGGTAGTATCAAGCTCACTGAGACGCCTATGCTTGCCCCGTCGTGGTGCGGTCGGGTTAGCCAACTCCAGGGTGCCTCCAGTTTAGGAGCTTCCTATGTGGGCTGCGTGAACTGGTAGTCAAGGCTGGTTCTGTAGTGCCAGTAGGCCCAGCTCCCCCTGTAGGACTGTTGGGGTTCGGTAACTGCGGCTGCCTCGCGGCCTAGCTGTTCTCTCCTCTCCTGTGGGCCTTGGGGTCCACCACCTGGTTCCAGCACCGTCAGCTGGTTCCGGGCCGAGCCTTTGGCTTAGGTGCCTCCTCCTGGGTATCCGAGTTCCGCCAACGTCAGGCGGTCCTTGGTAGTGCTTTTAAGCGCGGGCACCTACAGCTTAGTAACCGGGTTCCAGCACCATCAGCTGGTCCTCGGTCGTGCCATTGGCTCTTGCACACTGGGGCAACGCATCTGGGTTCCAGCACCGCCAGCTGGTTCTCGGCAGTGTTTTTGTCACAGGTACTCCCTCGTGCCAAACCTGGTTCCAGCACCGTCAGCTGTTTCCGGGTAGTGTCAAGCTCACTGAGACGCCTATGCTTGCCCCGTCGTGGTGCGGTCGGGTTAGCCAACTCCAGGGTGCCTCCAGTTTAGGAGCTTCCTATGTGGGCTGCGTGAACTGGTAGTCAAGGCTGGTTCTGTAGTGCCAGTAGGCCCAGCTCCCCCTGTAGGACTGTTGGGGTTCGGTAACTGCGGCTGCCTCGCGGCCTAGCTGTTCTCTCCTCTCTTGTGGGCCTTGGGGTCCACCACCTGGTTCCAGCACGTCAGCTGGTTCCGGGCCGAGCCTTTGGCTTAGGTGCCTCCTCCTGGGTATCCGAGTTCCGCCAACGTCAGGCGGTCCTTGGTAGTGCTTTTAAGCAAGGGCACCTACAGCTTAGTAACCGGGTTCCAGCACCGTCAGCTGGTCCTCGGTCGTGCCATTGGCTCTTGCACACTGGGGCAACGCATCTGGGTTCCAGCACCGCCAGCTGGTTCTCGGCAGTGTTTTTGTCACAGGTACTCCCTCGTGCCAAACCTGGTTTCAGCACCGTCAGCTGTTTCCGGGTAGTGTCAAGCTCACTGAGACGCCTATGCTTGCCCCGTCGTGGTGCGGTCGGGTTAGCCAACTCCAGGGTGCCTCCAGTTTAGGAGCTTCCGATGTGGGCTGCGTGAACTGGTAGTCAAGGCTGGTTCTGTAGTGCCAGTAGGCCCAGCTCCCCCTGTAGGACTGTTGGGGTTCGGTAACTGCGGCTGCCTCGCGGCCTAGCTGTTCTCTCCTCTCCTGTGGGCCTTGGGGTCCACCACCTGGTTCCAGCACCGTCAGCTGGTTCCGGGCCGAGCCTTTGGCTTAGGTGCCTCCTCCTGGGTATCCGAGTTCCGCCAACGTCAGGCGGTCCTTGGTAGTGCTTTTAAGCGCGGGCACCTACAGCTTAGTAACCGGGTTCCAGCACCGTCAGCTGGTCCTCGGTCGTGCCATTGGCTCTTGCACACTGGGGCAACGCATCTGGGTTCCAGCACCGCCAGCTGGTTCTCGGCAGTGTTTTTGTCACAGGTACTCCCTCGTGCCAAACCTGGTTCCAGCACCGTCAGCTGTTTCCGGGTAGTGTCAAGCTCACTGAGACGCCTATGCTTGCCCCGTCGTGGTGCGGTCGGGTTAGCCAACTCCAGGGTGCCTCCAGTTTAGGAGCTTCCTATGTGGGCTGCGTGAACTGGTAGTCAAGGCTGGTTCTGTAGTGCCAGTAGGCCCAGCTCCCCCTGTAGGACTGTTGGGGTTCGGTAACTGCGGCTGCCTCGCGGCCTAGCTGTTCTCTCCTCTCTTGTGGGCCTTGGGGTCCACCACCTGGTTCCAGCACGTCAGCTGGTTCCGGGCCGAGCCTTTGGCTTAGGTGCCTCCTCCTGGGTATCCGAGTTCCGCCAACGTCAGGCGGTCCTTGGTAGTGCTTTTAAGCAAGGGCACCTACAGCTTAGTAACCGGGTTCCAGCACCGTCAGCTGGTCCTCGGTCGTGCCATTGGCTCTTGCACACTGGGGCAACGCATCTGGGTTCCAGCACCGCCAGCTGGTTCTCGGCAGTGTTTTTGTCACAGGTACTCCCTCGTGCCAAACCTGGTTTCAGCACCGTCAGCTGTTTCCGGGTAGTGTCAAGCTCACTGAGACGCCTATGCTTGCCCCGTCATGGTGCGGTCGGGTTAGCCAACTCCAGGGTGCCTCCAGTTTAGGAGCTTCCTATGTGGGCTGCGTGAACTGGTAGTCAAGGCTGGTTCTGTAGTGCCAGTAGGCCCAGCTCCCCCTGTAGGACTGTTGGGGTTTGGTAACTGCGGCTGCCTCGCGGCCTAGCTGTTCTCTCCTCTCCTGTGGGCCTTCGGGTCCACCACCTGGTTCCAGCACCGTCAGCTGGTTCTCGGCAGTGTTTTTGTCACAGGTACTCCCTCGTGCCAAACCTGGTTCCAGCACCGTCAGCTGTTTCCGGGTAGTGTCAAGCTCACTGAGACGCCTATGCTTGCCCCGTCGTGGTGCGGTCGGGTTAGCCAACTCCAGGGTGCCTCCAGTTTAGGAGCTTCCTATGTGGGCTGCGTGAACTGGTAGTCAAGGCTGGTTCTGTAGTGCCAGTAGGCCCAGCTCCCCCTGTAGGACTGTTGGGGTTCGGTAACTGCGGCTGCCTCGCGGCCTAGCTGTTCTCTCCTCTCTTGTGGGCCTTGGGGTCCACCACCTGGTTCCAGCACGTCAGCTGGTTCCGGGCCGAGCCTTTGGCTTAGGTGCCTCCTCCTGGGTATCCGAGTTCCGCCAACGTCAGGCGGTCCTTGGTAGTGCTTTTAAGCAAGGGCACCTACAGCTTAGTAACCGGGTTCCAGCACCGTCAGCTGGTCCTCGGTCGTGCCATTGGCTCTTGCACACTGGGGCAACGCATCTGGGTTCCAGCACCGCCAGCTGGTTCTCGGCAGTGTTTTTGTCACAGGTACTCCCTCGTGCCAAACCTGGTTTCAGCACCGTCAGCTGTTTCCGGGTAGTGTCAAGCTCACTGAGACGCCTATGCTTGCCCCGTCGTGGTGCGGTCGGGTTAGCCAACTCCAGGGTGCCTCCAGTTTAGGAGCTTCCTATGTGGGCTGTGTGAACTGGTAGTCAAGGCTGGTTCTGTAGTGCCAGTAGGCCCAGCTCCCCCTGTAGGACTGTTGGGGTTTGGTAACTGCGGCTGCCTCGCGGCCTAGCTGTTCTCTCCTCTCCTGTGGGCCTTCGGGTCCACCACCTGGTTCCAGCACCGTCAGCTGGTTCTCGGCAGTGTCTTTTGCTCTTGTACCTTCTGCTCCCCATCCTGGTTCCAGTACCGTCAGCTGGTTCCGGGCAGAGCCTTTGGCTTAGGTGCCTCCTTCTGGGTATCCAAGTTCCACCAACGTCAGGTGGTCCTTGGTAGTGCTTTCAGGCACGGGTACCTTCTGCTTAGTAACCGGGTTCCAGTAACGTCAGCTGGTCCTCGGTAGTTCCATTGGCTCTTGGACCCTCGGCTACCCATCCGGGTTCCAGTACCGTCAGCTGGTTCTCGGCAGTGTCTTTTGCTCTTGTACCTTCTGCTCCCCATCCAGGTTCCAGTACCGTCAGCTGGTTCCGGGCAGAGCCTTTGGCTTAGGTGCCTCCTTCTGGGTATCCGAGTTCCGCCAACGTCAGGCGGTCCTTGTTAGTGCTTTTTGGCACGGGTACCTCCTGCTTAGTAACCGGGTTCCAGTAACGTCAGCTGGTCCTCGGTAGTTCCATAGGCTCTTGAACCTTCGGGTAGCCATCCGAGTTCCAGTTCCATCATCAGGTTCTTGGCATTTTCTCAGCCTTCTTGTACCTTCTGCTACATTTCCAAGTTGAAGACCCTAAAGTTGACGACCCGGAAGACCACCCCGATGACGACGACGACGACAACCCGGAAGACCACCCCGATGACGACGATGACGACGACGGCGGAGACGACGACGGCGGAGTTGACGACACTGGAGACGACGACATGGAAGACCGAGAAGCAGAAGAACAAGAGGCTGCAGAACAAAGAGCAGAAGAACATTAAGCATAACACTTAATATCAGAGCAAAAGATATTATCTCAATTATATGCAGAAGAAGACTAAGCAGTGTATGGGGGTGAGTCCGTTCCTCCTCGTGGTGCCCCTGGATAAAGCCTGATGCTGCAGGCCAAACTGAACGCGGACAAATGTAACTTTTGTGACTGGCAGAACGGAAGGTGTAATCTTCCAACTTTTATAGATAACAACTACAGGAATGCCTGTCACAAATGAGAATATGATGAAGAAGTAGAATAGGAAGAATAATACAGTTGAATAAAATGAATATGTAGACTAGGAAGAATAATAATAGTTGAATAAAATGAATATGAAGAATGTAATAAAAAAAAAAAAAAAAAAAGGTAAAGGATGAAGAAGAAGATGAATAAGGTGAAGAAGAAGTTGATGTCAAAGATGCTGATGATGATGAAGATGAAAGTGTGGGAAAAGTAAAAAAAAAAAGAAGGGGAAGGTCGTTGAATAGTGAAACATCAATATCTGACAAAATAAAAAAAATATTTACATAGTCAATATCTTTGTCACTCCGAACGTCTTTAAAAAAACAAAAAAAAAAAACATGCTATTCTATTTGATTGGGCTAAACCTCTATGACTTTAATGTCTCCGCCACCTCCCCAAATACATCCTGCATTATTCTTAGTTGTTTTCCTTCATGTAGAATGAACCTACAAGGCAAGAAAGGGTTTATTTTAATTCCGATATTTTGGTCCCATTGACTTGCATTGGGATCGGGTATCGGTATCGGCGATATCCGATATTTTTTGAATATCGGCCGATCCTATCCGATACCGATACTTTCCGATATCGGAAGGTATCGCTCAACACTTATTATGATGCAATCATCCCTCATAAAATCTAATACAGCCCCCCATAGAATATAATACAGCCCACCTCCCCATAAAATATAATGTAGCCCCCATAGAATATAATGCAGCCCCCCATAGTATATAAGACAGCCTCCCCCATAGAATATAATGTAGCCCCGAATAGAATAGAATACAGCCCACCTCTCCATAGAATATAATGAATGCAGCCCCATCAAAGATTATGATGCAATCATCCCTCATAAAATCTAATACAGCCCCCCATAGAATATAATACAGCCCACCTCCCCATAATATATAATGTAGCCCCCATAGAATATAATGCAGCCCCCCATAGTATATAAGACAGCCTCCCCCGTAGAATATAATATACCCCCCCATAGTATATAACACAGCCTCCCCATAGAATATAATATACCCCCCATAGTATATATCAAAGCCTGCATAGTATATAGCACAACCCGCGTAGTATATTGCACAGGCCACGTAGTAGTATACAGCACAGCCCGCGTGGTAGTATACAGCACTGCCCGCGTAGTAGTATACAGCACAGCCCACATAGTAGTATACAGCACAGCCCGCATAGTAGTATACAGCACAGCCCACACAGTATTATACAGCACAGCCCAGAGAGTAGTATATACAGCACAGCCCACACAGTAGTATATACAGCATAGCCCACACAGTAGTATATACAGCACAGCCCACACAGTAATATATTCAGCACAGCCCACACAGTAGAATATACAGCACAGCCCACAGAGTAGTATATACAGCCCAGCCCACACAGTATTATATACAGCACAGCCCACACAGTAGTATATACAGCACAGCCCAGAGTAGTATATACAGCACAGCCCACACAGGAGTATATACAGCACAGCCCACACAGTAGTATATACAGCACAGCCCACACAGTAATATATACAGCACAGCCCACACAGTAGTATATACAGCACAGCCCACACAGTAATATATACAGCCCAGCCCACAGAGTAGTATATACAGCACAGCCCACACAGTAGTATATACAGCACAGCCCACCCAGTAGTATATACAGCACAGCCCAGAGTAGTATATACAGCACAGCCCACACAGGAGTATATACAGCACAGCCCACACAGTAGTATATACAGCACAGCCCACACAGTAATATATACAGCACAGCCCACACAGTAGTATATACAGCACAGCCCACAGAGTAGTATATACAGCACAGCCCACACAACTGTAACTGAGGCAATGACAGACTAGCACAGCCCACATCTCATCTCTCCTTCCCCCCGATAATGGCCCCACAGTCCAGTAAAAAAAAAAAACACTCTCCTCACCTCTCCTCTTGCCCGCGCTGCTCCCTGCTCCTGTCTCGGCGGCTGCAGTCTGCCTGGGACACAGCAGGTGCGCGATGATATGATGTATCTCCATAGAATATAATATACTCCCCATAGTATATACAGTATCAAAGCCTGCATAGTATATAGCACAACCCGCATAGTATATAGCACAGGCCGCGTAGTAGTATACAGCACAGCCCGCATAGTATACAGCACAGCTCGCGTAGTAGTTTACAGCACTGCCCGCGTAGTAGTATACAGCACAGCCCGCGTAGTAGTATACAGCACAGCCCACACAGTATTATACAGCACAGCCCAGAGAGTAGTATATACAGCACAGCCCACACAGTAATATATACAGCACAGCCCACACAGTAGTATATACAGCACAGTCCACACAGTAGTATATACAGCACAGCCCACAGAGTAGTATATACAGCACAGCCCACACAACTGTAACTGAGGCAATGACAGACTAGCACAGCCCACATCTCATCTCTCCTTCCCCCCGATAATGGCCCCACAGTCCAGTAAAAAAAAAACCACTCTCCTCACCTCTCCTCTTGCCCGCGCTGCTCCTGTCTCGGCAGCTGCAGTCTGCCTGGGACACAGCAGGTGCGCGATTATATGATGTAATCGTGCACACGCAGTGTCAGAGGCAGAGCGGGGAATGATGGGAGAGGGAGCGTCAGCAGACGCTCTCTCCTCCATCACTGCATTCTACTGTACCGGCATCATAGACGCCGGTATAGTTGAATGCGGCGGCGGCACTGGCGGGGGGAGGGGGGAAGAGTGCAGCGGCCCACTACTGGCACCAGTCCTTCTGGTATTTGCCAGAAGTGCCCGATGGCCAGTCCGGCCCTGGTTGTATTCCATATTTCTATGCACACATTAGGTGTGGATTTTAATTGTGTATGCATTAATCTATTGCAAATGCAGCAGGGCCCAGTTCTTATCGTCTTTCTGAGCTTTTATAAGAGGTCCGTCAAGTTTAACATCACTTTTAATTACAAATATAGTGTAGAATACATCTCTATTAATGTCATAAAAAACTGCAAAATTTAAACAAAATCACAATAAATTTCTTATAATTGAATCTTGATGGTGACAAGATCAATTTAGCATTTGTATGAAGGATAATGGCTTCCATTATAAATGAGACCATGACGCAGATGTGAACAAGGGCTTACATGTTCTGTAGTGTGTTTCTGGCATGTAGCATGACTCTTCATGTTTGTACAACTATAATTATTTACCCTTGTCACTACTTGGTAATGATCTTTGCCTGTTCTTCCTTTGAATGTGTCTCAGTCTTCAAATCTTTTTTCTCATTTTCCAATAATAGGTAATGTTGATGAAGAGTCTAAGGACATTTCCATTTTAGGTAAAACTACTAGTTTACTAGTAACCAGTGGTAATCCATGATCACATTTTTCACTAAGTGGGTTTAACCATCATATTACAATCACAAATTAAAGATGGACCTTGAGGAAGACGCTTCATGCGTCGATATGCGTGGGTCTCACATTGCGCTAGTCTGTCCTCTTATCCGCTTAGGTGACGCTGTTTGATGGTGGGGTGGTAAGACCCTGGGTCTTTAGGCCTCTGGGTGCAGTGCACTCTGTGACTTTTATTTAGGTTTCCCACACTTTGGTAGAGACTAGGATATTTCCATCCATGTGCATGAGCATTGGTTTCATAAGCTTGCATGCTATATGTGTTCCTATTAGGGGTTTATATTATTGTCTTTATACATCGATGTGCTTGCTATGTGGACAATTAGTATGCGATTTGGAGACTGTATTTTTTGGAATCCCCTATAGATGTAGGAGGACCCAGCATGTCTTTACCCACACCATTTTTCATGTGGTCATGTTTTGAGTAAAGCATCTATAAAGGCGGTATAGACTATGCAATGTTTTTTGAGCACTTAACTCGTATATTGTATGGACCTTCATCTCCCATTGTTGTTTACGGGAGTTTTTAACTGTTTTTAAATTTCCATTTGTCTTTGTGTGGTGTTGTATACAATAATGAAAATATGTTATATTTTTGTACCTACACTATTGGTGTGGTGATCACATTTGTATGATGCTGGTTCTTTTCTTTATGTATTGCCAATCACAAATTAAAGGCAATCTGTTAGTTGGTTCAATCCTCCTAAGCCATCTATATGTGCATGTAGGTAATAAGAAACTGAATAAAAGGATGTCTTGTTTTCTGTGATCCGATGTCTTAATCCAGAGAAATTCACATTTTCTTATATGTAAATGAGCTGTTAAGATCTATGGGCCGGACATAGTTCTTCCTGAGAAACTGATCTCCCTGAGAATCTGAATCCAGAGTTTAGGAGGGTTGATCCTTTTAACAGATGCTCTTTAATACTAACAAAACTCTATGTACTGTATCTAGTAGCTATATATTCTACCTACCCTACCCTACCCTTCTCAATCTATACACTTGGCCTGGGACAACTCATAAAGTCTCATGGTTTCAAGAACCATCTTTATGCTGATGACACTCAGATCTACCTTTCTTGCCCAGATGTCATCTCGCTGCTGTCCAGAATCCCGGAGTGTCTATCACCTACAGTATATCTTCCTTCTTCTCCTCTCGCTTCCTCAAACTCAATGTGGACAAATCTGAACTCATCATCTTCCCTCCATCCCATAGATCTTCCTTACCTGACCTATCTATCGCAATTAACGACATCATGCTTTCCCCCATACCGGAAGTCCACTGCCTCGGAGTAACCTTTGACTCTGCCCTGTCCTTCAAACCGCACATTGAAGCTCTGTCCACCTCCTGTCGCCTCCAGCTCAGAAATATCTCCAGAATCCGTCCTTTCCTCAACCATCAATCTACTAAAATGCTTGTGCATGCCCTCATCATCTCCCGCCTTGACTACTGCAACATCCTTTTCTGTGGCCTCCCTGGTAACACCCTTGCACCTCTCCACTCCACCCTTAACTCTGCTGCCCGACTAATTCATCTCTCTCTTCGCTACTCCTCCGCTTCCCCCTCTGCAAATCTCTTCACTGGACCCATTCCCTCAGCGTATCCAGTTCAAATTACTAATACTGACCTACAAAGCCATCCATAACCTGTCTCCTCCATATATCTCTGAACTAATCTCCCAATATCTTCCCTCACGTAATCTCCGGTCCTCCCAAGACCTCCTTCTCTCCTCCACACTTATTCGCTCCTCACCCAACCGCCTCCAAGACTTCTCTAGAATATCTACCACCCTCTGGAATTCTTTGCCCCAACACCTCCGACTATCAACCACATTCGGATCCTTCAGATGGAACCTGAAAACCCATCTCTTCAGGAAAGCCTTCAGCCTGCACTGATCCCGCTGCCTCCTCATCACTACCAGAGATACCGCCTCACCAACACCGGAGCTCCTGCAACCCTCATCCTATTGTCTCCTTCCCCATAATCCTGTAGAATGTAAGCCTGCAAGGACAGGGTCCTCTTCCCTCTGTATCAGTCTGTCATTGTTAGTTTGTTTACTGTAAATGATATATGTAACTTGTATGTAACCCCTTCTCAAGTACAGCACCATGGAATCAATGGTGCTATATAAATAAATAATAATAATATAGCCCACAAAACATTACTTTTTAGGAAGCATGCAGCATTCATAAGAATTGCCAGCAACTACTATAGTATGGGACTTAGCAAGTATCTTTAATTTTCGTTCATAAAAAAACTTAGCTTCTTTTTACAAATACATGTTGTTTGATAGGGATATTGTGAATGTTATTGGCAAATAATTACCTCTGAAACAGAAGGCATGGTGTTTTGACAGAGGATCAGGAAATCCGGTCTGATTGTCATGTACATAGACTGTGCGAACTCCAGGATTATCCCCTCCACAAACTTTACGTGCTTTCACAATAGGGTAACGGACACTGCCATCAGATAACCAGCCTGCTCTGCACTTGTCAAATCCCAATCTCCAGGCTGCATAAAGTTGTCCAGTGGAAGCTAGTGTTGCATTCTTACTCTTGCAAAATTCAGCTGCTTCTTGCAAAGTGAACTGATCGGGTCGAGTTATAAAAAACACTTCACCTGCAAACAAGGAAAAAAAAACATTTAAAATTAGAACTTTATTAATCAATATAAAATATATTTTTGCATTTAGGCCATTACATGGATGTGCTATATTACTACCGATCACTGGGTAAATGAATCCATCTTGAATTCCTTATTGTAGCCTAATGTATACAATTTAATGCACAATTTAAAAAAAAAGATTTTTGTCTCATTTTGTATCCCAGTTCGGCCATAAAACTTTTTGGGTTGTCTGTAATTTTTGACTGATTTATTTTAAACTATAAAAACCCAAAATGTATATCTTACCAGCCAGTATGTTCACAAATTGATACACAAAACCTATTTTTACATATGAGTCTTTTTTCTTTAATCTTCTGGATTGGTTCCCAAACCTGTTTCTGATACTATTTCAGTCATTTTCATTGGATTGCATTGATTATCCTCCCACATGTCCTTTATATTTAGCATAAAATTAATTTCAGCACTCAGTGTGCCTCGGATATCCATATTTGCCTTAAACAAATTTGTATTATTAAAGAGGTTGTCCAGTTTTGTTGTGCGCACACTGCACATTGTCAGGATTCTTCAGTGTCACTGCTGACACTGGACAGTACCCCAAGTTCTGAATTTGCACACATCCTGCCACATTCCAAGTATATGTGCTCGGCCTTACTCAGTTCATTTACATTGAGCAAGGCTGAGCACATCTAGCCAGCACATGACCGCATGTATGCAAATCACAAAAATGAGGTCACTTGACTGTCCGGTCTTGGCAGCAACACTATATAATTCTTACAGAGTGTGGTAAGCATGCTGTAAGGATTCAGTAGCCTGCAGTGACTGTAGACTTTCACCACAAGACTGGGCAACACATTTAACGCACATCATGGGCTTTATCACTGGCTTTTTGTAAGGGAAATATGGTAAAATTCTTCCATGACACCATATTTATTGTGTGTTTCATATACACTCAACATTCAAATTGCAACATCAAGGAAAAGTCGTGGAATTATGAAGCTCACAGGAATTTTAGATATGTTGTTAATGATATGAAAATGAAAAAAATGGATACATATCAAAACTTCTTGATTCATTTGGTATCTAGAATAAGCACCATGTGCAGAAATACATGTACTGTACTTATACGCGCTGGCATGATATCTGAGAGGTTATTTGCCTGAGAAATGTTCTGTCATATTGAATGCATTTGGGGAAATCATCAAGATCCCCTGCTGGCAGCTCCTTTTGCAATTGCGTACTGATGACAGTCCTGATGTACTTGATGGGAGACAAGTCCAGAGATGCTGCAGGCCATGGTAGCACATGTAGGCCACACAGGCTGCAAACAGTAGCATGAGCAACATGTGGTCTAGTGTTGCTGTGTTAAAAAATAGCTCTTGGAACACTTGAGAAATGACTGTACAGCTGGTTATGCAACCAAATCAATGTAACGCCAAGCTAAGAGTGTACCTGAAATGAAGACAAGACGGGTCTGAAAACCATACTTTATTCCACCTCACACCTTAATCCCAGGAATAGGACTGGTGTGACATTCCTACATGAAGACCTCGTCAAGATGTTACTCATGTGATCTTGTCAGATTCGAAGAATGGCGCATAATGATCCATTCTTTACTGTAAGCAAAATTAGATATCATATATCAAGCCTGGGGCATCAAACAGGATCTGCACATACCATCAGAAGGCATTTGTGCAACATTGGGTTATGAGCCAAAAGTCCAGCTACAGGTGTTCCGTTGACCTCACACCATCGCTTGACATGGTGCAGAGAAAAATGTCAATGGGGCTGCAATACAGGTTTCTCATTTTATCTTGGATGCAAAGATAATCAGGGATTGGTTTGGAAACCATGTGGGCACCGTCATGAAGAGATCTTAATGAGGTAATATGAAAGTGACCCAAGAGCCATTTTTCAGCATGACAACATGGTCTGTATTTCTCCCATGGTACTGGGAGTAGACTGCATGGTCTAATTGTGCTAACATCATCTGCAGCCTCTCTGGATTTGTCTCCCACTGAGCACATAATTGTAATCATTTGTCAGCCATTGCAAAGGGTGCTGCCAGCAATGGATCTAATGATTTGCCAAGTACATTTTGGCCAAGGTGACAAAAGTTCCTCAGACAAACATTGATTTGCTCATCGGTAGCGCGTCAAGGAGCGTACGTGCATGTATGTGTTGTGCTCATCTTTGGTATTGAAAAAATTGAGATGTTTTGATTTCTTTTTTCAATTTTCATCATTTGCATTGAATTAACATGTTTTTCAGTCCTGTAACTCAAAGGGAAGTAAGAATGATGTGTCTTTCATCAGCTTTACTAAGTGTCCTTGGCAGACCACTGCATCTATGGTCTTTGATTTTGCCCATTTATTGGTGTTTTTTCAAATTATAATGACCAGGACATCTTGAAATTCTAGTCTGTTCCGTTTTGAAATATGTGTGATAGACCTTGATGATGCCACTATCTTGTGTGTTGACGCTGTGCTCAGTCTTGCCATGGTGTATGACCTGCGGCCTGAAACTGTCTTCTACAACCTCACCTATATAGCAGAGTATGGTTGTTCCTCACCCAGCTGAAGCTTCCTGCACAATTACATATTTTAATTATGTTGTTTAACCTTGCATATGAAAACAATGACCAATATCACCTGCATGGTGTATTGTATTTGTTTACTCAATTATTACAATTTGAGAGTCCTCAGTGGTTGATACCTTTTAATGTCTACCTGAAAAGATGGTAACAAATTGCAAGCTTTCGAGACTACCAGGGTCTCTGAGTAGTCTTGAAAGCTTGCAATTTGTTGCCATCTTTTCAGTTAGACATTAAAAGGTATCAACCACTGAGGACTCTCAATTCTAAATATTTTTCTATCTACTGGCTAACACGGTACAAATATATATTTGTTTACTCATATACCATGCTATATTCTTACAAAATCTCTGACTTTGTGCAAATAATCCAAGAAGAACAGATGCTGTTTTGAAGGCAAAGGGAGTCACACTAAATCTATATTTGATTTAGATTTTCCTTTTGCTCATTAAATTGCATTTTTTTATTGATAATAAACTATTAAAAACAATCTGTCAGCAGGTTTTTGCTATTTAATTCAAGAGCAGCATGATGTAAGGGCAGATGCCCTGATACCGGTGATATGTCGCCAGTGTTTTATCAGCAGGAGATTATCACTACAGGACTAGTTGTCTTGTGCCATGTAGTCCTCCTGGTCTGTGTAACCCCACCCACACTGCTTATTGACATATGCCTATGCACATAAAAGCCTGCTGACAGATTCCCTTTAACACTTCTATTTTTGAAAAATCCTTACTTTCCAAACTTTTTCAATACTTGTCCACTTTTGCACAGTAATATATTTAGATAAATATCTAAATAGATAGATGGATGGATGGATGGATGGATAGATATATAGATAGATAGATAGATAGATAGATAGATAGATAGATAGATAGATAGATAGATAGATAGATAATAGATAGAGGATAAATTACAAAAGGATATAAGAAAGCTCAGTGACATGCATTTATATAACACACATGCCTCACCCAAATAATATTTTCAGTAGAAGAGTAGCAGCAATAATGAAAGAGTATAATAAATGTATGGTCTGCCACATACCAAGAATATACATCTGTGCATAAAAGCAAACACCTACACATAATAAATACAAGCTATAATAATGGTTATATAGCTAACAATAATATGGGTACATTTACATAAAAACTAAGGTAGTAGTTATCTCAGCAGTAGTTTGGTATAAACAGAAAAAAGTGCTTTGCATAAAAAAAGCTTCTTTACCCCCTTTTCTGCTATTACTAATAGTTTATTCGCATACCTCGTAGCTTGTCAATGTAACAATATACATCATACTCTTCTAACGGATCCACCACGCCATAATTCCTCACTCCTGGGAATCCATTCTTATCTCCATGGCAGTTGTCACGAGGATTGACAATGGGGTACCTGTCCAAAGAAATATATTAACAACTTAGTTATTTGCCAAATTTAGCAACTCTTTACTAATTCGATTAAATTGGTAGCATAAAAAAGCTAGTTTGTGCAGTTTGTTTTTTAGTTATATATTTTTGGGATATTTGCTCGTTGTCAAATGTATTGTAACTCTTAAAATAAAATAATCAAGGTTGACTAAAATAGAAAGACTAATATATTTATTATTTTACACCGCAATAAAGTGCTTCTGAAACTCAGTGCCGGCCCGATTTACCTCTCAGGAGTCTCCGCTCATCAAGTAGGCCTCAACTTTAAGTCATGTATGGATAAAAAAGTTTGCTTGCTCTTAGAAAAATTAAGCAGAGCATTGCTATGCACGACTCACGACATCTTGTAATCTCTGCAACCTTTCATTTTTCACTTCCTGAGTGTCCTCCTCTCCTTTGAACTGTCTTATTAAAATGCATATTCCCATAATTTATATATAATTATATAACTGATAAGTTTGCAAAATGACAAAAGTCTAACCTATAATCCGACTAATCATCAGGAGGAAAAAACTATGTGGATGCCAATTGTCTCATACAATAAGAACAATTTTGATCACATGATATTTTGATCACATGATACTTTTTATACATGTTGTCCTACTCCAAGCTGTTCAGGCTTGAGAGCCAACTACCAATTAAGTAAATCAGGTGATGTGCATCTCTGTAATGAGGAGGGGTGTGGTCTAATGACATCAAAACCCTATAATGAGGAGGGGTGTGGTCTAATGACATCAACACCCTATATAAGATGTGCTTAATTATTAGGCAACTTCCTTTCCTTTGGCAAAATGGGTCTGAAGAGAGATTTGGCGGGCTCCGAAAAGTCCAAAATTGTGAGATGTCTTGCAGAGAGATGCAGCAGTCTTGAAATTGCAAAATTTTTGAAGCGTAATCATGGCAAATAGCCAACAGGGTCGCAAGAAGTGTCTTGGGCAAAAAAGGCGCAAAATAACTGCCCATGAATTGAGGAAAATCAAGCGTGAAGCTGCCAAGATGCCATTTGCCACCAGTTTTGCCATATTTCAGAGCTGCAACGTTACTGGAGTAACAAAAAGCACAAGGTGTGCGATACTCAGGGACATGGCCAAGGTAAGGAAGTCTGAAAAACGACCACCTTTGAACAAGAATCATAAGATAAAACATCAAGACTGGGCCAATAAATATCTTAAGACTGACTTTTCAAAGGTTTTATGGACTGATGAAATGAGAGTGACTCTTGATGGGCCAGATGAATGGGCCAGAGGCTGGATCAGTAAAGGGCAGAGAGCTACACTCCGACTCAGATGTCAGCAAGGTGGAGGTGGGGTACTGTATGAGCTGCTATCATCGAAGATTAACTTGTGGGACCTTTTTGGGTTGAGGATGGAGTGAAGCTCAACTCCCAGTCCTACTGCCAGTTTCTGGAAGACAACTTCTTCAAGTAGTGGTATAGGAAGAAGTCAGTATCGTTCAAGAAAAACATGATTTTCATGCAGAACAATGCTCCATCACATGCCTCCAGGGCCGGACTGAGCATCGGGCACTTCGGGCAAATGCCTGAAGGGCCGGTGCTTGTAGTGGGCCGCTCGATCGGCGCATGCTGGCTGAGTGGCAAGTACCAGCATCAGAGAACAGTGGCAGAGAACAGCAGCATGCAAGCTGAAAGGTAATACCTGCCTGTGAAACTGCTTCCTTAGCTCTCACTGGAAGCACACAGTCAGAGGGATGACATTATCTCCTGCTCTGATCTGCTTTCATTCCCAGCAGAGAAGGAGAGACCGGGGGAGGTGCCGGGACGGAGCTGTTGCTGCTGTCTGTGAGCAGGAGGACCTGAAGAGCTGCACATGGACATCAGCCTGCTCTGCACCACAGAAGTGTGTGTGTGTGTGTAATACATGAGTGTATGGTATCTGTAGTGTGTGTAATGTGTGTGCGGTATCTGTAGTGTAATACTTGTGTGTGCGGTATCTGGAGTGTGTGTGTGTAATGTGTGTGAGTTATCTGTAGTGTGTGAGTGTGTAATGTGTGTGCGGTATCTGTAGTGTGTGTGTGTAATGTGTGTGCGGTATCTGTAGTGTATACTTGTGTGTGCGATATCTGTAGTGTGTGTGTGAGTGTGTAATGTGTGTGCGGTATCTGTAGTGTAATACTTGTGTGTGCGGTATCTGTAGTGTATGTGTGAGTGTGTAATGTGTGTGTGGTATCTGTAGTGTAATACTTGTGTGTGCGGTATCTGTAGTGTGTGTGTAATGTGTGTGCGGTATCTGTAGTGTAATACTTGTGTGTGCGGTATCTGTAGTGTGTGTGTAATGTGTGTGTGGTATCTGTAGTGTGTGTGTAATGTGTGTGCGATATCTGTAGTCTGTGTGTAATGTGTGTGCGATATCTGTAGTGTGTGTGTAATGTGTGTGCGATATCTGTAGTGTGTGTGTGTGTGTAATGTGTGTGCGGTATCTAGTGTGTAATGTGTGTGCGGTATCTGTAGTGTAATGCTTGTGTGTGCGGTATCTGTAGTGTGTGTAATGTGTGTGGTATCTGTAGTGTTTGCGTGTATGTAATACTTGTGTGTTTGTGTGTAATACATGTGTGTTAAGGCTAGGTTCACATTGCGTTAGTGCAATCCGTTTAGTGCATGCGCTAACAGAATGCGCTAACGCAATGTACAAAAAGGGATTGCGTTTAGCGATCCCGCTAGCGCAGATGCCCGATTGCGCAAGCGAGAACGGACCCAAAAACGCTGCAAGCAGCATTCGAGGTCCGTCAGAAAATAACGGGACATCGCTAATGCGTGCCAAAAATGGCATACGTTAGCGATGCGTTACATACATTGTGGTCAATGGGTGCGCTAACGTATCCGTTACATTGTGTTAGTGGCGCTATGTAACGGATTCCGTTAGAGGACTGCCACTAACTCAATGTGAACCTAGCCTAATACTTGTGTGTGTGTGCGTAATAATGAGTAATGTGTACGTAATGAGCCTGTGTTGTCCACCATGTGTGCTGTGTACATGTATGATGTGTGTGTCTGTGTGACTATATGAAGTGTAAGTAACGATGGACCCGTAGAAGCGCTCTCAGGCAGCGCGAAACGGCCGTCGTCTTACCTGTCGCACTCTCCCTGTCCACTTCCCTCTCCCCCGTGCCGTGAATTATGTGCCGACTGGCACTGAAATAAAGGACGCTTTGTAACTGCATCTGGTGAGTGCATCTGCTTTCTTCTCTTTTTTTCTGGATTGTCATGGACTATTTTTCTGCAGATTGCACCTCCTGATTCATTTCTTAGACTGCTACACACCTCGTTGGTTTGTCACCGGTTTTCTCTATTTTTTGGAGCTGTGCCGCTCTCTCTTTCTCTTTTTGGTCGTTATATGTATGATGTGTGTGTCTGTGTGACTATATCAGGTGTATGTAATGAGTCTGTGTTGTCCACCATGTTTGCTGTGTACATGTATGATGTGTGTGTCTGTGTGACTATATGAAGTGTAAGTAACGAGCCTGTGTTGTCCAGCATTTGTGCTGTGTGTACTTGTATGTATGTGTGTGTCTGTGTGACTATTTGATGTGTATGTAATGAGCTTGTGTTGTCCAGCATGTGTGCGGTGTACATCATATATGAAGTGTATGTAATTCATTGTATGTGGGCTTGTTAATTTTTTTTTGTGCCAGGGCTGCTTTTTGATCCCAGTCCTGCCCTGCATGCCCCCAACTACTCCACAGCGTGGCTGGCCAGTAAAGGTCTCAAAGAAGAAAAAATAATGACATGGCCCCCTTGTTCACTTGATCTGAACCCCATAGAGAACCTGTGGTCCCTCATAAAATGTGAGATCTACAGGGAGGAAAAACAGTCCACCTCTCGGAACAGTGTCTGGAGGCTGTGGTGGTTGCTGCACGCAATGTTGATCGTAAACAGATCAAGCAACTGACAGAATCTATGGATGGAAGGCTGTTGAGTGTCATCATAAAGAGAGGTGGCTATATTGGTCACAAATTTTGGGGGGTTTTGTTTTTGCATGTCAGAAATGTTTATTTCTAAATTTTGTGCAGCTATATTGGTTTACCTGGTGAAAATAAACAAGTGAGATGGGAATATATTTGTTTTTTATTAAGTTGCCTAATAATTCTGCACAGTAATAGTTACCTGCACAAACAGATATCCTCCTAAGATTGCCAAATCTAAAAAAAACCCACTCCAACTTCCAAAAATATTAAGCTTTGATATTTATGAGTCTTTTGGGTTGATTGAGAACATAGTTGTTGATCAATAATAAAAATAATCCTCTAAAACACAACTTGCCTAATAATTCTGCACACAATGTACATGCAATATGTATTATAAAATCTTGTGACAGGTCACTGACATTGGCACAGTAGCCCGCTAAGTATGAGAGATATAGTAAGAGAAGAAAAGGCTGTATCTCTTAAAACTAGAGATGCCAGAAATGTTTCACAGTAGTAGCATTTGTTTAATTAAAGAGGTAATTCAGGTTTATCACAAAAGTCTGCAGTCACTCTATCTGACTGCAGAATGGTAAATCCTCACATAGCGCCCAGCAAACGTTGTGAGAATTCTCCGATGCGGGCAGCGAGACCAAGCAGTCATGTGACTGCAAGTGTACGACATGCATACTTAGGTCACATGCCGACTAGACATGCATGACCTTGCTCAATACAAGTGAATTGGGCGAGGCCGTGCACATCTAGTCGGAATGTGACCAGGAGTATGCATATCGCATCCTTGTGGTCACCTGACCGGTCTGTCTCATTGCCGGCATTGGAGAATCCTCCTAGTGCCCAGCGTGTACGATTAGTGACTGCAGACTTTCGTGATAAAACTGGACAACCTTCAGATAAAGATTTATAAAAATGTTTGTTTCTGCATAAGAACATCGTATTACAATCCTCCTTAATCCAAGGGCTTGTTATCATACCTGACAGTTTGATCTGAAATCCAGCCAGCATCACATTGATCAAATCCAGCTTCATAGGCCGCCTGGAGCTGAGCAGCAGTTGCAATAACAGCATCATTGTCCAGGCATGCTTTCTTCGCCTGGCTGAAGTTAAGAGAATATCGACTGGATTCCGCTCGGTAATGAAACACAACACCTTATTGGGAAAACAAATGATTGATAATCAGCATAAGACTCAATCAAACGCGCATTTTTAAGTATTTATTTCACAATTTAAATTTATTTATTTTGTATAGCATTTAAAATAAAATTATTGTTGAGAAATAATATTGAGAAATAATATTCATCCCTTAGTGAATAATAGTTGGTTAACACTCACCAGTGTCAGATATGGGTTTTACTGGATGAGCGACATCAATAGCTGCTGTGACTGGCAACATTTCCTTTTCTGCTGTGCCAGTGGCTTCAATGGGAGGAACAGCTGTGATATTTTCCAGCCATAGCTGAAGTCCATCGTCTGTGATGTTTTCTAATAAGGCTCCTGTTGGCAGCAGATCCTGACTAATAGGCGTTCCGGGGAACTCTGGAGTTGCTGTAAAACCATCTTCAGAAGGTGTTAGGGTGAAGTTCAGTCCTTCTAGAGCAGTTATACTGCCACGGGCTTCCTCTTCGGTAGCATTTCGGTGAAAGATGAGTGTCAGGCCAGGCTGTGTCACAGTTTGAATAGTAATGTTGTCAGCATCATCTGTTCCAGGAGCAAAATAGTTTAAGAAGCAAATAAGGCCACTTTCCACATTAATAGTATTGAAAGCTAAGCTGAAGAGCGACTTCTAACAAATGAGATTACATCCTAACATCTAAAAAGAAAAAGTCATTATGCTGTCTGACCATTAGAGAAAGTAACTCATCTTGTATCAGCTGGTGCTTACGGAAGTGCAAAGCCAAAAATGCTTTAATAAGCTCCAACGTTACTGGAGTAACAGGGATTCTCTACAAAAGACTAGGCAAACCAGAATTAGTTTTCCTTTTATATTTTTTCTTTTTTTTTAAATCCACTTCTGACTTCGGTTCAAAGACTGCATAAATAAGCCACAAAAACTGCAGATGAGATTTCAGCCTACAGCTAGATCACACATACCGTTTAAGAGCTATTTGTGGCACTTTTATACAAAAAGCCACATTTTACTTTAAAGCATGTGGTAAAATTTTGCAACGACTACAATATATTTTTTGTTGTCTTTTTCTGACTAGGATATTTTTTTTCCAATTTGCTGCATGCTCTAGGTATAGCACTTTTCTGACCATTTTTCACAGGATTTTCAATAGGATTTTATAAATGTTCAACAAAAATGCAAAAAAAGCTGTTTAAAAAAACTAAAGTCGCATAAAAAGTTTGTGAAAACTGTCAGAAAAAAATTTGAAAGGCATCACAATTCTGAAAAAAACATGGATAAAACCACATGTAATTTCTATTTTTTTTATTTTAAAGAGGATAATACATTTTCAATATAGTACACCTATCTACCTTAGATTTAAAATACCAACAATAGTATATTTTTTGACCAATACTTAAAGTTTCTAAGTCCTACATAAGCCAGATTTATGGAGTATAGTTTATCTCACAGAGTAGTAAGACCTGCTGTGTAATAATATCTATGTTGCAGTGTTTAAAAGGTTACAGATCAGATTCAATTTCAAAATTAAAAAAATGTAAAAACCTTTACAATGTCCGCACATGAAACATACACATATATACAGTGGGGCAAAAAAGTATTTAGTCAGTCAGCAATAGTGCAAGTTCCACCACTTAAAAAGATGAGAGGCGTCTGTAATTTACATCATAGGTAGACCTCAACTATGGGAGACAAACTGAAAAAAAAAAATCCAGAAAATCACATTGTCTGTTTTTTTAACATTTTATTTGCATATTATGGTGGAAAATAAGTATTTGGTCAGAAACAAACAATCAAGATTTCTGGCTCTCACAGACCTGTAACTTCTTCTTTAAGAGTCTCCTCTTTCCTCCACTCATTACCTGTAGTAATGGCACCTGTTTAAACTTGTTATCAGTATAATAAGACACCTGTTCACACCCTCAAACAGTCTGACTCCAAACTCCACTATGGTGAAGACCAAAGAGCTGTCAAAGGACACCAGAAACAAAATTGTAGCCCTGCACCAGGCTGGGAAGACTGAATCTGCAATAGCCAACCAGCTTGGAGTGAAGAAATCAACAGTGGGAGCAGTAATTAGAAAATGGAAGACATACAAGACCACTGATAATCTCCCTCGATCTGGGGCTCCACGCAAAATCCCACCCCGTGGGGTCAGAATGATCACAAGAACGGTGAGCAAAAATCCCAGAACCACGCGGGGGGACCTAGTGAATGAACTGCAGAGAGCTGGGACCAATGTAACAAGGCCTACCATAAGTAACACACTACGCCACCATGGACTCAGATCCTGCAGTGCCAGACGTGTCCCACTGCTTAAGCCAGTACATGTCCGGGCCCGTCTGAAGTTTGCTAGAGAGCATTTGGATGATCCAGAGGAGTTTTGGGAGAATGTCCTATGGTCTGATGAAACCAAACTGGAACTGTTTGGTAGAAACACAACTTGTCGTGTTTGGAGGAAAAAGAATACTGAGTTGCATCCATCAAACACCATACCTACTGTAAAGCATGGTGGTGGAAACATCATGCTTTGGGGCTGTTTCTCTGCAAAGGGGCCAGGACGACTGATCCGGGTACATGAAAGAATGAATGGGGCCATGTATCGTGAGATTTTGAGTGCAAACCTCCTTCCATCAGCAATGGCATTGAAGATGAAACGTGGCTGGGTCTTTCAACATGACAATGATCCAAAGCACACTGCCAGGGCAACGAACGAGTGGCTTCGTAAGAAGCATTTCAAGGTCCTGGAGTGGCCTAGCCAGTCTCCAGATCTCAACCCTATAGAAAACCTTTGGAGAGAGTTGAAAGTCCGTGTTGCCAAGCGAAAAGCCAAAAACATCACTGCTCTAGAGGAGATCTGCATGGAGGAATGGGCCAACATACCAACAACAGTGTGTGGCAACCTTGTGAAGACTTGCAGAAAACGTTTGACCTCTGTCATTGCCAACAAAGGATATATTACAAAGTATTGAGATGAAATTTTGTTTCTGACCAAATACTTATTTTCCACCATAATATGCAAATAAAATGTTAAAAAAACAGACAATGTGATTTTCTGGATTTTTTTTTCTCAGTTTGTCTCCCATAGTTGAGGTCTACCTATGATGTAAATTACAGACGCCTCTCATCTTTTTAAGTGGTGGAACTTGCACTATTGCTGACTGACTAAATACTTTTTTGCCCCACTGTAAGTGTAATCATTCTGTATAAAAATGTGAAGACTAACCTTTGTAGCAGATAGCATCATACCGAGACAGGGGATCGGGATATCCAGTCTGGTTGGGATGAAGATAAACAGTTCTTACTCCAACTAAGTTTCCTCCACAGTTAGGACGTGGATAGGCAATTGGATACCTAACACTGCGATCTGCCAGCCAGCCGGCACTGCATACATCCATGCCAGTTTGCCAAGCTAGATGGAGTTGTCCTGTTGTGGCAAGCTTGGCTCCTAGGTTTTGGCATTGCTTTTCAGCTTCATAGAATGTAAACTTTTCAGCAGATGATGCATAAAAGACCTCACCTACGAAAGCAAGAAAGATGTCATTGTTATTGCGTTAGTTCAAAAGACGAGCGAGAGATGACAGATAGAGAAGAGATAAATATATATATATATATATATATATATACAGTGGCATGTAAAAGTTTGGGCACCCCTGGTCAAAAATTACAGTAATTGTGAACAGTTAGTAATAGATATAGCGTGCACTCTGTCAGAGAATTGGGGTGCAGGTGTAACCGACCAAATGGTCTCGTAAATAACCAAATATAAATTTCACCGCACTCTCACAGGGAATATGATGCCAAATTATATATATAATTTGGCATCATATTCCCTGTGAGAGTGCGGTGAAATTTATATTTAGTTATTGTGAAGAGTTAAGCAAGTTGAAGATTAAATGATACTTAAAAGGGCTAAAGTTAGTTAGTTTTTAGGCAAAAACTAAATAAATTGTCATTTTTACATTTTAAAAATTGCAAAAAAGGAAAATGGGCCAATGCAAACGTTTGGGCTTCCTTGGAGATTTGTGGGCTCAGATATCTTTGACCAAGGTTTAAGAGAAAGGCTAGAAGAAGTTTTCAAATTTCCCTCTCCTCAGTTCAAAATGTAATTAAGAAATGGCAGTTAACAGGAATTGTCGAGGTCAAGATAATGTCTGGAAGAACAGGCAAAATTTCAGTAAGAGCTGCTCGTATGATTGCTAGGGAAGCAAATCATAACCCTCACTTGACTGCAAAAGACCTCTGGAGTTGTATTACATTGTTCTACTGTTCAGAGACACCTGCACAAACATGGCTTTCATGAAAGAGTCATCAGAAGAAAACCTCTCCGGCGTCAGAAGTAACAAAAGTGCAAAAGAACATATAAACAAGCCTGATGCAATCTGGAAACAAGTCCTGTGGACTGTTGAGGTTAAAATAGTACTCATTTGCCCCAATGATCAAAGATATGTGTGGAGAAAAAAGGGCACAGAATTTTAGGAAAAGAACATCTCGTCAACCATTAAAGTGAACCTGTCACCAGGTTTGGCTGATAAGAAATACGGCCATCACCTTTCAGGGATTATATACAGCATTCTGCATTCTATAATGCTGTATATCATCCCCAGCCTGACCTGCAAGCGAAGAAAAATAACTTTTATTTACTCACCTGCAGGGCAGTCCTGTCCAATGGGCGTCGCTGGTCTTGGTCCAGTGCCTCCCATCTTCTTACGATCCCTGTCCTCCTGCTTGCTTCATGTTGATGATGCATCCCTTCATCATCCACACAGTCTCCACGGCACAGCGCTACTGCGCAGGCGTACTTCTCTGCCCTGTCGAGGGCAGAAAAAAGTACTGCTGTGCGCATGCGTTGGGGCTCTTTAACCTTTCCCAGCACCTGTGCACTGCAGTATTTTGCTCTAACCTCAACAGGACAGAGTAGTGCACCTATGCAGGAGCGCAGTGCCAAGGAGATGCATTATGTACACGAAGCAAGCAGGAGGGCGGCATCACAAGATGAAGGGAGGCACCAGACCAAGAGAGTGACATCCATCAAACTGGACCACCCCACAGATGATTATAATAAAAGTTACTTTACTTCTCTAGTAGGTCAGGTTGGGGCAGAAATACAGCATTATAGAATGCTGTATATCAGCCCTGAAAGGTGATGGCCATATCTCTTATCAGCCAAACCTGGTGACAGGTTCCCTTTAAGCATGTGGGTGGATCAATCATGCTTTGGGGTTGTATTATAGCCAATGACATGGGGAACATTTCACATTTGGAGGGAAGAATGGATTCAATGAACTTTCAACAAATTCTTGATACAAGCATAACACCATCTGTCAAAAATCTGAAGTTGAAAAGAGGATGGCTTCTACAAATGGATAATGATCCTAAGCACATGTCAAAATCCACAATAGACTACCTCAAAAGGAGCAATCTGAAGGGTTTACAATGGTCCTCACAGTCCCCTGATCTGAATATCATTGAAAATCTGTGACTAGACCTCAAAATAGCAGTGTATGCAAGATGACCCAGGAATCTGGAAGAATTTTCCAAAGAAGAATTAATCTTAAACAAGAATTGAAAGAATATTTACTAGTTACAAAAAGCATTTACAAGCTGTGACACTTTCAAAAGGGGGTGCTACTGAGTACTAACCATGCAGACTTCCCAAACTTTTGCATCAGCCCATTTTCCTTTTTGAATATTTAAAATGTAAAAGATGAAAATAAATAATAATAATAATTGTCTAAAATACAAAGGAAATGTGTAAAGTGCTGTGGAATATGTTGACACTATAAAAATGAAAATTATTATTATTCTAAATGTGTAATATTTAACTTTAGGAATTTTAGAGATAATTTAATCTTCAAATTGCTTATCTGTTCACAATAACAGTAATTTTGACCAGGAAGGCCAAACATGTATATGCAACTGTAGATAGATAGATAGATAGATAGATAGATAGAGATATAGATGCTATGGATAGACACCTGTCATGTCTTCGGCATAGCAATATACATCATAAGTTTCATCAGTGTCTCGAATGCCATATGTTCTTACTCCTGGAAAGTTTTCTTTGTCACCATAGCATGGCTCACGTGGATTATGGATTGGATAACTACAAGAGACATATCAATAAATATACTTCTTATAGGGAAATGAGACTTTTCATAATGTTTAATTGTACTCTACAATATACATACATATATACAGTTGTGCTCAAAAGTGTACGTACCCCAGCAGAATTTTTGCTTTCTTGGCCTTTTTTCAGAGTATACGAATGATAACACCAAATTTTTTTCTCCACTCATGGTTAGTTGTTGGGTGAAGCCATTTATTGTCAAACTACTCTGTTTTCTCTTTTTAAATCACAATGAAACCCAAAACATCCAAATGACCCTGATCAAAAGTTTATATAACCTGGGGATTTTGACCTAATAACATGCACAGAAGTTGACACAAATTGATTTGAATGGCTGCTAATGGTAACATCCTCATCCCTGACTTGTTTGCTTGTAATCAGTGTGTGCATAAAAGCTGAGTGAGTTTCTGGGATCCAGACAGACTCTTGCATCTTTCATCCAGCCACTGACGGTTCTAGATTGTAAAATAATAAAAAAGGCAGCAGACAGAACATCAATAGTGGGATGCACGCTCCAGTCCAATGACCCAATTGGAAATGAACAATCTTAGAAATAATAGGAACAGCATCCAGTCCAGGTGATGAAAAAATTCAATAGTTTTATTCTGCCATAATGCAACGTTTCGACCCAAAAATGTCTTTGTCAAGCATCTAGTTCTAGATTGTGAGTCATGAGGAAAGCAAAAGAATTGCCATCGGATCTATGGGAAAAGGTAGTTGAACTATATAAAACAGGAAAGGGATAGAAAAAGATATCCAAGGAATTTATAATGTCAGTCAGCAGCGTTCAAACTGATGAAAGGAACATCATTCCTACTGTAAAGCATGGAGGTGGATCGCTGATGTTTTGGGGATGTGTGAGCTACAAAGGCACAGTAAACTTGGTCAAAGTTGAAGGAAAGAAGAATGCAGCACGTTATCAGCAAATTTGCACTCATCAGCCTGGATTATGCACATGGGACGTACTTGGACGTTCCAACATGACAACAATCCAAAACACAAGGTCAAGTCGGCCTGTCATTGGCTACAGCAGAACAAATGAAGGTTCTGGAGTGGCCATCTCAGTCTCCTGACCTCAATATCATTGAGCCACTTTGGGGAGATCTCAAGCATGCATTTCATGCTGGACAGCCCAGGAATTTACAGGAACTGGAGGCTTTTTGCTAAGAAAAGTGAGCAGCTTTACTATCTGAGAAAATTAAGAACCTCATTCACAACTACCACAAAAGACTTCAAGCTGTCATGGATGTTAGAGCGGGCAATACATGGTATTAAGAAATGGGGTATGTGAACTTTTGATCAGGCATCAATAGGTTAGAAGGAGTTTGTGGATAGTTTCCGCGCTGCCGACAGGACTTAAAACATATATCCTTGTGTAGTATAATAATTGGTTTATTTTAAAATAAATAAATCATTATACTACACTGGGATATATGTTTTAAATCCTGTCGGCAGCGCGGAAACTATCCACAAACCCCTTCTAACCTATTGATGTCTGATTGTCACTGGCTGATCCATTGATCTGTTGCAACCGATGTTGCACTATATACTGTTTTTTTCGGATTAAATAGTTGCGTTTAATCTGAGCGTAAAGCTCACTATATTTCTCGGATAAGACCCTATTTTGCGCTGATCTCTCCAAAAGTTTTACTTTTGATCATGGTCATTTGGATGTTTTGGGTTGTCATTATGATTTAAACAGAGAAAATACAGTAGTTTGACAATAAATGACTTCGCCCAACCACTAACCATGAGTGGAAAAAAAGTTTTGGTGTTATCATTCATGCTCTCTGAAAAAAGGCCAAGATCACAGTAATGCCACTACCAAAATGGCTATGGCATTACAGTCACTGGCAGACAATGCCCACATGCTTATTAGCTGTGTAACATTTGCCAAACATGCTGGATGGGGATTCGAGCTTAAATTCCGAGCACCAGCCAATGCTCGTCGAGTGACGAGCCCACCTGAGCACCCACATACTCGAGCGATATTTGAGTACCACGAAGCACGTTTCTCATCCCTATTGGTCATACTTGCTTCGAATGACAAGTTTGTTTGTCTTGCCATCCATGGTATTAGTAACATCCTTCCCCATCACCACATTTCAAAGGAATCAATTCTTCTTCTGTCTTGTTTTTTATTGTCCAGGTTTCGCATCTGCTGGCTAAAACTGCTGTAAATGTGCCAAAAGTCATAAAATTTAGGCGCAACAGTGAGTTGCAAAAAATGTACCGATATTTCAGTTTTATGACAGAATTCTGGTAAAAACTGCTGTGTTCTTATTAATGTTTTGACACATTTTTTGGACTTTTTTTACAAATACATATTTTTAGTCCCACTAACTAAAATAAGCAATGGATCACTTGTACAATACACTGAAACATTTCTGTATGGCAGTCTATTTTCAGTGTTAGATTTCATCTAATAGACTCTGGCATGGCGGTTAGGTTAAGTGATTATTACAGTGTGTTAAAATAGTGTGTTTTTCAGCACATTATTTCTTCACAATTGACTTTAATTTTTAACAAAAAAAAAGTTATTTTGAGGTTGTTCATCTCTTATCAGGTATAAACAATAGTAATTGATTGTTTGCTTTACATAGTATGGAATATAATCAATGTCTCATATAAGATGTTCCCGGCACCCAAATCCTCATAGTTTATCCAGAGTGGAGAGCAGCTACAAAGAGCATCACTTGCACTAGATAACCCAGGAAATCTGTGTATTAAAAAAACATGACATTGATTTTAGTTGGGCCAGTACAGATCTCCATCTCCCTTGTGCTGGCAATTCAAGAAAACGGAGCTAAGCAGAAGGACATCCTATCCTCAAGTGACTGTTCTAACATAAAAAGATTGGTCAAATTGAATAACAAACTCAGTAAGTATATGAAACAGTTGCAAAAAGGACTTAGACCATATACAAATTCTACTAGCAATTTAGTTTTTATTAAATAAGAAAATGATTCTTATTTTATATGCAAATGAGAGAGCTTCGGTGCACCCTTGGTGCAGCCAATAACTCAGTGCACTGTTATACCATCTCAATTTGCATTCCAACCACTATCTCTGATCCTAATTAACAGCTCTTGCTGTCTTAAGGTACCGTTACACTAAACGACTTACCAACGATCACGACAAGCGATACGACCTGGCCGTGATCGTTGGTAAGTCGTTGTGTGGTCGCTGGGGAGCTGTCGCACAGACAGCTCTCTCCAGCGACCAACAATCAGGGGAACGACTTCGGCATAGTTGAAACTGTCTTCAACGATGCCGAAGTCCCGGGGTAACCAGGGTAAACATCGGGTTACTAAGTGCAGGGCCGCGCTTAGTAACCCGATATTTATCCTAGTTACCATTGTAAAAGTAAAAAAAAACCACTACATACTCACATTCTGATGTCTGTCACGTCCCCCACCGTCAGCTTCCCGCACTGACTGTGTCAGCGCTGGCCGTAAAGCAGAGCACAGCAGTGATGTCACCGCTGTGCTCTGCTTTACGGCCGGCGCTGACAGTCAGTGAAGGGAAGCTGACGGCGGGGGACGTGACAGACATCAGAATGTGAGTATGTACTGTTTTTTTTTTTTTTACTTTTACAATGGTAACCAGGGTAAATATCGGGTTACTAAGCGTGGCCCTGCGCTTAGTAACCCGATATTTACCCTGGTTACAAGTGAACACATCGCTGGATCGGCATCACACACGCCGATCCAGCGATGACAGCGGGTGATCAGCGACCAAAAAAAGGTCCTGATCATTCCCCAATGACCAACGATCTCCCAGCAGGGGCCTGATCGTTGGTCGCTGTAACACATAACGAGATCGTTAGTGGGATCTTTGCTACGTCACAAAAAGCGTGACATTGCAACGATATCGTTAACAAAGTCGTTATGTGTGAAGGTACCTTTACAGTAAGCATTGCCTAATCTTAATCCATGGTGCACTGAGCCTGAAGAAGCACAGCGGTGCTCACATGGTGTCTGCATGGGCACAGACTCAGTGTGAGTGCTGGTGCGCTCTCTTTCCTGTTTCCTGTCTGCAGTTACTGCTTGCTAAACTTCTAGTATTAGTGTAAGGCTTCTTTTCTTCTTTTGTTGCCCATTTTTGTAGCCTGAATACATTTCTATGGGGCTGCAAAAACGGGCCACAAAAATTCATCGGAGAGCCACACACCGTATGGCCGTGAGGGCTGTATTTACGGCCATGAAAAAATATTGCGCCTGCTCAATATTTTTCATGGCTTACGGACACTGCTTCCATTGAAAATCAATAGGGCCTCAAAAACCACGGAAGCTTGTTTTTGCAGTGCACCGGATTTGTGGAACGCCGTTTTTATGTTTTCAATACTTTTTCCATAGTTTTCGAAACCAGAAAAACAGCGATCTGCAAGATTTTTGGGGCCTGTTTTTGCGGCAGAGCATGAAAATTACTGCAAAAAATGCCCGCAGAAAAGGGCCGCAAAAATCATGGCAAGTGTAAAAGAAGCATAGAAGGTGTTCCCTGGAGAACAGAGTCAGGGATAAAAGCCCCTCACCACCTACACCATGTGCGCGCCTGCAATGATGCTGTGTGAGCAACTCTGAGCTCCTTGAGAGTCAGAATACCATCGATTGAGATCATGAATATAGAAGGATTTTTGTGGAATAGTTCTGCGCTGCTGAAGATGTAGAAATGTCAATCCAGGCAAGATGTGATGAAAGAATTGTGGTTTATTCGACGAGTTTCGAAGTTAAAATTACATCTTCATCAGGAAGTAACCGCACGTACACATACATGTGGTTACTTCCTGAGGAAGAAGTAATTTTAACTTCAAAACGTGTTGAATAAACCACAATTCTTTCATCACATCTTGCCTGGATTGACATCTGTACATCTTCAGCAGCGCTGAACTATTCCATAGAAATCCTTCTATATTCATGTCAACGGTCACTTGCTGAATCGTGGATCTGCTGCAGCTGTCACTCGTATTCAGTATTCAATGCTCAAACAGCAGATACATCAGGTTAGTGTAATCTGATTGAGATCATACTTAGTCAATCGAATAAGACCCTATTTGCGCTATTTTCTTCCACAGCTTTATCGTTGACTGATTGACATCAGGCAGTGTTCGCTCTGGTCCAATGAGAGACAATACTCACAACACAAATTGAGAGGGGGTGTAATGGTGTAATGACCATGCCAAGAGTGCCCCAAAGTCCCACATTTGTATATAAAATACTGTAAAAGTGGTTATCTCAGCTGCTAAATAGATAGTATGTACACTGCTGGTATGATTTTCATAGGGGCTAAGTCCCATTTATAATTGTTTAAGAAGTTTAATATACGTTTTGCAGGGCACAAACTCCTTATATTGTATTAATAATAACATTTTTGTTAATATGGCTAACAAAACAGAATATTACTTAACAATATATACAGTATATTAAAGCAGAACTATCTGCTATAGAGAGTGCAAAAGACCCTGTCTTTACACAGTAAAACATTCAACAGATTTACAATAAATGTTAGTGCCATAGATAAGAATAAAATAATAGAAGAATGGTTACAGTATTTGTAAAAGTGAATACTCAATGAACAAGTTTAAGTTATAAGATCGTACCGGACTGTCTGATCAGAAAGCCAACCGGCGTCGCACTGGTGATATCCATCATCATACGCAGATTGGAGTTGTTCTGGTGAAGCAATGGTGGCACTGTTCTGAACGCAGGCTTTTTTGGCATTTTCGAAATCCAAGGTGTATCTGGTAGAGATGGCTCTATAGTGGAAAACGATCCCTGAAGTGAATTGATGAAAAAGTAAAACAATGATGAATTTAAAAAAATATATCTAAAAGAAAACATCATTTCACACAATGCGTGGTGATATCCAAATTTATGGTAATTATAAAGATGTCATGTGAAGAAAAGAAGCTGTAAAAAGTAGCAACACCATCACAAAACTTTTCACAGGTCAAAATACACATCAGAAGTTTTGATTTGTGGAGGTCTGGGAGCTCAGACCCCAACTATATGCTAAAATGAAGTAGCAAAAAGCTCAAGAGAAGGCTGCTTTCCTCCAAGATGGAAGACTTTCTATTTAGCCCATCATTAGTTTTGAAGGAGTTGAAGGAGTTAAGCTTTCAGTTTAACTTTTCTGCTCCTTCACTTTCTAGATTGGTTGACCTCCACCAATCAAAACTCATGACATGTCTCTGTATTATGTCAAAAGTTTTGTGAAAGTTCAGTCGTTCTTTAAAAGGGTCAAGTGTTTTGATAATGTCTCCTTATGATTATTATGGTTGCTTTCATAGTGCCATTATTTCCACAGCGCTTTGCAGATATCATTATCACAGTCCTCAACATATCTTTGGAGAGTGGGAAGCAACCAGAGAACCCAGAAGAAACCCACACAAACACAAAACATACAAACTCCTTGCAGATGTTGTCCTTGGTGGGATTTGTATCCAGAACCCAAGCGCTGCAAAGCAAAAGTGCTAACCACTGAGCCTATGATCTGATAGGTCATCAATATCAGATCGATGAGAGTTATGGGTGTCAGCTTCTAAGGGATTCAACAGCAGCCAGATGTTAATGAGGCAGCAGAGTGGAACACCACTTCTTTGTCACACTGTTTAGTGCTCTTTTTAGGGTACTGTAGATCAGCTCCTATTAAAACGAAAGAAGCTGCAATACTCAAGAGTGGCCACTAAATGATGTGACCGAGTGGTGGTCTTCTGCTCCATTACACTTTTATAGATGAATTAATTTAGCATTGTTACATCCAGATTTCAGGCTAGAAGGCCAATAACCCACGTAATGACAGCTATATGGTTATTATAAAAAAAACATGTTTAATCAGTGCTTATGTTATATGTTGGAAACTCAAGTTTGTTTAATATTATCATAATTCCACTATGAGTATAATGTTACTATTCAGGTGTTAATTATTTTGACTTTAGCAAAGAAAAAGATTACAAATATTGTTAAAGGGGTTTTCCTATTGAGCTAAAAGCTGACAGGCAAGTGGTTATTTACTACTTGCCTGTTCTGCCCGCTGCAAGCTTAAAGCGGTCACTTACAGACCCTGCTGACGATTCTGCTGTTTTACATCAACAGAGCAGCTCTTCCGGCTGCTCTGTCATTAGGGCATGACTAAATTATAAATCTGGAGAAACTATCCATTACATCAATCTGTAAGTCATTATTCATTATAACTAGCTTGCTTACAATTCAGAATGGTAAAGTGAAATTTATACAACCTCCAGTGACCCCTATGGAGATACAACACTTAAAATGCAAATCTTAAACATATTTTAAAGACCAGAATATTGTAGCTAAAATATGCTGTAAATTATATGCAGAAAATGTTATACAGCACGTAATAGATTTTAGAATCTGGATTGATTCCCAGTGTTCATACATTTGGGGACGCCACCAATTAGCCAGTTAAAACGCTATTTAAAATAGTCCAGTCTACTATTAGGCCACCCCTTATGTACATAATACCTGAATGGAATTACTATCTCTCAGTGATTTACTAAGCAGCAATTGAATTATTGGTTCATCTAGTGAAACTTTGCCCCTGTGCGCAGGTTTTGGGTTCTTATAAATTTAAGGTTTTTGCTATTTAATTTGAGAGTAACAAAATATAGCTATGGAGAATATCCCAATGTTAAAACATAACCTTTAATACTGTTGAATTAAAAATCTTGGACACCCAACAAAACACAAACATAAACAAAAGTGCTCAAGTGAACCAGTACTCAAAGATAAAAATTGGATCGGTCTCACCAATAAAGACGGACGTATCAATATAGCAGTTTGCTTCTCAGTCTCCCAAGCTGGAGAATGGTGGTCCAGGGGTATGGGCAAGGGGTAGGGTTATTTACGCTATCTTCCCTATTGTGCCCCTGTGAGACCGATCCGATTTTTATCTTTGAGCACTGGTTCAGTTGAGCACTTTCTTTATGTTTGTGTTTTGTTGAGTGTCCAAGATTTTTAATTCAACAGTATTAAATGTTATGTTTTAACATTGGGATATCCTCCATAGCTATATTTTGTTATCAACTCTGAGGGTATAGGAGCAGTGTTGCTCATTGCACGCCATAGCTTTCTATATTAATCTGAGAGTAGCAAAATACAGTAGCAGAGAGCCTAATTCTACGGATGTGCTACTTGCTAGGCTGTGTGATGTCAATGTAATCAGTGTTTTATCAGCAGGAGATTTTCACTACAGGACTAGGCGTCACGTGCAGTCAAGTCAGGCTATACTGTATAACCCCGCCCCCCCAGCTTCCTGTCTAGTGTAGACAGGAAGTTGCTAATCAGAAGTGTGGGCGGGGTTATATAAATCTCAGCATTCACAGCACTGCTTCATCTACAACAGATAACTGGGATTCTATCAAAATTGCAACAAGCAGGCCAGTGATTGATATATAGCTGGAATCAGGGTCTCATCCCCAATGTTATGCTGCTTCCAGATTACATAGCAAAACCTGCTGAGAGATTCTCTTTAAAGAGGTGTGCAATGCCGATTGTAAAATGTAAAATAATTTACCTTTCACATTGACCTGTACTGTGTCTTGGCTATCCTCGATTCCATGCATGACTTCACAACGGTAGGTTCCTGAATCACTGGACAATAGGTTTACAATTTCCAAACTGACATCAGTAGGGATGAGAGGATAGTTTGGCATTGAAATGCGTTCTTTGTAGGCTTCATTTACACGAATTTGACCATCAGTGGCTACCAGTAAAACAGTCTCTCGTCCTTTGTTGTGTCTGCTCCATTTAATTCTGGGTGTTAAGGGAGCAGTTGAGGGGGACACAGTCACATGTTCCAAAGCATTCATGAAATAGCAGGGGATGGTAATTGAATTTCCTAGCTGATAATCCAGTGGAGTCTCTGCTGGTATACTTACGCTTAATAAGTCAGCATGACCTGGAAATTAATTTTAAAAAGTATTAGTATATCATAGAAGATAGATCATAAACTGCAGCTGTTGACTATAAATCGTTGTGGCCAATATAAATTATTAATACTTTAATTTTAACATTTTTGCTTCTAATTATTCAATTTTAGGTCTGTTACACTGATTAAAAACATCATTACATCTGTTTGGCAACCATATGGAGTTGAAAGTCTACCCCATGCCTACTGTCTGTTTTTACACACAGCACCGAGTCACAACCCCACATCTTCGTCAGCTTCTGAGGCTGGATCTTTCCTAGCTGGGCAGAAGTTTGATTATGCAATACCAATGTCCACATAAACATCCGGAGACGTCATGGATAATTTGTGTTTTTATATGGTTATTTTTAGTTCATACATATTGACACTGTCAAAGGCTATGGGTATGTATAAAGATAATATTAATATGTACTACCAAAATACCGAAAAATACTCACCTGAAACCTCCTCAGATATTGCTGCAGCAATGACACGCAAACACACGAACACTAATAATAAAGTGGTCATAGTTTACCTGTCAAAGAAAATAAACACATAAAAAGTCAGATTAAAAGTAATACCAGGCAATGTAAATAAAACTAAGCAAATAAATCCATAATAGTTCTGTTATGTCTTGTGCTCTGTATTACGTATTGACTCTCAGATACAGCCTCTGTCCATGCTTGGATGACTGGTCCCACCGAGACTCTGATTACAATAAGGCCTCATTCACATGTGCAATTTTCACGCACGCTAGCTATGATTTTCATGGATAGCACTCGTACTTGTGATAGTCCGTGGGGCCGTTAACATGTCCATAATTTTTCGTGGACTGTGATGTTCACGGAATATCAGGGAGACATGCCCGATTTTGATCCAGGGGTTGAATCAAAATCATCAATGAGAGTCTCTGGGCCTGTGAAAAAATTGAACAGCACTCGAAAAGGTAGAGAATTTTTTTCTTAATTTCTCAACAAACGAGAAAACCGGACAACACTCTAATCAAATTCTGATCAATCTCTGATCAGCGTCTGATCATAATAATCGATCCGTTTCTCTCATACATTGGACAATTGCATGTGTGAATGAGGCTTATGTTTGATATTTTTATATAGCTAACCAATATACCGTACAATGAATAACACTTTTCATTTTCGGATCGTTTTGCAATTTTGCAGAGTGTAGAGTCTAGAAGATTTTAGATATTTTTCCAGCTCTTGTAAGTGACTCAAAAACAAGAAAAAACATTTTAAATACATGTACATTTTAGCTTTTTACTATGTCTGAACCACCAGTGACTAGGGTCCATATCTACTGTTACAATTATACATAATAATGTGTCCCTCAGTGCCATATGACCAGTACAAGCATCTGCAGGCTATACTTTAACCCTCCGTCACATACAACTGATCTGACAGGCGCTTCTCTTTTACTTTCATTTCTCCTTCCTCACCAAATTGTGAGGAAACCCCCTCCCTCCAGGTAGTCTCCTGTCTCTTGAAGGTCTGTGAAACCTGATATCACAGTTGGATTTCAGAGCTTCAGGGGAGAGGATATAGCTGCACAGATCTCTCAGGCTCATTGTATGTGAATACGTCACATTCAGTAAGGTTGGTATTTTATGTTTTTATTCATCACAATAGTTTATTTAGCTTGTTTTATGAATGTATAGCACAAAATGTGAGGATATTTCATAGAAATAAGGGAGATTTTATAAAAGAAAGTGTGCTGCTCAGGCATATACAGTAGTTCCCTAACATATTCCTTCTCTTGCTTCAGATTATCTGCTGAAATGGAGAGGAAAATGTACAATTTATCCAAACAACTTGATGTTGAGGAAGTAACAAACATGCTGTTAGATGATAGAGACCTCACACTGAATGAGGATTTAGGAGAGGAAAGTGAGATTGATTCTCATGATGAGGTGGAAGAATGTGTCCTGGATTCTGAAACAGAGCAAGATGGTGACAGTGGTGAGGATGAAGAAGTTGGATCATATTATATTGGAAAAGATAAAAATACTAAATGGAACAAGAAGCCATTCCAGAAAAAACGTAGGGAACCTTTAAACATTATTACTCACCTTCCTGCAGTAAAAGGAACTGCACGTAATGCAAAAACTGCAGTTGAATGCTGGAACAGTGTATTTACAGATGACATTCTGGACTCTATTGTCACATATACCAACCAATATGTAGACATTATAAAGGACAAGTACATCTGCAACAGAACCATCAAGCCCACAGATGAAATAGAACTGCGTGCTTTTTTTGGATTACTGTACCTTGCAGGAGCTTATAGGGCAAATAGACAAAGTTTGGAGGAACTTTGGGGTAAAGATGGGGATGGAGTTGAAAAATTTAGCCTTGTTATGTCCATAAACAGATTCAAGATTCTAATTCGTTGCCTTCGGTTTGACGACAGAACTACCCGAACCGAACGCAAAACACATGACCGACTTGCACTAATTCGTGATATATTTCAAAGATTTGTTGTAAACTGTAAACAAAGTTATTACCCTGGAGAGAATCTCACTATTGACGAAATGCTCCCTGGTTTTCGTGGTAGATGTGCCTTTCGTCAATATATTCCATCAAAGCCAAACAAATATGGAATAAAAATGTATGCCCTTGTTGATGCCAGTAAGACCTACACTTACAACCTGGAAGTTTATGCAGGAAAACAACCAGAAGGTCCTTACTGTGTGAGCAACAAACCCATTGATGTTGTAAAAAGACTGGCTGAACCCTTATTTGGATCGTGTCGCAATATTACAGCTGACAATTGGTTTACAAGTTGTGATCTGATTGATTATCTGAAAATTCAGAAGCTGTCATATGTGGGAACTGTAAGAAAAAACAAAAGGGAATTGCCGCCACAGTTTGTAAGTGTGAAAGAGAGACAACAGTACAGCAGTATGTTTGCATTCCATAATGGAAAGGCTTTAGTTTCCTATGTACCACATGCCAAAAAAATCGTACTTCTTCTATCAACACTTCATGATGATGCTGCCATCGATCCTGGGACTGGGGCAGAAAAAAAAACGGAGATAATTACATTTTACAATGCCACCAAAGGGGGTGTGGATACAGCAGATCAGATGTGCTCCACTTTCAACGTCAGCAGAAACATCAAACGCTGGCCAATGGTCATATTTTTTGCTATGTTGAATTTGGGTGGTATAAATTCACAAGTAATTTATCTTGAAAACAAGCTTGAACCACTCCGTAGACGATTGTATCTGAAAAAATTGGCCCATGAACTAGTACTTGGAGAGCTACGCAGGAGAAGCGTGAAAACAATCGGTATCCCCTCTCGCCTTCAAGTTCAGCTCAAAAGGTTCCGCCCAGAAGATGATGGTGAAAAGTCACCATCTGCACCACCTCACAAGAGAAGGAGATGCACCACCTGCCAAACGGAAAGCGGAACCAGAAGGCTTTCAAATTATGAATGTCTCAAATGTCATAAAGCAATTTGCCTGACACATGCAAAAATGGTGTGTAATTCTTGCTCTTTGCTCTGCAAGTGTGACTTTTCTGGGGAAACCTCAGCATCTACTTCTGATTGAATATGTTTTTAATAGTACTTAAGGTACCTTAAAATTAAGTTTGTGTTCAAAAATTTTCTTTGTACATTTTTTTGAGAGAGTCGAACTGGGGACTATTTGGCGGGAGTTTTGAAAAGTATGTATTTCATAGTTATTAGTTTTATGTTAAGTAAATGTTTTTTTTTGCAACTGATTATGTGTAGTCTCTTTTATTACATCCCTATGAAGGTCACTGATCACTTTTAGAGCACTGAAATTGCAAACATTAGATATTATGGGTATTTTTCCAGCAGGCGCCTGACAGGCACATTGTATGTGAACTCGTTAGTCCGAATATTGTATGTGACGGAGGGTTAACATGTTGTCTATAATGATATGTTTATGGATTTCCTCTAACTGCATTTTCTCCTACATATTATGAATTAAATGTTGTATGTGGTTTGGGGTCATTATGTAAAGTAGCTGTGTGCTGGCTCTATATCTCAGCAGTTTAGGCTTCACAATTCCCCTACCTCCCTTGACAGGCATTAGCTACTGTTATAAACATAATAGATCTCATGGGGCTTCATCTGTGTCACCTAATCAAATAGGGTCAGCTCCTTAACTTTTAGGTCTCCCTGACAGTCAATCACCATTACAGAATCCTTCCATCTCTTTCACTTTGCATAGACAAGACTGATTGACTCCAAGCCTGCAGACCAATAACTGGTAGAATTCTTACGTGTGCATCTGACTTTTATATACTTAATAAATAGGTTAAAAAGTCGCAGACCTAGAAGTGAACCTTACAGTACACCACTTAAAACCAGAGACCATTCAGAGTAACAGGCATTCACCCAACTCTGGGTACAGTCTTTCAGACAGTTTTCAATAAAATTACAAGCCTTAATTTCTAAGCCTATAGATATTAATGCTGTTACTAGCAATATTGTTTTCTATCACATACTACTGTCAATAGTTCCTTACAAGTACCTTAAACATTTTCCTACATTGGATATTAAAGTGATATACTCACGTTTGGAAGCTATCCCCTATCCATTGAATTGGGGATAATGTCCTGATCAAGGGGAGTCTGACCACTGGGATCTGCACTGATCCCAAGACCCGGAGGCTCTGCAAAGCTCTGTGTGATTGAGGTAGTATTTGATCATGTGCACTGTCATTCATTCTTATGGGTGTGTCAAACACCAGCTGATCCAAGTGCTCAGTTTTTCCAGTAGTACCATTATGTATGGTTGGTGCAGCAGTGTGCAGGATCGACCATTGCTCCATTCACATGGGTCTTTGTAAAGCTCAAGCTCTTGGGTTCGGTGTCTCCCAGTGGCTGGATCCCCAGTAAATAGAAGACAACTTCCAAACTTGAGAATACACCATTAAGCTTATTGGTCTATAATTACCTGGAAAAAGCCTAGAGCTCTTTTTGAAAATGGGCACCACAATAACTTTGGACCTGTTGCATGTCGCATGTCACTGATCCAGTCATTAGACAGTCTCTAAAACTTATGTTTCGGGGCACAGCAATAGCTTGTTTTACGTAATATACAGTAGCCTGGGCCGTATTTCCATTTAGCCAAAAGAGTATATTAGGTTATAAATTAAATGCACTGGGATCACTCACATTAGCCACCCTCTCTCTGTAGGTATACACAAAGCTGATTTTTTTTTTACCCTCAGTCACCAAATCTAGGGGACAGGTGGGTCAAGACACAAAAAGACAAAATACGTTCAACAGCCTAAAGGCATTGCCTATGAAGCCACTCACAGTCAGTCATAGTTTAAGTGTGCTCAGAGGAATGGAACTGGACTGACAGTCATGACAACTGGGTGCCCAAAACGATGACATCAAGGTTGTACACCTGGTGAAAACCACAATGCCTCGCAAGATGAGAATAAAAGATGCTCTAGTGGGAAGAAGAATGTAACAGTAAAAATCTCTCAGTACCCTTCAAAATAACTCATTTGTGTTTTCTCTAATACTCTTAAGAATGGCGAGTGGCATGGAAATGTCAGTCTGGGCAAGGACATCTCAGTCTGGATCATACCAAAATCACCTTAAATGAAGATGTGCCTAAAGCTGAGGAGATGTGATATTTTGGGTACATTCTGTTCACGGTAGGATGAAGAAAGATTGATATTTTGAAGCACATTAATGTTCCAGTAACAGTCTGTGTGTGTAGTTAAGGATAAATTGAGGGGAAATCCAGATAAATATTTAAAGTTCACACAGGGATGTCCAGAAACTGAAATCACTGAATGGCAAGGAAAGCTATGAATGAAAAAACCTTCCTGGGAGAATATTTGGCCAGTTTTGAGGCAAATGGTTATACTTTATGAGGAAGAAAATGAGCCATAAAAATGTCAGCATAAGGACTGTGTGTAAATGAATAATGACTGCAGAAGACCATAGGGAGTCTGACTGGAAGACCTGGCATGTGTACAAGTGGATTAGGCCAGGAAAGTCCAAAACATACCAATTCCAATGAGTCTATCTTGCATGAAAATGTCTGGATCACTAGCTTAGAATAGACCTTAAAGCAATCTGGTATCTGGCAATTAATTCTCCAAAGAGGCTCATGCTCAAGCAGCAAATTGATCACACAACCATAAGTGCGATGAACTAGAAGAATCTTATAATAATAATAATATAATAATTTTTATTTATATAGCGCCAACATATTCCGCAGCGCTTTACAAATTATAGAGGGGACTTGTACAGACAATAGACATTACAGCATAACAGAAATACAGTTCAAAACAGATACCAGGAGGAATGAGGGCCCTGCTCGCAAGCTTACAATCTATGAGGAAAAGGGGAGACACGAGAGGTGGATGGTAACAATTTCTTTAGTTATTCGGACCGGCCATAATCTTTCACAATAGTAAAAATAGGAACAATCTCACAGTACTTAGTGCAGGAATGTACATATATGTTCCTCGGCGGACCCTCCAATAGGGATGTAGGATGAAGGCTGGAGGAGACACCCTTTTTAAAACAGCCCAATTCCCAAGAGAGCTTATCCAGATCCTAGGTGATTGGAATGGAGCTGTTTTAAAATGGGTGTCCTATTTTTTTCTTGCAGTGCACCATCTTCAGATTTATTGCCACGCCACGAAGGGTTGATTTTCCAGATATATATTGTTATAGGAAGGCATAATAGGTGGTATACAATGTATCTGTCAGAGTACCCCCCCCACATCGTGCAGTCGACACTCTGTATGTTTTGTTGGTAGTATGGTAGTAGTAGTAGTATGGTTGTATGGTAGTAGTATGACAGTATGGTAGTTGGTAGTTCATATGACCGGCTTTTTTTAATCATTTATATGACTTATTAAAGGTTACGTTTCTTAATCGTACATCTCCCGACGAATTGTTATTTTTATTATACTAGCAGCTAGCAATGCAAATGTTACTTGTCAGAAGTATATATTTCAGTGGACAAAGGAGTAAGACAGAAAACTGCTATTATATTCTTTATCTACTATATAATTGTCTAAGAGTCACTTCCATCTGTCTTTCTGTCACGGATATTCATTGGTCGCGGCCTCTGTCTGTCATGGAAATCCAAGTCGCTGATTGGTCGCGGCAAAACAGCCACGACCAATCAGTAACGGGCACAGTCCGGAAGAAAATGGCCGCTCCTTACTCCCCGCAGTCAGTGCCCGGCGCCCACATACTCCCCTCCGGTCACCGTTCACAGAGGGTTAATGCCACCAGTAACTGACCGCGCTATGCCAGGGGTAATGTTACCGCTGCTATAAACCCTGTGTGTCCCCAACGTTTTACTATTGATGCTGCTTATGTGGCATCAATAGTAAAAAAATGTAATGCTAAAAATAATAAAAAAACAAAAAACCTGCTATACTCACCCTCCGTTGTCCGCCGAGACGCTCGCGCTGGCCGCCATCTTCCGTTCCCGGCGATGCATTGCGAAATTACCCAGAAGACTTAGTGGTCTCTGCGCATATCGCCGGAGCTTCGCTGGATCCCAGGGGTGAGTATATAACTATTTTTTATTTTAATTATTTTTTTAACAGGGATATGGTGCCCACACTGCTGTATACTACTTGGGCTGTGTTAGATACCGCGTGGCTGCTATATACTACATTGACAGTGTTATATACTATGTGGGCTGTGTGATATACTCCGTGGGCTGTGCTATATACTACATAGGCAGTGTTATATACTGCGTGGCTGCTATATACTGTGTGGGCAGTGTTATATACTGCGTGGCTGCTATATACTGCGTGGGCAGTGCTATATACTACGTGGCTGCTATATACTGCGTGGGCAGTGTTATATACTACGTGGCTGCTATATACTGCGTGAGCAGTGTTATATACTGCGTGGCTGCTATATACTGCGTGGGCAGTGTGATATACTACGTGGCTGCTATATACTGCGTGGGCTGTGTTATATAGTATGTGGCTGCTATATACTGCGTGGCCACTGTTATATATTGTGTGGCCTGTATTAACTATTAACGCATTGGGTATTCTACAATATGTATGTATATAGCAGCCACATAGTATATAGCACAGGCCACGTAGTATTTGTCTGCTATATACTACATGGCTCCTATATACTATGTGGCCTGTGCTATATACTATGTGGCTGCTATATACATACATAAATACATATTCTAGAATACCCGATGCGTTAGAATCGGGCCACCATCTAGTAGTTGTATATTTTTTAAGAAAATATATCATGTCTTGAAAGAGAGTCCTCAGGCCTATCTCTACAAATAATTTTGATTAAATAGCTGGACATTGCTTGTAATCTTGCTCTCATAAAATGTAAGATGGAACAAAAGAGAAGCTTTTAGAATATTTATTTCTAATTAATGAACAAAACAGCAGGATTCTTTTAAAAATAATATACTTACTGTGGAAATGAAATTCTTAGAATTAACTAGAACAAAAGAGCTAGAATCAATAAATACTTAAATAGTCATAAATATGCTAAAAGGTCTACCAACATCTAACTAAGAAAAAGGAGAATGGTAGTGCGATAGATTGAGCATGTCATTGTGTTATCACTGAGAATGCAAAAGGGAGGTAAAAAATTGAAATTCAGTAACCCATAGCAACCAATAAGCTTTTAGTTTTAATAATGTAAATATTCTTCTTGATTGATATGAATAAATGAAAAATTCAAACTCATATCAACAGTGTAGTTTAAATAGATGGAAAAAAATCTTTCCTGGATGTCAATTTTAGAAACAATGAAAATTAAGCATTTTTAGTTTGGATGTTGGTTATTCCTCTTTAACTTATAGGTGTATTTGAAAAGTTATTTTCATCTGTGTGAAATCCTTATCTTCTAAATAATTGTCTAAGGGTCACTTCTGTCTGTCTGTCTGTCTTGGAAATCCCACGTCGCTGATTGGTCGCGGCCCAAGGCCGCGACAAATCATCGACGGGCACAGTCTGGCCATGAATTGGCTCCTCCCTCCTCCCCTGCAGTCAGTGCCCCCTCCCTACTCCCCCCCAGTCAGCGCCCACATAGCGTTAACCAGACTGCCTAACACCGCGGCATAAAGTGGTGTAAGGCAGTCCGTTAACGCTTCCATTAACCCTCTGTGTGACCAACTTTTTACTACTGATGCTGCTTATGCAGCATCAATAGTAAAAACATATAATGTTAAAAATAATAAAAAAAATAAAAAAATCATTATATACTCACCCTCCGACGGCCCCCGGATCCAGCACAGGCCTTTCTCGCTCCTCGCGCACCGCTCCGGTCCCCAGAATGCATTGCGGCAATGACCGGAGATGACGTAGCAGTCTCGTGAGACCGCTACATCATCACGTGTTATTGCCACTTGGGACCGGAGCGGCGCGAGGAAAGGCCAGGGCTGGATCTGTGGGCCAACGGAGGGTGAGTATATAACTATTTTTTATTTTAATTCTTTTTTTTAACAGGGATATGGTGCCCACATTGCTTTATACTGCGTGGGCTGTGTTATATACTATGTAAGCAGTGCTATATACTGCATAGGCTGTGTTATATACTACATTGGCTGTGTAATATCATACATGGCTGTTCTATATACTACGTGGGCTGTGTAATATACTATGTGGCTGTGTAATATACTGCGTGGGCTGTGTTACATACTGCATGGGATGTGTTATATGCTGCGTCGGCTCTGCAATATACTGCATCGGCTGTGCAATATACTAAGTGGTTGTGCTCTATACTGCATGGGCTGTGCTATATACTATGTGGACTGTGCAATATACTACGTGGCTGTGCTATACACTACGTGGCTGTGCAATATACTATGTTGCTGTGCAATATACTACTTGACTGTGCTGTGTACTACGTGGGACTACGTGGGCTGTGTTATATACTGCATGGGCCGTGTTATTTATTATGTCGCTGTGCTATATACTATGTTGGCTGTGCAATATACTACATGGGCTGTGCAATATATGATGGGGTTGTAATATACTGCGTGGGCTGTGCTATATACTGCATGGGCAGTGTTATATACTGTGTGGGCTGTACAATATACTATGTGGGCTTTGCAATATACTACGTGGCTGTGCAATATACTATGTGGCTGTGCAATAAGCTATGTGGGCTGTGCAAAATACTATGTGGCTGTCCAATATATTATGTGGCTGTGCAATATATTATGTGGCTGTGCAATATACTACTTGGCTCTGCAATATACTACGTGCGTGGGCTCTGCTACATACTATGTGGCTGTGCAATATACTACGTTGGCTGTGTTATATACTATGTGGCTGTGTTATATACTACGTGGGCTGGGTTATATACTGCATGGGCTGTTATATACTACGTGGACTGTGTAATATACTACATAGCTGTGTAATATACTGTGTGGGCTGTGCAATATACTACGTGGCTGTGCAATATATTGCGTGGCTGTGCAATATACTATGTGTTTGTGCAATATACAGCGTGGGCTGTGCAATATACTAAGAGGGTTGTGCAATATACTACAATGGGCTCTGCTTCATATTACGTGGCTGTGCAATATACCACGTGGGCTGTGTTATACACTACATGGGTTCTGCTATATACTACATGGACTGTGCAATATACTACGTGGCTGTGCTATAAACTACGTGGCTGTGCAATATACTTCGTGGCTGTGCAATATACTACTTGGCTGTGCTATATACTACATGAGTCTTATGGGATGTGTTATATACTGCATGGGCTGTGTTATATACTACGTGGGCTGTGCAATATACTACCTGGCTGTGCAATATAGTACGTGGCTGTGCAATATACTACGTGGCTGTCCAATATACTACGTGGATGTGCAATATACTATGTGGCTGTGCAATATACGTGGGCTGTGCAATATACTACGTGGGCTGTGCTACATACTACGTGGCTGTGCAATATACTATGTGGGCTGTGTTATATACTACATTGCTGTGTTATGCACTACGTGGGCTGTGTTATACACTACAAAGCTGGATTATACTGCGTGGGCTGTTATATACTATGTGGCTGTGTAATATAATGCATGGGCTGTGCAATATACTACGTGACTATGCTATATACTATGTGGCTGTGCTATATACTACGTGGGCTGTGCAGTAAACTACGTGGGCTGTGCAATATACTATGTGGCTATGCAATATACTATGTGGGCTGTGCTACATACAACGTGGCTGTGCAATATACTACATGGGCTTTGCTATACACTACGTGACTATGTTATGCACTATGTGGGCTGTGTTATATACTGGGTGGGCTGTGTCATATACTATGTGGCTGTGCTATATATGCGATGTGGGCTGTTATATACTACGTGAGCTGTGTTATATACTATGTGGCTATTTTATATGCTATGTGGGCTGCTGTATACCACATGGCTATACTATATACTCTGTGGCTGTGCTATATTCTACGTGGCCGGCTGCAAACAATCAGTGACACGCGCACTCCGGCCGTGAACTGGCACGGGATTTGAACCATGCTTCGCTAATTGGTCACGCCCGGCCAGCCGAATTCTGTGTATTCATTGTATTATTCTAAAATCTTCATAAATAAACTACATATATATTCTAGAATACCCGATGCGTTAGAATCCGGCCACCATCTTTTTTTACTATATTTTGTCACAATGCTATCTTTTAGCAACAGCACCATTTTATAATGTGGTACCACCATGTCAGAGCCTCACAGGCTCGTTAAATAATGTTGTGGTCACCATGGTCTTCTGGTCTCAAAATAGAGTATGAAACAGAGAGAGGAGTTGGATGAATATACAAATGACTTGGCAGAGCACATTGTATACATTTGCCAATGAGTGTATCTTCGCATGGAAAGTCAAATGATTTCCATAATGGAGATACTGTACCAGAAGGTCTTGCTTCTCGACCCAGTAGGCTCTGCTTGGCCTACTGGAAGCATTTCTGAAACTCCGGCGGGCCACTCAGCACGGGGCAAAAAAACGAAAACTGTATATGTTACACTGTGTAGGTATGATACTGCATTATATGTAATATGATGGTGCACTTTTGGTTCTAAATTGCTGAATTTCTGGAGCCGTCTTCTTAGCTGGCAGCAAGAACATTTTGCTTCTGAGATGTAAAGTAACTGAATGAGCAACCAGTGTCAGTTTAGGCTCATAACAGCCTGATGCTGACTTGAGAGTGTGGGTTGTGTCACCAGTAGGAAGTGGTACATCATAAGTTTGACTAGGGGCCTTTACACTAAGTTGTGTCGCTAAGCTAGAGGACACCGTGGGCTTATTCATCAATGGCGCATAGGCTGAAGACCAAATCAGTTTGCCAATTGCACAAAAGACAGTGGGTTTTCTGAAACTGACATATTGATATCCTATTCATACAATAGTACAAATGTGTTTTATTATTGATGACCTATTCTAGGATAGGTCATCAATAAGAGAATGGTGGGTATCTGACACCAATTTCCTATTTAGGTAAATAGGCGATTAAGTGCTGCTGTGCTCTGACTCATACATAGCTTAAGGTACCGTCACACTTAGCGACGCTGCAGCGATACCGACAACGATCCGGATCGCTGCAGCGTCGCTGTTTGGTCGCTGGAGAGCTGTCACACAGACCGCTCTCCAGCGACCAACGATGCCGGTAACCAGGGTAAACATCGGGTAACTAAGCGCAGGGCCGCGCTTAGTAACCCGATGTTTACCCTGGTTACCATCCTAAAGTAAAAAAAAACAAACGCTACATACTTACCTACAGCCGTCTGTCCTCCAGCGTTGTGCTCTGCTCTCCTCCTGCACTGACTGTTAGCACAGCGGCCGGAAAGCAGAGCGGTGACGTCACCGCTCTGCTTTCCGGCTGACCGACGCTCACAGCCAGTACAGGAGGAGTGCAGAGCACAGCGCTGGAGGACAGACGGCTGTAGGTAAGTATGTAGCGTTTGTTTTTTTTTACTTTAGGATGGTAACCAGGGTAAACATCGGGTTACTAAGCGCGGCCCTGCGCTTAGTTACCCGATGTTTACCCTGGTTACCAGTGAAGACATCGCTGAATCGGTGTCACACACGCCGATTCAGCGATGTCTACGGGGAGTCCAGCGACGAAATAAAGTTCTGGACTTTCTTCCCCGACCAGCGACAGCACAGCAGGATTCTGATCGCTGCTGCCTGTCACACTGGACGATATCGCTAGCGAGGACGCTGCAACGTCACGGATCGCTAGCGATATCGTCTAGTGTGACGGTACCTTTACACCTGCCTGATGCCATGGGGAATTTCAGCTGATTAGTGGGGGCCCGACACTCACCACACCCACAAAGGGCTTGAATTTGCTTTAGCAATGACTGGATATAAGCAGTAAATTTCAGGCAATCAGTCATGTTGTCGTGTATTGGACCCCACCAGATGACATATTGATGAGATCCTATGGATAGGCAACCAATATGTCAATCCCAGACAACATCGTTAATATCAGTTTCTAAAAGAAGCTAGTCTGCACTTGCATCAAAGGAACTGAACATGTAATGTTATTAGTGAGTGTCCTATTTTACCATTTATTATTATCTAAGTTTTCTGCTTGGTGTGGATTTTACTATAGGCCTATGTGTATAGGAAACGTTAAGAAAGTTGGCTTGCTAGGCTGATTTTTAATGCTATTTAATATTTTAAATTATTAATGTGTATGTTCACTTACAGAATGTAAATCTAAATCTATTTGTCTATTTCTCCATCTGTCCATCTATCTATGATACTTAGACATCATTGGACTTTTTATAAGGACAATAAGTCATGAACGATTATGGAGTGGCTATCATAGTCACTTAAATTGAACCCCATAGAAAATCTTTGGTGGGATTTGAAGAAGGAAAGTGCAGCCAATAAACACAATATTAGTGAACTGGAAGCGACTGCCTATGAGGAATGGGCTAAGACTCTAGATACCAGAAACTGGTGTCTTGCTATCTATTACATTTGCAAAATTAATATACTAAGTAATAAAGTGGCTTATAATCAAAGGGGTGAAAAATTCTGAGACTGCATTAGTCATTAAAAGTGGCATTTTAGGCTGAATTTGGAAAAAATATTTGTTGCGTTACTTGTGTTGAGCTACTTCCATATTTCTTGTGCTTTTGGGTTATTGCAAACAGCAGAAATTTTTGCTAAAGCTAGCTTGAAATAGGTTTTGAATAATTTTGATTGTACAGTTAGGTCCATATATATTTGGACAGAGACAACATTTTTCTAATTTTGGTTATAGACATTACCACAATGAATTTTAAACAAAACAATTCAGATGCAGTTGAAGTTCAGATTTTCAGCTTTCATTTGAGGTTATCCACATTAAAATTGGATGAAGGGTTTAGGAGTTTCAGCTCCTTAACATGTGTCACCCTGTTTTTAAAGGGACCAAAAGTAATTGGACAGATTCAATAATTTTAAATAAAATGTTCATTTTTAGTACTTGGTTGAAAACCCTTTGTTGGCAATGACATCACCAGAGGCTGTGTTTCCTCCTTTTTGATGCTCTGCCAGGCCTTCACTGCGGTGGTTTTCAGTTGCTGTTTGTTTGTGGGCCTTTCTGTCTGAAGTTTAGTCTTTAACAAGTGAAATGCATGCTCAATTGGGTTGAGATCAGGTGACTGACTTCGCCATTCAAGAATATTCCACTTCTTTGCTTTAATAAACTCCTGAGTTGCTTTGGCTTTATGTTTTGGGTCATTGTCCATCTGTAGCATGAAACGACGAGCAATCAGTTTTGCTGCATTTGGCTGGATCTGAGCACACAGTATGTCTCTGAATACCTCAGAATTCATTCGGCTGCTCTGTCCTGTGTCACATCATCAATAAACACTAGTGACCCAGTGCCACTGGCAGCCATGCATGCCCAAGCCATCACACTGCCTCCACCGTGTTTTACAGATGATGTGGTATGCTTTGGATCATGAGCTGTACCCCGCCTTCGGCATACTTTTCTTTTTCCATCATTCTAATAGAGGTTGATCTTGGTTTCATCTGTCCAAAGAATGTTCTTCCAGAACTGTGCTGGCTTTTTTAGATTTTTTTTAGTAAAGTCCAGACTAGCCTTTTTATTCTTGATGCTTATGAGTGGCTTGCACCGTGCAGTGAATCCTCTGTATTTACTTTCATGCAGTCTTCTCTTTATGGTAGATTTGGATATTGATACGCCGACCTCCTGGAGAGTGTTGGTCACTTGGTTGGCTGTTGTGAAGGGGTTTCTCTTCACCATGGAGATTATTCTGCGATCATCCACCTCTGTTGTCTTCCGTGGGCACCCAGGTCTTTTTGCATTGATGAGTTCACCAGTGCTTGCTTTCTTTCTCAGGATGTACCAAACTGTAGATTTTGCCACTCCTAATATTGTAGCAATTTCTCAGATGGGTTTTTTCTGTGTTCGCAGCTTACGGATGGCTTGTTTCACCTGCATGGAGAGCTCCTTTAACCGCATGTTTACTTCACAGCAAAACTTTCCATATGCAAGCACCACACCTCAAATCAACTCCGGGCCTTTTATCTGCTTAATTGAGAATGACATAATGAAGGGATTACCTACACTTGTCCATGAAATAGCCTTGGAGTCAATTGTCCAAATACTTTTGGCCCTTTAAAAACAGGGTGGCACATGTTAAGGAGCGGAAACTCCAAAACCCTTCATCCAATTTTAATGTGGATACCCTCAAATGAAAGATGAAAGTCTGAACTTCAACTGCATCTGAATTGTTTTGTTTAAAATTCATTGTGGCAATGTCTATAACCAAAGTTAGAAAAATGTTGTCTCTGTCCAAATATATATGGGCCTAACTGTAACTGTACCAGTGATGTGACTCTACTATATAATTGTCTAAGGGTCACTTTCATCTGTCTGTCTGTCTGTCATGGATATTTATTGGTCACGGCCTCTGTCTATCATGGAAATGCAAGTCGCTGATTGGTCGCGGCAAAACAGCCACGACCAATCAGCGACGGGCACTGTCCGGTGGTAACATGGTCGCTCCTTCCTCCCCGCAGTCAGTGCCCCCTCCATACTCCCGTCCGGTCACCGCTCACACAGGGTTAATGGCAGCATTAACCGACCGTGCTATACCGTGGTGTAACGTACTCGGTTAACGCTGCTATTAATCCTGAGTGACCAACGTTTTACTATTGATGCTGCTGCCTATGCAATATACTACATGGGCTGTGCAATATACTACATGGGCTGTGCTTTATACTACGTGGGCTGTGCAATATAGTACATGACTGGGCAATACACTACGTGGCTGGGCAATATACTACGTTGCTGGGCAATATACTATGTGGCTGGGCAATATACTATGTGACTGGGCAATATACTACGTTACTGGGCAATATACTACATGGCTGGGCAAGATACTATGTAGCTGGGCAATATAGTACGTAACTGGGCAATATTCTATATGGCTGGGCAATATACTACGTGACTGGGCAATATACTATGTGGCTGGGCAATGTACTACGTGGCTGGGCAATATACTACATACTATGTGACTGGGCAATATACTACGTGGCTGGGCAATATACTACTTCACTGGGCAATATACTACGTAGCTGGCCAATATACTATGTCACTGGGCAATTGTTGTGAATTCTGTTGTCAAGCTCCCTCCTGTGGTCATGAATGGTACTTCGGCTGGTTCTGTCCATGGGCTTCCTCTGGTGGTTGTGAGTGGGGCTGCGGCTTCTGAGTTTCCTTCCACAGGTGACGAGGTTAATTCGTTAGCTGGCTGCTCTATTTAACTCCACTTAGATCTTTGCTTCATGCCACCTGTCAATGTTCCAGTATTGGTCTGTTCGCTCCTGGATCGTTCTTGTGACCTGTCTTCTCCAGCAGAAGCTAAGTTCCTGCTTGTTTTTCTCTTGTTTGCTATTTTTCTGTCCAGCTTGCTATTTTGATTTTTGTCTTGCTTGCTGGAAGCTCTGGGACGCAGAGGGAGCGCCTCCGGACCGTGAGTCGGTGCGGAGGGTCTTTTTGCGCCCTCTGCGTGGTCTTTTGTAGGTTTTTGTGCTGATCGCAAAGTTACCTTTCCTATCCTCGGTCTGTTCAGTAAGTCTGGCCTCTCTTTGCTAAAATCTATTTAATCTCTTTGTTTGTGATTTTCATCTTTACTCAGAGTCATTATATGTGGGGGGCTGCCTTTTCCTTTGGGAAATTTCTCTGAGGCAAGGTAGGCTTTATTTTTCTATCTTTAGGGCTAGCTAGTTCTTAGGCTGTGTCGAGTTGCATAGGGAGCGTTAGGAGCAATCCACGGCTATTTCTAGTGTGTGTGATAGGATTAGGGATTGCGGTCAGCAGAGTTCCCACGTTCCAGAGCTTGTCCTGTATTATTATTAACTATCAGGTCTTCCGTGTGCTCTTTACCACCTGGTCCATTATTGTACTAACCACCAGGTCATAACAGTACAGGTGGCCCAAAGTATTAATGCATCTCAATAGAGGGATAAGAGAAGTTCTGAGACCATTTTTTTTTCTTTGCACTGTGTTTTGCCTTTCTTTTCCCCTAGACCTCTGGGTGGTTCAGGATACAGGTGTAGATATGGACATTCAAGGTCTGTCCTCTTGGATGGATAATCTCACTGCAAGGGTACAAAACATTCAAGATTTTGTGGTTCAGAAGCCGATGTCAGAGCCTAGGATTCCAATTCCTGATTTGTTTTTTGGGGATAGATCTAAGTTTCTGAATTTCAAAAATAATTGTAAATTGTTTCTTGCTTTGAAACCTCGCTCCTCAGGTGACCCTGTTCAACAAGTGAAAATCATTATTTCTTTGTTATGTGGCGACCCTCAAGACTGGGCATTTTCCCTTGCGCCAGGAGATCCGGCATTGCGTGATGTTGATGCGTTTTTTCTGGCGCTTGGATTGCTTTATGATGAACCAAATTCAGTGGATCAGGCAGAGAAAATCTTGCTGGCTCTGTGTCAGGGTCAGGATGAGGTAGAGATATATTGTCAGAAGTTTAGGAAGTGGTCTATACTCACTCAGTGGAATGAATGTGCCCTGGCAGCAATTTTCAGAAAGGGTCTCTCTGAAGCCCTTAAGGATGTCATGGTGGGATTTCCCATGCCTGCTGGTCTGAATGAGTCTATGTCCTTGGCCATTCAGATCGATCGACGCCTGCGTGAGCGTAAAGCTGTGCACCATTTGGCAGTATTATCTGAGCATAGACCTGAGCCTATGCAATGTGATAGGACTTTGACCAGAGCTGAACGGCAAGAACACAGACGTCGGAATGGGCTGTGTTTTTACTGTGGTGATTCCACTCATGCTATCTCCGATTGTCCTAAGCGCACTAAGCGGTTCGCTAGGTCTGCCACCATTGGTACGGTACAGTCGAAATTTCTTTTTTCCGTTACTCTGATTTGCTCTTTGTCGTCCTATTCTCTTATGGCATTTGTGGATTCAGGCACTGCCCTGAATTTGATGGACTTGGAGTTTGCTAGGCGCTGTGTTTTTTTCTTGGAGCCCTTGCAGTATCCTATTCCATTGAGAGGAATTGATGCTACGCCTTTGGCCAAGAATAAGCCTCAGTACTGGACCCAATTGACCATGTGCATGGCTCCTGCACATCAGGAAGATATTCGCTTTTTGGTGTTGCATAATCTGCATGATGTGGTCGTTTTGGGGTTGCCATGGCTACAGGTCCATAATCCAGTATTGGATTGGAAATCTATGTCTGTGTCCAGCTGGGGTTGTCAGGGGGTACATGGTGATGTTCCATTTTTGTCTATTTCGTCGTCCACTCCTTCTGAAGTCCCGGAGTTTTTGTCGGATTACCGGGATGTATTTGATGAGCCCAAATCCAGTGCCCTACCTCCTCATAGGGATTGCGATTGTGCTATTAATTTGATTCCTGGTAGTAAGTTTCCTAAGGGCCGACTGTTCAATTTATCTGTGCCAGAACATGCCGCTATGCGGGGTTATATAAAGGAATCCTTGGAGAAAGGTCATATTCGCCCGTCGTCATCGCCGTTAGGAGCAGGGTTCTTTTTTGTGGCCAAGAAGGATGGTTCTTTGAGACCTTGTATTGATTACCGCCTTCTTAATAAAATTACAGTCACTTTTCAGTATCCTTTGCCGCTGCTGTCTGATTTGTTTGCTCATATTAAAGGGGCTAGTTGGTTCACCAAGATAGATCTTCGAGGAGCGTATAATCTTGTGCATATTAAACAGGGCGATGAATGGAAAACAGCATTTAATACGCCCGAGGGCCATTTTGAGTACCTGGTTATGCCATTCGGGCTTTCCAATGCTCCATCAGTATTTCAGTCCTTTATGCATGACATCTTCCGAGAGTACCTGGATAAATTCCTGATTGTATATTTGGATGATATTTTGGTCTTCTCGGATGATTGGGAGTCTCACGTGAAGCAGGTCAGAATGGTGTTCCAGGTCCTTCGTGCTAATTCTTTGTTTGTGAAGGGGTCAAAGTGTCTCTTTGGAGTTCAGAAGGTTTCATTTTTGGGTTTCATTTTTTCCCCTTCTACTATCGAGATGGACCCTGTTAAAGTCCAGGCCATTTATGATTGGACTCAGCCGACATCTGTGAAGAGTCTGCAAAAGTTCCTGGGCTTTGCTAGTTTTTATCGTCGCTTCATCAGTAATTTTTCTAGTGTTGCTAAACCGTTGACTGATTTGACCAAGAAGGGTGCTGATGTGGTCAATTGGTCTTCTGTGGCTGTGGAAGCTTTTCAGGAGTTGAAGCGTCGTTTTTCTTCTGCCCCTGTGTTGTGCCAGCCAGATGTTTCGCTCCCGTTTCAGGTCGAGGTTGATGCTTCTGAGATTGGAGCAGGGGCTGTTTTGTCGCAAAGAAGTTCTGATGGCTCGGTGATGAAACCATGTGCCTTCTTTTCTAGAAAGTTTTCGCCTGCTGAGCACAGTTATGATGTTGGCAATCGAGAGTTGTTGGCCATGAAGTGGGCATTCGAGGAGTGGCATCATTGGCTTGAAGGAGCCAAGCATCGCGTGGTGGTCTTGACGGATCACAAGAATTTGACTTATCTCGAGTCTGCCAAATGGTTGAATCCTAGACAGGCTCGTTGGTCGCTATTTTTCTCCCGTTTTGATTTTGTGGTTTCGTACCTTCCGGGCTCTAAGAATGTGAAGGCTGATGCCCTGTCAAGGAGTTTTGTGCCCGACTCTCCGAGTGTTCCTGAGCCGGCGGGTATTCTCAGAGAAGGGGTAATTTTGTCTGCCATCTCCCCTGATTTGCCGCGGGTGCTGCAAAAATTTCAGGCTGATAGACCTGACCGTTGCCCAGCGGAGAAACTGTTTGTCCCTGATAAATGGACTACTAGAGTTATCTCTGAGGTTCATTGTTCGGTGTTGGCTGGTCATCCTGGAATCTTTGGTACCAGAGATTTGGTGGCTAGATCCTTTTGGTGGCCGTCTTTGTCACGGGATGTGCGTTCTTTTGTGCAGTCCTGTGGGACTTGTGCTCGGGCTAAGCCCTGCTGTTCTCGTGCCAGTGGGATGCTTTTGCCCTTGCCGGTCCTGAAGAGGCCCTGGACGCATATTTCTATGGATTTTATTTCGGATCTCCCTGTCTCTCAAAAGATGTCGGTCATTTGGGTGGTTTGTGATCGTTTCTCTAAGATGGTCCATTTGGTACCCTTGTCTAAATTGCCTTCCTCCTCTGATTTGGTGCCATTGTTTTTCCAGCATGTGGTTCGTTTACATGGCATTCCGGAGAACATCATTTCGGACAGAGGTTCCCAGTTTGTTTCGAGGTTTTGGCGATTCTTTTGTGCTAGGATGGGCATTGATTTGTCTTTTTCCTCGGCTTTCCATCCTCAGACAAATTGCCAAACCGAACAAACTAATCAGACTTTGGAAACATATCTGAGATGCTTTGTTTCTGCTGATCAGGATGATTGGGTGTCCTTTTTGCCTTTGGCTGAGTTCGCCCTTAATAATCGGGCCAGCTCGGCTACTTTGGTTTCGCCGTTTTTCTGCAATTCTGGTTTCCATCCTCAATTCTCTTCAGGGCAGGTTGAGTCTTCGGACTGTCCTGGTGTAGATACTGTGGTGGATAGGTTGCAGCAGATTTGGACTCATGTGGTGGACAATTTGACATTGTCCCAGGAGAAGGCTCAACGTTTCGCTAACCGCCGGCGCTGTGTGGGTCCCCGACTTCGTGTTGGGGATTTGGTTTGGTTGTCATCTCGTTATGTTCCTATGAAGGTTTCCTCTCCTAAGTTTAAGCCTCGTTTCATTGGTCTGTATAAGATTTCTGAGGTTCTCAATCCTGTGTCATTTCGTTTGACCCTTCCAGCTTCTTTTGCCATCCATAATGTGTTCCATAGGTCGTTGTTGCGGAGATACGTGGCGCCTGTGGTTCCATCCGTTGATTCTCCTGCCCCGGTGTTGGTTGAGGGGGAGTTGGAGTATGTGGTGGAGAAGATTTTGGATTCTCGTATTTTGAGACGGAAACTCCAGTACCTGGTCAAGTGGAAGGGTTATGGTCAGGAAGATAATTCCTGGGTCTTTGCCTCTGATGTTCATGCTGCCGTTCTGGTTCGTGCCTTTCATTTGGCTCATCCTGGTCGCTCTGGTGAGGGTTCGGTGACCCCTCCTCAAGGGGGGGTACTGGTGTGAATTCTGTTGTCAAGCTCCCTCCTGTGGTCATGAAAGGTACTTCGGCTGGTTCTGTCCATGGGCTTCCTCTGGTGGTTGTGAGTGGGGCTGCGGCTTCTGAGTTTCCTTCCACAGGTGACGAGGTTAATTCGTTAGCTGGCTGCTCTATTTAACTCCACTTAGATCATTGCTCCATGCCTCCTGTCAATGTTCCAGTATTGGTCTGTTCGCTCCTGGATCGTTCTTGTGACCTGTCTTCTCCAGCAGAAGCTAAGTTCCTGCTTGTTTTTCTCTTGTTTGCTATTTTTCTGTCCAGCTTGCTATTTTGATTTTTGTCTTGCTTGCTGGAAGCTCTGGGACGCAGAGGGAGCGCCTCCGCACCGTGAGTCGGTGCGGAGGGTCTTTTTGCGCCCTCTGCGTGGTCTTTTGTAGGTTTTTGTGCTGATCGCAAAGTTACCTTTCCTATCCTCGGTCTGTTCAGTAAGTCTGGCCTCTCTTTGCTAAAATCTATTTCATCTATTTGTTTGTGATTTTCATCTTTACTCACAGTCATTATATGTGGGGGGCTGCCTTTTCCTTTGGGGAATTTCTCTGAGGCAAGGTAGGCTTTATTTTTCTATCTTTAGGGCTAGCTACTTCTTAGGCTGTGACGAGTTGCATAGGGAGCGTTAGGAGCTATCCACGGCTATTTCTAGTGTGTGTGATAAGATTAGGGATTGCGGTCAGCAGAGTTCCCACGTCCCAGAGCTTGTCCTTTATTATTATTAACTATCAGGTCTTCCGTGTGCTCTTTACCACCTGGTCCATTATTGTCCTAACCACCAGGTCAAAACAGGCAAAATACTACGTCACTGGGCAATATACTACGTAGCTGGGCAATATACTACGTAGCTGGGCAATATAGTACGTCACTGGGCAATATACTACGTGGCTGGGCAATATACTACATGGCTGGGCAATATACTACGTGGCTGGGCAATATACTACGTGGCTGTGCTATATGCTATGTGGACATGCATATTCTAGAGTACCCGATGCGTTAGAATCGGGCCACCATCTAGTCTACAATATTCCTGTGCAATGGAGGTTAACTGCCAAAATAGTAATTTTAATGGGCAAACATATTTTAAGGTACAATTATACATTATATATACAAATGCACACACAAACATTTTTTTCACACGTTAAAACAGAAATACCAGCCAGTTACTCAACCTCAGGTGTGAGAGCTCTGTCTACTCCATCAGGAACCTTGGATCTTACAGTAACTCTTTTGACACCTTTGAGTATAACATAAGAGGACAGATGTGATATTGGAGGTTAGGTGATTAGAATTCTAATTAGAGTTCAAAGATTCGAGTTTTTCAATTAGGCATTTCAGACTTACATTTATGACGTCATATTAAAAGTAGAATATCCTACTACATTTTGACACCCAACAATCAAAACCTAGAAAGCCCGTAAAACCGCTACATTTAATCAAAGATCAAGTAGAAATTTTTATTAGGAAATATGGCTGCAGAAAATGAATTTGATATTTTTACAGCTGTCGACCAAAGAAAATTGTGTTCTATGTGTTCCAAAGCAAGCCTCTCAATGAGAAGCACTGTGCACATTTAATCTTGGCATCCTGTGTGCTAGAATAAGTTTAGCTGGCTGCTTCAAACAAAGCGGCCTTTTGAAATTCACTCAGGACGAGACGTGGCAATGTTGAGTAAATCAATGATTTCCACTAGGCACTCGCAATTGCACTTTTCTGCTTATTTTTAGTAGAATATATCTCAATAATAGAACACATTTGTACTCCACTGTGTTCCTAAATATTTTTCGGCATTTTACAAGAATTACGACCTGAAAGACTTTTTTTTTTAAGTAACTGAAAATTATTCTTAAAAGAGCACAAATCTAGCTGAATGTTGACTATAAATGAATAATTGTGACTTTTTTTTATAGGGGTAAAAGTTATCGCTGAATTTAAAAGATTTAAATATTTCAGAATTTTTTTTTTTATTTTTTATTACATACATTTTTGCAGTAGGTTTGAACACATGTAAACTGCAGCTAAAAGAGGGCAACCCAGTTGGCTTCTCTCTATGGCAGTAGAATTTTGAGGATGTTGAATTGTAATGTTGATGTGGTTCTCATACCTATTTAAAAATGTTAGTTTCCTCCTCCCCCAGAGGATCCTGTGCCGACCACTCAAGTAGTCTGTGCTGGGAAATACGTAGTGATGTCCAGTTTTTTAGTGATCTCACTCCTGACGCTAGTGATTGGCTACAGCGGGCAAGGAATCATCGACACTTCAGATGCTGCAACCATGGGCATTAGTGATCAGATGGCAGAAGAATGTGGTGCCATCATTTCCTTTTAAGGCACAGACCACCCAAGCAGCCTGTGCTGGATCCAGAGGGGTTGGAATAGGTCAATATACTTAACTTTTTGTTTTTAATCCATTCATATCATGGTTACAATTTTTATAAGTCATACAACCCTTTTAAAAATAATAATAATAATATTTTTTGTTTTTGTCATATCAACACAGTATTACAATGAAGGAAGGGATTTCAGAAATGATTGATCATACAGAGAGAGCAATCACTGGAGAAAGACATTATGGTTGGAAGAATAGAAGAAAGAAGGCGAAGAGGAAGACCAGCAAACCAATGACTTAACACTAACAAGATAAAGGTGAAGAAGACCCTGGTGGACCTATTTAAGCTTGCACAATATCCATCTTCCTACAAAATGTTCAACAAGTCACTATGATTTGAGATTGAGCCAAAGGCCTTAAAAATAAAAAATAAAAAAAAGAGCACTGTGTTCTATTACTATTTTGTAGGTGAAGAATGTAAATGCAATAACACTTCTCTTCTATCTTTCTCTCTGTTTGTCAGTTCTGAAAATATTACTCTCTTAGGCTGCATTGATTACATGACAATCCACATGCACACCATAGGGTAACTATGCTATCTCTAACTGTTAAGGCCCTCATAGACCTTAAGGCCAGCTGAACCCAACAATTTTGTGCGTCTTATGTCTATGGGGGACTCTTGACAGTGGAGGGAATCATGCAATCCTTTCTCATGTTCTCAAGGAAAATATCTTTCGCCCATTAAAAACACATAAAAGCTTAGCCAGATAGTTGGGACAGGTTGCTCTCAGCCAAATGACAGTTTGATTCTGGTGACAGCTAGATTGTCTTTGCGGAAATTTAGGTTTTTCATTAATTTTCAAGTGTCAGTAGTCATGTAAACTCAATGAGAAATTTATGAAAATATAGTCCATATACAGTTAGATCCATATATATTTGGACAGAGACAACATTTTTCTAATTTTGGTTCTAGACATTACCACAATGAATTCTAAACAAAACAATTCAGATGCAGTTGAAGTTCAGACTTTCAGCTTTCATTTGAGGGTATCCACATTAAAATTGGATGAAGGGTTTAGGAGTTTCAGCTCCTTAACATGCGCCATCCTGTTTTTAAAGGGACCAAAAGTAATTGGACAATTGACTCCAAGGCTATTTCATGGACAGGTGTGGGCAATCCCTTCGTTATGTCATTCTCAATTAAGCAGATAAAAGGCCTGGAGTTGATTTGAGGTGTGGTGTTTGCATTTGGAAGGTTTTGCTGTGAAGTAAACATGCGGTGAAAGGAGCTCTCCATGCAGGTGAAACAAGCCATCCTTAAGCTGCAAAAACAGAAAAAACCCATCCGAGAAATTGCTACAATATTAGGAGTAGCAACATCTACAGTTTGGTACATCCTGATAAAAAAAAAGAAAGCACTGGTAAACTCATCAATGCAAAAAGACCTGGGTGCCCATGGAAGACAGTGGTGGATGATCGCAGAATAATCTCCATGGTGAAGAGAAACACTCTCCAGGAGGTCGGCGTATCAATATCCAAATCTACCATAAAGAGAAGACTGCATGAAAGTAAATACAGAGGTTTCACTGCACTGCACCGTGGCTTGCACCAGCCACTCATAAGCATCAAGAATAAAAAGGCTAGACTGGACTTTGCTAAAAAAACATGTTCTGGAAGAACATTCTTTGGACAGATGAAACCAAGATCAACCTGTACCAGATGATGGAAAGAGAAAAGTATGGTGAAGGCATGGTAGAGCTCATGATCCAAAGAATACCACATCATCTGTAAAACACGGCGGAGGCAATGTGATGGCTTGGGCATGCATGGCTGCCAGTGGCACTGGGTCACTAGTGTTTATTGATGATGTGACACAGGACAGAAGCATCCGAATGACTTCTGAGGTATTCAGAGCCATACTGTGTGCTCAGATCCAGCCAAATGCAGCCAAACTGATTGGTCGTCATTTCATACTACAGATGGACAATGACCCAAAACATAAAGCCAAAGCAACCCAGGAGTTTATTAAAGCAAAGAAGTGGAATATTCCTGATCTCAAACCAATTAAGCATGCATTTCACTTGTGAAAGACTAAACTTCAGACAGAAAGGCCCACAAACAAACAGCAACTGAAAACCACCACAGTGAAGGCCTGGCAGAGCATCAAAAAGGAGGAAACAGCGTCTGGTGATGTCCATGAGTTCAAGACTTCAAGCAGTCATTGCCAACAAAGGGTTTTCAACCAAGTACTAGAAATGAACATTTTATTTCCAATTATTTAATCTGTCCAATTACTTTTGGTCCCTTTAAAAACAGGGTGACACATGTTAAGGAGCTGAAACTCCTAAACCCTTCATCCAATTTTAATGTGGATACCCTCAAATGAAAGCTGAAAGTCTGAACTTCAACTACATATGAATTGTTTTGTTTAAAATTCATTGTGGGTAATGTCTAGAATCAAAATTAGAAAAATGTCTAAATATATAGGGATCTAACTGTAGCTTATTAATTGTGTGTCTTGGGGCACATCCACACCGGAACTTTAGAGAACTATTTTACTATATTGTACATATTTCACTAACATTGTTTTCTCACAACATATGAGGAATAGTGTTGAGCGATACCTTCCGATATTTGCAAGTATCGGTATCGGATGGTATCGGCCGATACCGGCAAAATATCGGATCTCGCCGATACCGAGTTCCGATACCAATACAAGTCAATGGGACACAAATATCGGAATGTATCCTCGATGGTTCCCAGGGTCTGAAGGAGAGAAAACTCTCCTTCAGGCTCTGGGATCCATATTAATGTAAAAAATAAAGAATAAAAATAAAAAATATGGCTATACTCACCCCTCCGAAGAACCCTGGCTGTTACCGCTGCAAGCGTCCGCCTCCATCCTTAAGAATGCTGTGAATGAAGGACCTTCGATGACATCGCGATCAGGTGACCGGTCACCTGACCGCTCACGTGACCGCTCACCTGACCGCGATGAGTTTCCTCTCCTCCAGACCCTTGGAACCATATGCACCGCACACTCCGATACCGATTTCCAATATCACAAAAATATCGGATCTCGGTATCGGAATTCCGATACAGCAAATATCGGCCGATACCCGATACTTGCAGTATCGGAATGCTCAACACTAATGAGGAAACATGTCCAGCAAAGTCAGAAAATCCATGTAGAAAGATTCTTTGGTATTTTCAAATGCTCGGAGAAAATTAAACTGATGTTTAATTGACCTTTCCTTGTTTTTCTTTCGTTCTAAGTTGAAGTAAATTAACCAAATAATTTAATCATATTTTTTTAAATAGCATTTCATGCCAACTAAAAAAATACCAGTATTTCTATAATTTTTAAAGCTAAATATTAGTTATCTGTTTTCCATCACTACATGAATAAATTTATAATACATATATATTAAATTATACATTATTTATCACTGTCTCCAATCCTGGTACAAAATCAAGGAAGAAATGACCCTTGTAGGAAAGGTTAAACTTATGAAAAAAACAAGTGAAAGAAAAATGATACGGTAGACAAGGAAATACCGCACAGAGGTCAAAATCTGAGAAATCTGAGAAATGACAAGCAGGAAGGCAGAAAGGATGTATGAGGAAATATTATTTGACTATTTAGGCAATGGGCATTTAGTATGACATTTCATATCACGGGTCAGAAGCCATGACACATGGGAGTTCAACTAAAGCTACACAGTAAAGATTATATGAACACACTGAGCTGCTTTATATCAGATTCAGTTCCCCACGTTCATAGGGAAACCATAAGGTCTACAACAATTACTTTCTATATCATCTGTTTGGAAACACTCACAAAGCTGAGGTCTCACAACCTTGGCTGCTGCAGAGCTACGACTCCTAGCATAACATGACCACATTACTGTAGATCATATTAAATAAATCCCATAAAATGGAGAGATCCTGAAAAGAAGTAAGAGTTGGAAAATCTTCTCAGTGCTGTAGAAAACATCTTGGGAAGAAAAAATTTAGGGATTCTTGTATGTGATTCAGAAATGGACCATTATCATGCAAAGCCTGGCATCCACATGCACACATAAGAATAAGTACAGGTCCTTCTCAAAAAATTAGCATATAGTGTTAAATTTCATTATTTACCATAATGTAATGATTACAATTAAACTTTCATATATTATAGATTCATTATCCACCAACTGAAATTTGTCAGGTCTTTTATTGTTTTAATACTGATGATTTTGGCATACAACTCCTGATAACCCAAAAAACCTGTCTCAATAAATTAGCATATCAAGAAAAGGTTCTCTAAACGACCTATTACCCTAATCTTCTGAATCAACTAATTAACTCTAAACACATGCAAAAGATACCTGAGGCTTATATAAACTCCCTGCCTGGTTCATTACTCAAAACCCCCATCATGGGTAAGACTAGCGACCTGACAGATGTCAAGAAGGCCATCATTGACACCCTCAAGCAAGAGGGTAAGACCCAGAAAGAAATTTCTCAACAAATAGGCTGTTCCCAGAGTGCTGTATCAAGGCACCTCAATGGTAAGTCTGTTGGAAGGAAACAATGTGGCAGAAAACGCTGTACAACGAGAAGAGGAGACCGGACCCTGAGGAAGATTGTGGAGAAGGACCGATTCCAGACCTTGGGGAACCTGAGGAAGCAGTGGACTGAGTCTGGTGTGGAAACATCCAGAGCCACCGTGCACAGGCGTGTGCAGGAAATGGGCTACAGGTGCCGCATTCCCCAGGTAAAACCACTTTTGAACCATAAACAGCGGCAGAAGCGCCTGACCTGGGCTACAGAGAAGCAGCACTGGACTGTTGCTAAGTGGTCCCAAGTACTTTTTTCTGATGAAAGCAAATTTTGCATGTCATTCGGAAATCAAGGTGCCTGAGTCTGGAGGAAGACTGGGGAGAAGGAAATGCCAAAATGCCTGAAGTCCAGTGTCAAGTACCCACAGTCAGTGATGGTGTGGGGTGCCATGTCAGCTGCTGGTGTTGGTCCACTGTGTTTCATCAAGGACAGGGTCAATGCTTTATGGTGATGAAGATTTCATTTTTTCAGCACGACCTGGCACCTGCTCACAGTGCCAAAACCACTGGTAAATGTTTTACTGACCATGGTATTACTGTGCTTAATTGGCCTGCCAACTCTTCTGACCTGAACCCCATAGAGAATCTGTGGGATATTGTGAAGAGAAAGTTGAGAGACGCAAGACCCAACACTCTGGTTGAGCTTAAGGCCGCTATTGAAGCATCCTGGGCCTCCATAACATCTCAGCAGTGTCACAGGCTGATTGCCTCCATGCCACGCTGCATTGAAGCAGTCATTTCTGCCAAAGGATTCCCGACCAAGTATTGAGTGCATAACTGAACATTATTATTTGATGGTTTTTTTGTTTGTTATTAAAAAACACTTTTATTTGATTGGATGGGTGAAATATGCTAATTTATTGAGACAGGTTTTTTGGGTTATCAGGAGTTGTATGCCAAAATCATCAGTATTAAAACAATAAAAGACCTGACAAATTTCAGTTGGTGGATAATGAATCTATAATATATGAAAGTTTAATTGTAATCATTACATTATGGTAAATAATGAAATTTAACACTATATGCTAATTTTTTGAGAAGGACCTGTACATGATAGAGTGTGGAGTATGTATAAAGGACTATGAAAGAATGAAGAGGTGGGTCTACCTGCATGGCCAAATATCAGTGACCTCCAGGCTACCAATCCATGAAAGTTGACTGAAGGTTGCTGTAAAAGTGACTTGTTAAGAATCCTGTAATAGAGCTATGTTCAGTCGTTCTGACTACAGGTTCTTAACTTGTGGTACACTTTCCCTCGCAAGAATATAACCTTATTCTAACCCAAATATACCAAGTATCATAACACACCACTCAAGAAACAATGTAAAAAGATAACAAACTTTATTTAAAGTACATGAATACTAAAAAGCATAACAACAGACAATAAGCAGTAAGAGGAAGGATACATAATACCCCAGTAAAATGCACAAGAATTGAGATTGAGGTAAAAAGTAACCCACCCAGGCTCTGGGATGAGGTAAGTATATATAGTATAATAGCTTCATAATAGCATGCATAGAGAATTAATCATCCTTTACCAAGGTGCAAAATGCAAGTGCATAGGGGGTTAATATGAATACCGACACATACCCATAAGATCCACCTGTCCTCAGTCTCAGAGAAAGCCCCGACGCGCGTTTCGCATTTTTGCTTTGTCAAGGGGAAAAGAAGTTGTGCGTGTCATGTCTCCCATAAGCCCCCGGTTTATAAAGCCCAATACTTGCCACAACCACCAATACTGCATCGCGTATGGCACCGCCGCCCCCGGGCCCCAGGTGCATCTGTTTCTGGCACTCACTGTCGGCGTGCGGGGAGGAAATCCTCATATCGACGTCATATGACGTCATATCCGCACAGCCGACAGTAAAGATGCCTTCAACAATATGGTGGGTCCCGAGCGCGGTGCGCATGCGTGTCGCCATTTTGTTAGGGTCCGATTTCAATAATACAGTGAATCAGTTCACATATTGGCCAATGGAGCTGACGTACACACCCCGGACCCCAGCGGTAAGTGACGCACTATGTGCAGAAGGAAAAGGGGACACCATCACCAAGAAAAACATTATGCAGTAGCAGACACTATTCAAATATATGTCATTCACCGGAAAATCACATCGGAATACGTATCAATACAGGGGAAACAGAAAAAGAGAAAGGCCAGGGGAGAACAACAACATAATAATATGTCATCATCACACGACGGTGCATATAGGTTCTCCAATGAAATCCTCCCTCTATATCTCCTTGTCTCCAGATCATAGCCCATGAATGTTTCCGGAGTGCAGGAAGCTGTGATGTTATCCACAAAATATTCCAATAAGGGACATTAGGCCAGCTGAGATGTCATAAAGTTGTGGAGTGGCAAGTACTTTTAAAGGGACTCTGTCACCTGAATTTGGAGGGAACATTCTTCAGCCATAGGGGCGGGGTTTTCGGGTGTTTGATTCACCCTTTCCTTACCCACCGGCTGCATACTGGCTGCAATATTGGATTGAAGTTCATTCTCTGTCCTCCGTAGTACATGCCTGCACAAGGCAATCTTGTGCAGCATTACAGAATGCTGTAGATAAGTCCCTGATGCCAGTGGGCTTAGCTCAATTTCAATTTTGGGGTGACAGGTTCCCTTCAATTTAGTTCTTTATTTTTCCTTTTTTCAAAAATCTTTTTTATTCAAGAAAAATGTCACATACAGACATAACATATATAACAACAATATGGATAAAGACATGAATCGTCACATAGTTATCAAAATTCATAGATACGAATGGAAAGCATCAATCACAAAATAGCATTGCTGACTCGTAATATAACAAGGCAGAGTAAAAGTGATCAAGTCTCATAACAATGAACTCTTCAGAGTATATACCTTTCCAGCTAATGCAGATAACTAGACACCTAAGCATATATCCTAATGGAAACCATTTAAAGAATATATATACACCAATGCAAGAAGGCTCCACACCAGAGCAAATTCAATTAAAAGATATTTTATTAACAAATCACAACAATATTAAAAACAGTATAACCCAAGGGTGAGGACCACAAAACAAACAGGAAAGGAAAAGTGGATACACCTGGAGACAAGCTACATGTATATAGTCACAGATATCACTGTGAATAAACAAGATAATACATATTCATTGATTAAGCATCCCTGGATGAAGCATTTCATTGCGAAACGCGCGTCGGGTGTGGTGGATGCCTGGAGACTTCCTCTGTCACTTCTGGTAATTATTATGTTAATGCTTTACTTATATGTGAATGCGATTGATTAGATCCCTTTTATCTGGCCTGATGAATGAGTATCTCTCTCCTATATAGGTAGACAATGGTTACAAACATGCTGGCCCAGTATTTATAGGAGTGTATTGTGTTTATGAGATAGGATTTCCTATGTCACATACTATGCTTAATCAATGAATATGCATTATCTTGTTTATTCACAGTGATATCTGTGACTATATACATGTAGCTTGTCTCCAGGTGTATCCACTTTTCCTTTCCTGTTTGTTTTGTGGTCCTCACCCTTGGGCTATACTGTTTTTAATATTGTTGTGATTTGTTAATAAAATATCTTTTAATTGAATTCGCTCTGGTGTGGAACCTTCTTGCATTGGTGTATATATAATGCAGATAACTGCCTATCAAAATTATTTTTCCTTTTTAACCTGAAAAGATTTCAGCTGATTTTTCAAATGAGTTTTACCGATGATAGGTGAAAAAGTTCTCAAATGCTTCTTCTTGGTATTTTTTTTTATATGACAAAACCTGCCATTTTATCAAAGGTGTGTAAACTTTTTATATCCACTGTATATGAAAATGCTTTCATATATTTAAATCTAGATTATTTTCCATAGATGCCAGACTAGTATAAGGTTTTAAGAAAAATGACTTTAAGAATAACACAACCTTTCTTCTTTTGATATCCTAAACGAACTTCCTTTTTAACAGAAAAGTAATCATCATGATTAGCATTTATAAACTTCATCTGGCAATCATCATTATCACCACTATTTTGTAGATGATCTGGAAGACAATAATTATCTAATGGAATTTTGAGAAAACAGTTATTCTTGTAGAAAATGGCTCAATTATAACAAAATATCTGGGAGTGAAAACAAGCATCTCAATGAACATTTGATAAATGTCAGCTGACCCCACCGATTTCAGTGTGACTCATCAGCCATCCAATGTTTAGAAGAGACTTCTGACTCTTTTCCAACAGATATTTTCAAGGGATAGAAGGATCAGACACGAAAAGCACCCATATACAGGGTGGACTATGTATATGGATATACCTAAATAAAATGGGAGTAGTTGGTGATATCAACTTCCTGTTTGTGGCACATTAGTATATGGGAGGGAGAAAACTTTTCAAGATGGGTGGTGGTGACCATGGCAGCTATTTTGAAGTCGGACATTTTGGATCCAACTTTATTTTTTCCAATGGGAAGAGGGTTTGATAAGTCACATGACCCTCTTTCCATTGGAAAAAAAAAAGTTGGATCCAAAATGGCTGACTTCAAAATGGCCACCATAGTCACCACCCATCTTGAAAAGTTTTCCCTCTCCAATATACTAATGTGCCACAAACAGGAAGTTGATATCACCAACCATTCCCATTTTATTTAGGTGTATCCATATACATGGCCCACCCTGTATAATGGCATAAGGTAAAAAAATGTCAAATGTAAAAAGTTTCTTAAATGTAAAAAAAAAAACTATTTCAAGGATGCCTTAGATATCTTTAGGTGTGTATTGTGGTTGCAACACCCAGACCATACATGGTACTGCAAAACTGGACTTATAAGACCAGAGGTATATGGTAGATTTTGTATCTTAAAACCTTCCCATAGTACATCTGTGAAATGGGCAAGTATAAATGACCAAGTCTTGCAAATTGTGCCTTTAAATATGTGAGCAAAAGGGTTTTTGGTATTGTCATTGGACATACTAAAATCCAGGAAAGCTGTATGGGGGCTTGTTTTTTTAAGGGAGCGATCATATTTGTCAGCTGCAGTATGTTTGTGTATACATAGCTGTACCAAACTTTTATTAACTTGGGAAGAATTAGGAAAAAAAGAGTAATTCTGCTATTGTTTTTGAAATTTGAAATTTTACTCAATTCCCATGCTGCACAAATAAAGTGCTAACATTACTCCGTGGGTCATCCTGATTACGGTGATATCAAATTTATGTACTTTTATTTATGATTTGCGGCTTTTGTACTTACAAATAGGGAAAGGGGTAACCGAATCTGGTTATTATTATTATTTATTTATATAGCACCATTGATTCCATGGTGCTGTACATGAGAATGGGTTACATACAAGTTACAGCTATCACTTACAGTAAACAAACAATGACAGATATACAGAGGGGCCAGGACCCTGCCCTTGCAGGTTTACATTCTACAGGATTATGGGGAAGGAGATAGCAGGTTGAGGGTTGCAGGAGCTCCGGGGTTAGTGAGGCAGTAGCTTCGGTAGTGGTGAGGATGCAGTGGGGTCATTGCAGGCTGTAGGCTTTCCTGAAGAGGTGGGTTTTCAGGTTCAGTCTGAACGATCCGAATGTGGTTGATAGTCGGACGTGTTGGGGCAGAGAAAATTCCAGTGGATGGGGGATATTCAGGAGTGGAGGAGAGAAGGAGGTCTTGGGAGGACCGGAGATTACGTGAGGGAAGATATCGGGAGATTAGTTCAGAGATATATGGAGGAGACAGGTTATGGATGGCTTTGTAGATTAGTATTAGTAATTTGAGCTGGATACGCTGAGGGAATGGGAGCCAGCGAAGAGAATTGCAGAGGGGGAAGCAGAGGAGTAGCGAGGAGAGAGATGAATTAGTCGGGCAGCAGAGTTAAGGATGGGCTGGAGAGGTGCAAGGGTGTTAGCAGGGAGACCGCAGAAAAGGATGTTGCAGTAGTCAAGGCGGGAGATGATGAGGGCATGCACAAGCATTTAAGTAGCTTGACGGTTGAGGAAAGTACTGATTCTGGAGATATTTTTGAGCTGCAGGCGACAGGAGGTGGAAAGAGCTTGGATGTGCGGTTTGAAAGACAGGGCAGAGTCAAAGGTTACTCCGAGGCAGCGGACTTCCGGTACGGGGGAAAGCATGATGTCATTGATTGCGATAGATAGGTCAGGTAAGGAAGATCTATGGTATGGAGGAAAGATGATGGGTTCAGATTTATCCACATTGAGTTTGAGGAAGCGAGATGAGAAGAAGGAGAATATGGCTGATAGGCACTCTGGGATTCTGGACAGCAGAGTGGTGATATCTGGGCCAGAGAGTCAGAGCTGAGTGTCATCAGCATAGAGGTGGTACTGGAATCCATGGGACTTTATGAGTTCTCCCAGGCAAAGTGTATAGATTGAGAAAAGTAGGGTTCCTAGAACAGAGCCTTGGGGGACTCCAACAGAGAGATGGTGGGATGAGGAGGTAGTGTGGGAGACGCTGAATGTGCGATTGGAAAGGTACGAGGAGATCCAGGATAGGGCAAGGTCTTTGATGCCAAAGGAGGAGAGGATCTGTAGTAGGAAGCAGTGGTCAACTGTGTCGAAAGCAGAGGACAGGTCTAGAAGGAGGAGTACAGAGTATTGCCCATTAGCTTTGGCGGTAAGTAGGTCGTTAGTAATTTTGGTCAGGGCTGTTTCAGTTGAGTGATGGGGCGGAAACCAGATTGTAGATTGTCAAAGAGCAAGTTAGATGAGATGTGGGAGGAAAGTTCAGCGTGGACGTGCTGCGCCAGGAGTTTGGAAGCGAATGGGAGCAGCGATATTGGGCGATAGCTGGACATAGCAGTTGGATTGAGGGTTGGCTTTTTAAGGATAGGCGTGATTGTGGCATGTTTGAAAGCAGAACGGAAGGTGCCAGAAGTTAGTGATAGGTTGAAGAGGTGGGTTAGGGATGGGATAAGTGTGGTGGTGAGGTTGGCGAGGTGGGATGGGATGGGGTTAAAATATAACCTATACCAATAATTAGTATAATAACCTAATTATTAACAAAGGTTACATTTTATTCACATTCTATTACCCCTTTCCCTTTTTATTTGTTACTCCTTCAAGTGTTCTACACTAAAGTTAATTTATTATAGGTGGGACTTCAATATCTTAAGTGAACATGATTTTTATACTTTAAATACATCAATTTCCCAGAGGAGCATTGCATGGCCTATATGTCTCCTTTCACTGGCATGTCCTTATGGAGATACATTACCCTTTAGACTCCATTTGACACAAGTACTTTGCTTTTGTATTATCATTTTCCCAAAGCCATGCATTTTAGAATTTTCCCTGAAAATAACTTTATGAGGACATCTATTTGCATGAAGAGATGTACTTTTTATTTGTCCCATTTTCTGGAACATACGACTTTTTGATGACTTCTTACATACACTTTTTGGGAGATGTAATGTACAAGGAAAACAATTCTGAACTTCTTATAAAAATCAGTGTTCACTACTCAGATTAATGGACATTTTAACTTCATTTTTAAGGTCAATATGATAATGACAAAACCCAATTTATGTAATATAGGATGTGTTTTACTACTACACAAAAAATCACATCTGGGATTCATACCATTCTAAGACCAATATATATATATATATATATATATATATATATATATATATATATATATATATATATACAGGTCCTTCTCAAAAAATTAGCATATAGTGTTAAATTTCATTATTTACCATAATGTAATGATTACAATTAAACTTTCATATATTATAGATTCATTATCCACCAACTGAAATTTGTCAGGTCTTTTATTGTTTTAATACTGATGATTTTGGCATACAACTCCTGATAACCCAAAAAACCTGTCTCAATAAATTAGCATATCAAGAAAAGGTTCTCTAAACGACCTATTACCCTAATCTTCTGAATCAACTAATTAACTCTAAACACATGCAAAAGATACCTGAGGCTTTTATAAACTCCCTGCCTGGTTCATTACTCAAAACCCCCATCATGGGTAAGACTAGCGACCTGACAGATGTCAAGAAGGCCATCATTGACACCCTCAAGCAAGAGGGTAAGACCCAGAAAGAAATTTCTCAACAAATAGGCTGTTCCCAGAGTGCTGTATCAAGGCACCTCAATGGTAAGTCTGTTGGAAGGAAACAATGTGGCAGAAAACGCTGTACAACGAGAAGAGGAGACCGGACCCTGAGGAAGATTGTGGAGAAGGACCGATTCCAGACCTTGGGGAACCTGAGAAAGCAGTGGACTGAGTCTGGTGTGGAAACATCCAGAGCCACCGTGCACAGGCGTGTGCAGGAAATGGGCTACAGGTGCCGCATTCCCCAGGTAAAGCCACTTTTGAACCATAAACAGCGGCAGAGGCGCCTGACCTGGGCTACAGAGAAGCAGCACTGGACTGTTGCTAAGTGGTCCCAAGTACTTTTTTCTGATGAAAGCAAGTTTTGCATGTCATTCGGAAATCAAGGTGCCAGAGTCTGGAGGAAGACTGGGGAGAAGGAAATGCCAAAATGCCTGAAGTCCAGTGTCAAGTACCCACAGTCAGTGATGGTGTGGGGTGCCATGTCAGCTGCTTTTGTTGGTCCACTGTGTTTCATCAAGGGCAGGGTCAATGCAGCTAGCTATCAAGAGATTTTGGAGCACTTCATGCTTCCATCGGCTGAAATGCTTTATGGAGATGAAGATTTCATTTTTCAGCACGACCTGGCACCTGCTCACAGTGCCAAAACCACTGGTAAATGGTTTACTGACCATGGTATTACTGTGCTCAATTGGCCTGCCAACTCTCCTGACCTGAACCCCATAGAGAATCTGTGGGATATTGTGAAGAGAAAGTTGAGAGACGCAAGACCCAACACTCTGGATGAGCTTAAGGCCGCTATTGAAGCATCCTGGGCCTCCATAACATCTCAGCAGTGTCATAGGCTGATTGCCTCCATGCCACGCCGCATTGAAGCAGTCATTTCTGCCAAAGGATTCCCGACCAAGTATTGAGTGCATAACTGAACATTATTATTTGATGGTTTTTTTTGTTTGCTATTAAAAAACACTTTTATTTGATTGGATGGGTGAAATATGCTAATTTATTGAGACAGGTTTTTTGGGTTATCAGGAGTTGTATGCCAAAATCATCAGTATTAAAACAATAAAAGACCTGACAAATTTCAGTTGGTGGATAATGAATCTATAATATATGAAAGCTTAATTGTAATCATTACATTATGGTAAATAATGAAATTTAACACTATATGCTAATTTTTTGAGAAGGACCTGTATATATATATATATATATATATATATATATATATATATATATATATATATATATATATATATATACAGTTAGGGCCAGAAATATTTGGACAGTGACACAAGTTTTGTTATTTTAGCTGTTTACAAAAACATGTTCAGAAATACAATTATATATATAATATGGGCTGAAAGTGCACACTCCCAGCTGCAATATGATAGTTTCCACATCCAAATCGGAGAAAGGGTTTAGGAATCATAGCTCTGTAATGCATAGCGTCCTCTTTTTCAAGGGACCAAAAGTAATTGGACAATGGACTCTAAGGGCTGCAATTAACTCTGAAGGCGTCTCCCTCGTTAACCTGTAATCAATGAAGTAGTTAAAAGGTCAGGGGTGGATTCCAGGTGTGTGGTTTTGCATTTGGAAGCTGTTGCTGTGAGCAGACAACATGCGGTCAAAGGAACTCTCAATTGAGGTGAAGCAGAACATCCTCAGGCTGAAAAAAAAGAAAAAATCCATCAGAGAGATAGCAGACATGCTTGGAGTAGCAAAATCAACAGTTGGGTACATTCTGAGAAAAAAGGAATTGACTGGTGAGCTTGGGAACTCAAAAAGGCTTGGGCGTCCACGGATGACAACAGTGGTGGATGATCGCCGCATACTTAATTTGGTGAAGAAGAACCCGTTCACAACATCAACTGAAGTCCAGAACACTCTCAGTGAAGTAGGTGTATCTGTCTCTAAGTCAACAGTAAAGAGAAGACTCCATGACAGTAAATACAAAGGGTTCACATCTAGATGCAAACCATTCATCAATACCAAAAATAGACAGGCCAGAGTTAAATTTGCAGAAAAACACCTCAAGAAGCCAGCTCAGTTCTGGAAAAGTATTCTATGGACAGATGAGACAAAGATCAACCTGTACCAGAATGATGGGAAGAAAAAAGTTTGGAGAAGAAAGGGAACGGCACATGATCCAAGGCACACCACATCCTCTGTAAAACATGGTGGAGGCAACGTGATGGCATGGGCATGCATGGCTTTCAATGGCACTGGGTCACTTGTGTTTATTGATGACATAAGAGCAGACAAGAGTAGCCGGATGAATTCTGAAGTGTACCGGGATATACTTTCAGCCCAGATTCAGCCAAATGCTGCAAAGTTGATTGGATGGCGCTTCATAGTACAGATGGACAATGACCCCAAGCATACATCCAAAGCTACCCAGGAGTTCATGAGTGCAAAAAAGTGGAACATTCTGCAATGGCCAAGTCAATCTCCAGATCTAAACCCAATTGAGCATGCATTTCACTTGCTCAAATCCAGACTTAAGACGGAAAGACCCACAAACAAGCAAGACCTGAAGGCTGCGGCTGTAAAGGCCTGGCAAAGCATTAAGAAGGAGGAAACCCAGCGTTTGGTGATGTCCATGGGTTCCAGACTTAAGGCAGTGATTGCCTCCAAAGGATTTGCAACAAAATATTGAAAATAAAAATATTTTGTTTGGGTTATGTTTATTTGTCCAATTACTTTTGACCTCCTAAAATGTGGAGTGTTTGTAAAGAAATGTGTACAATTCCTACATTTTCTATCAGATATTTTTGTTCAACCCTTCAAATTAAACGTTACAATCTGCACTTGAATTCTGTTGTAGAGGTTTCATTTCAAATCCAATGTGGTGGCATGCAGAGCCCAACTCGCGAAAATTGTGTCACTGTCCAAATATTTCTGGCCCTAACTGTATATATATATATATTATTTTTTTTTTCATAAACAAAGTTGTATGAGGGGATATGTTTTGTTGGACAAGCTGTTAGGGCTAGCGGAACGCACCAAATAATAAGACAGATAGAGTATGGTGCGTTCGCAGCCCGGGGTCCACCGTGCAGAGATGGAACCTGCTGCCAAGTAATGACGGACTATATGGCGGTACTCATAAGTATACACACGTGGGTTAAACTTCACCCAGCGTGAAGGAAGCGATCCTGTTGCGTCACAGGACCGCGGTACCGCACATAGAGCGCGAGCAAGTAGTCAGCGAACTCAACCCCAACTAGGATTGAAGTCCGATTAGACCCTTGCTGGCACAACACCGCAACTGGGTGTGTAAGGAAACTAAACAACAATATTAAGGCACAAGAGTGCATGCGGTGCCGCACTGACGAACGCCACTAACCACCCAGGCTTGGGTAAGGAAAGCACAGAGGAAGTGCACGGTGCCGTACTGGCGGTCACAGCAACTGGACGCTGTAATGTGTGATTCGTGCTGTAGGATAAGTCGGGCGCTAGATAGCAACCATACACCTTCCGTGAACAGACATTCAATAGGGTAGGGGTATCCAAGGACGACTTGCACTCACAACATACACACATTAACAATTGTACACTAGTGCATGGCCGTGCGGTCATGCGCAGTTTTTATAGTTGCAGCACAGGAAGTGGCCACAGAAACTTTGCCCTTCCAAGACCTGCCAAGAGGACCAATGGAATGTGCTGCAGAGCCTGAGCACATGACCCTCGATCTCCAACGGGAGATCTTGCCCTGGGCATGCTCAGTGTGTGCAGACAAGGACTTAGTTCCAGAGAAGTCCGCTCGCTGCTGACCAGCACTGGCTTTAATGGCAGAAGCTGAAGAAGCAGCAGTAACTCTCTGTACAGAGTGAGACTGAGCAAGACGCTGGGACCGACGTCCCTGCTGAGCAGACTCCACTGCGGCTAGATAAGAATGGGAGACCACAGCGGAGATGGCTCGAGATTCCCCCTGTGCAGAAGCGGGAACTCGAGACCTAACATTACCCCCCTCCTAGGGCCTCCCCCTCCTTGGGCCTTGCTACGCTCGAAGGCAGCAATGAGCTGTGGGGCCCGAATGTTTTCAGCAGGCTCCCATGACCTGTCCTCTGGGCCATAACCCTTCCAATCCACCAGATAGAACTTTTTGCCGCGTACCACCTAGCACCCCAAAATAGCGTTCACCTCGTAATCGTCCGTAGACGAACCCGATGTCCCGGCAGATGACTCGGAAAACCAGGACATGTATACGGGTTTCAAGAGGGACACATGAAAGGTGTCGGTGATACCCAAGCGTGGAGGAAGAGCCAAACGGTAGACCACAGGATTAACCCGTTCGAGAACCTTGAAGGGACCCAAGTAGCGAGGAGCAAACTTAGTGGACTCAACTCGCAGCCTGATGTTACGGGCGGAGAGCCACACCAAGTCGCCAGGAGCAAAGGTCGGAGCGGGGCGCCGATGAACATCGGCGGAGGACCTCATTCTCTCCTTGGAGGCCCGAATGGCATCCTGTGTGCGGTCTCAAATGTCCCGTGCCTCCACAGCCCAGTCTGCCACCCTGGAGTCAGCAGAAGACACAGGCATGGGCACAGGAACACGCGGATGCTGGCCGTAATTTAGGAGGAATGGAGTCTGACCGGTGGAGTCGGCTACGGCATTGTTAAGTGCAAACTCTGCCCACGGTAGCAAGGATGCCCAGTCATCCTGCCTGGCAGAAACAAAATGTCGTAAATATGTGACCAAGGTCTGGTTGGCCCTCTCTACCAACCCATTCGTCTCGGGATGATATGCCGAAGAGAGATTCAACTCAATACTGAGTAGACGACAAAGCTCTCTCCAGAATCGAGACGCAAACTGGGGACCCCGGTCACTAACAATTTTGTCTGGCATACCGTGTAGGCGAAAGATATGCTTGACGAACAAGACAGCCAACGCCCGTGCAGAAGGTAGCCGTGGAAGAGGCACCAAGTGCACCATTTTGGAAAAATGGTCGGTGATCACCCAGATAATGGTGCAGTTACGAGACTTGGGTAAGCCCACCACAAAGTCCATCCCGACCATCTCCCAGGGCCTGTCCGCCACCGGCAGAGGATAAAGCAAACCAGCTGGCCGTTGCCGAGGAGTCTTGTTCTTGGCGCAAGAGACACACGCCCGAACATACTCTGCGACATCACGAGCCATATGCGGCCACCAGTATGTCCTCGCCAGTAACTCAGATGTCCTTTTGGTACCAAAACGTCCACCCACCCTGGACGAGTGTGCCCAAGAGAGAACCTCCGGTCGCAAACTGGATGGAACAAAAGTCTTGTCCGGGGGCACAGACTCTAGCGAAACCGGGGCCACAGTTCTCAAGCTCTCGGTGGGGACAATAAGCCGAGGCTCCTCCTCCGCAGATGACACAACGGAGCGAGAGAGAGAGCGTCGGCCCGAATGTTCTTCTCCCCAGAAAGAAAATGGAGGGTGAAATGAAACCGGGAGAAGAATAAGGACCATCTGGCCTGGCGAGAATTCAACCGCTGGGCTGTCTGCAGGTACACCAAATTTTTATGGTCTGTGAAGACTTGGAAGGGAAAACGTGCTCCCTCCAAGAGATGTCTCCACTCCGAGAAAGCCAACTTCATGGCTAGCAACTCCCTGTCCCCGATGGAATAATTCCTCTCTGCTGGTGAGAAGGTCTTGGAGAAAAAGAAGCAAGGATGCTTCCGACCTTGAGCATCCTTTTGGAAGAGGACTGCTCCAGCACTAACAGAAGAGGCATCCACCTCCATGATAAATGGCTTATCAACATCGGGGCGATGTAGGATGGGAGCGCTAGCGAAGTGTGACTTTATAGAGTTAAAGGCCTTGGAGACCTCCTCAGACCACAATTTGGGATTCGCCCCCTTCTTGGTGAGGGCAACCAAGGGAGCTACCAAAGTTGAAAAGTGCGAAATGAACTGGCGATAATAATTAATGAACCCCATAAAGCGCTGCACTGCTTTAAGAAAATGGGGTTCCTGCCAGTCCATCACAGCCTGTAGTTTGGCAGGATCCATAGCCAATCCCTGGGCAGAGATGATGTAGCCCAGGAAAGGTAAGGACTCCTGCTCAAACATACACTTCTCCAACTTGGCATAGAGGGAGTTTGCCCGTAGGAGGTCGAAGACTTTGCAAACATCTCTCCGGTGGGAGTCAATATCTGGAGAGTAGATGAGAATATCATCCAGATAGACTACGACCGAGGTGGAAAGCATATCCCGGAAGATATCGTTCACAAAGTCTTGGAAAACGGCTGGGGCATTACAGAGCCCGAAGGGCATCACCAGATATTCATAGTGCCCATCCCTGGTGTTAAAAGCCGTCTTCCATTCGTCCCCCTCACGGATGCGAATCAGGTTGTAAGCACCCCGCAGATCTAGTTTAGTAAATACCCTTGCTCCCCGAAGCCTATCGAAGAGCTCAGATATCAAGGGCAAAGGATACTTATTTTTAACGGTGATGGCATTAAGACCCCTGTAGTCTATGCATGGACGCAATTCCCCATTCTTCTTCTGCACGAAGAAGAACCCTGCCCCAGCAGGTGACACTGACTTCCTAATGAATCCTCTTGCCAGATTTTCCTGGATGTACTGTGACATTGCCTCCGTCTCCGGGAGAGATAGCGGATAGACTCGACCCCGGGGAGGCTCAGCACCAGGCAAGAGATCAATAGGACAGTCATAGGGGCAATGGGGCGGAAGGATCTCTGCCGCCTTCTTGGAGAACACGTCTGCATAAGACCAATACTGCTTGGGGAGAGAGGAAAGATCTGCGGGTACCTCTGTAGTAGCAACCTGAACGCACTCCCTCTGACACCTACCCCCACAAGATTCGCCCCATCCCAGGATTCTGCCAGAGGACCACTCGATATGAGGAGAGTGGTACCGTAGCCAAGGTATTCCCAACAGGACCTCATCAATTCCCTCAGGAATGACGAGCAGAGATATAATCTCCTGATGAGATGGCGACATGGACAGAGTAAAAGGGATGGTCTGGTGTGTTATCTGTGAGGGCAGTGTCGACCCATTCACCACTCGTACCGTTACTGGTTGAGCTAGCATAACCAGGGGTATTGCGTGACGTTGGGCGAAGGCAGAAGACATAAAATTGCCCTCCGCCCCAGAATCCACGCAGAGCTCTACCGAGTGGGAGAATGAGCCTATAGTAATTGTCCCCTTAAAGGACAATTTAGAGGCAAACGTCGCCGTGTCTAGTGTACCTCCACCTACTACCACTAGACGCTGACGTTTCCTCGACCGCTGAGAACATCTGGTGGCTAGATGTCCTGACTGCTGGCAAACATGACAGACCTTGAGTGCACAAGCGGTCCGGGACTTAGATCCGGCTTGTGACACTTCCCTGGCCTCATGTGACTCAGGGACCAGGACCGGAGATTCCAGAGGTTTGGCGAAGGTAGGAGCCAGCCGAAACCTCTGCCTACACTGGGCTCGCTCTAACCTCCGCTCGTTAAAACGGAGGTCAATTCGAGTGGAGACAGTTATTAACTCCTCCAGTGTGGCAGGAACCTCCCTAGTGGCCAGAGCGTCCTTAACTTGGTCAGCCAGGCCCCTCCAAAATATGGGGATAAGAGCTTTATCCGACCAATCCAGCTCAGAAGCTAAAGTGCGGAATTGGACGGCAAAATGACTGACCAAGGACTCACCCTGAGTTAATGCCAGCAGTTGGAGCGCAGTATCATGGGTGACTTGAGGTCCTAAAAAGACCTGTTTCAGAGTGCTCAGAAACAGCGGAGCACTCTGCACCACATGATCGCCACGCTCCCACAGCGGCGTAGCCCATTCCAATGCCCTGTCCGACAAGAGAGACACTATAAATCCCACCTTAGCCCGCTCTGTGGGAAAATGTGCAGCCAGGAGCTTGAGGTGAATAGAGCACTGACTCACAAATCCCCTACAAAATTTGCTATCACCAGAAAATTTTTCTGGCAGCGGGAGGCGAGAAAATGTCGGAGCAGGGGTGGCAATGGACAGGGTTGCTGCAGCCACGCTAGCAGCCTGTACAGCAACTGCGGTAACATCCACAGCTGAGGTTGCGCTCTCAAGAGCCGCCAACCTACCCTCCAGCTGCTGGATATACCGCAAGGATTGCTGTTTGTCCGTCATTACTAGCCAGACCCTGGCGCTAGTGTAATGTTAGGGCTAGCGGAACGCACCAAATAATAAGACAGATAGAGTATGGTGCGTTCGCAGCCCGGGGTCCATCGTGCAGAGATGGAACCTGCTGCCATGTAATGACGGACTATATGGCGGTACTCATAAGTATACACACGTGGGTTAAACTTCACCCAGCGTGAAGGAAGCGATCCTGTTGCATCACATGACTGCGGTACCGCACATAGAGCGCGAGCAAGTAGTCAGCGAACTCAACCCCAACTAGGATTGAAGTCCGATTAGACCCTTGCTGGCACAACACCGCAACTGGGTGTGTAAGGAAACTAAACAACAATATTAAGGCACAAGAGTGCATGCGGTGCCGCACTGACGAACGCCACTAACCAGCCAGGCTTGGGTAAGGAAAGTACAGAGGAAGTGCACGGCGCCGTACTGGCGGTCACAGCAACTGGACGCTGTAATGTGTGATTCGTGCTGTAGGATAAGTCGGGCGCTAGATAGCAACCATACACCTTCTGCGAACAGACATTCAATAGGGTAGGGGTATCCAAGGACGACTTGCACTCACAACATACACACATTAACAATTGTACACTAGCGCATGGCCGTGCGGTCATGCGCAGTTTATATAGTTGCAGCACAGGAAGTGGCCACAGAAACTTTGCCCTTCCAAGACCTGCCAAGAGGACCAATGGAATGTGCTGCAGAGCCTGAACACATGACCCTCGATCTCCAACGGGAGATCTTGCCCTGGGCATGCTCAGTGTGTGCAGACAAGGACTTAGTCCCAGAGAAGTCCGCTCGCTGCTGACAAGCACTGGCTTTAATGGCAGAAGCTGAAGAAGCAGCAGTAACTCTCTGTACAGAGTGAGACTGAGCAAGACGCTGGGACCGACGTCCCTGTTGAGCAGACTCCACCGTGGCTGGATAAGAATGGGAGACCGCAGCAGAGATGGCTCGAGATTCCCCCTGTGCAGAAGCGGGAACTCGAGACCTAACACAAGCTATATTTTTTATTGGTGCCATGTTTGGGTACATACAACTTTTTTATAATTTTTTATTTTATTTGTCTGGGTTGCTGAAAGAGCAAAAATCAGCAAATATTGTTCTTATTTTTTTTTAAGTTGTTCACTGTATGGTTTAAGTAAAGATATGGTTTTGTAATACTGGTCGATATCATAACTGTGATATCCTATTTGTATCTTTTTTTGCAACTATTGCATAATAAATTCACCATTTAATGAAAATTAGTTGTTTTTCTTTTGTGACGTTCTGAGAGTCACAACTTTATTTTTTATGTTGTATGGAGGCTATGTGTTGTTTTTTTTTGCATGATAAGTTGTAGCTTAAAATGGTACAATTTTTGGATATATGCAATTTTTTGATCACTATTTTATTTTTTATTTTATTATTTGTGAAGCAAGAGGAACAAAAACACCTATGATTTTTCTCATTCTTTTACCAGCTTTCGCCATGCAGTAAAAATAACAATATGGTGTTGAAGTATGCATAATTTCATATGCGGTAATCTTACATATGTGATGTTTTTAAGATAAGTTTATGTTTTTCCAATTTAAATCTTTTTCTGGGAAAGTCGGGAGCGAGTTTTTCCTTTTTTTTTTTTAAAAAAAAAAAAGATTTTTTTTTCAATACTTATTAGTCCCCCAGTGGGATGTGAACATGTTACCCTATGAGGAAATAAACTGAATTTGTTATGTAGTGCAGTGTATTCTACTATCATTGCAAATGCTAGGATTTCATCAGCTCACCCAACCAGATGTATTAGAGTCCAATTCCCAATAGACATGTGCAGAGCATAGATCACCACCAAGTTCCTGCCGGCCGACTCCCAGGTGAAAATGCAAATCACTCACTTGTCTAGCTCATGCAAATATTCAACATTTTCATGAGCTGGTCAAGTGAGTGATTTGCATTATACTATCCTGTCACTGTTTCATTGACTGGTAATCTATAAGATCCGTTACCAGCCGAATTTGATTGGTTCTAGAAAATTGCAGACTAAGAGTCCTTTGTCAGGCATCCAGCTGCCATCCAGGGCTGACAGAGGGAACTTTTGACAGCAGCATGAGGGATTAAGCTGCTGGGCTTGGTGACAATGCCGACCCTATCAGTTACAGCATGAGTCTTGCCGTGTATACAGTGGGGGAAATAAGTGTTTGATCCCTTGCTGATTTTGTAAGTTTACCCACTGACAAAGAAATGAACAGTCTATAATTTTAAGGGTAGGTTAATTTTAACATTGAGAAATAGAATATCATAAATAAATTCCAGAAAATCACATTGCATAAATTATATAAATTTATTGGCATTTTGCAGTGAGAAATAAGTATTTGTTACCCTACCAACCATTAAGAGTTCTGGCTCCTACAGACCAGTTAGACGCTCCTAATCGACTCATTACCTACATTAAAGACAGCTGTCTTACATAGTCACCTTTATAAAAGACTCCTGTCCACAGACTCAATAATCAGTCAGACTCTAACCTCTACAACATGGGCAAGACCAGAGAACTTGTCAGGGACAAGATCATAGACAGGCACAAAGCTGGGATGAGCTACAAAACCATAAGTAAGACGCTGGGTGAGAAGGAGACAACTGTTGGTACAATAGTAAGAAAATTGAAGAAATGCAAAATGACTGCCAATCGACATTGATCTGGGGCACCATGCAAAATATTACCTCGTGGGGTATCCTTGATAATGAGCAAGGTGAGAAATCAGCCTAAAACTACATGGGGGGAACTTGCTAATGATCTCAAGGCAGCTGGAACCACAGTCACCAAGAAAGCCATTGGTAATAGATTATGCTGTAACGGTTTAACATCTTGCAGTGCCCGCAAGGTCACCCAGCTCAAGAAAGCACATATGCAGGCCCATCTGAAGTTTGCCAATGAACACCTGGATGATTCTGTGAGTGATTGGGAAAAGGTGCTGTGGTCAGATGAGACAAAAATTGTGCTCTTTGGTATTAACTCAACTTGCCGTGTTTGGAGGAAGAAAAATGCTGCCTATGACCTAAAGAACACCGTCCCCACTGTCAAGCATGGAGGTAGAAACTTTTAGGTTTTGGGAGTGTTTCTCTGCTAAGGGCATAGGACTACTTCACCCCATCAATGAGAGTATGGATGGAGCCATGTAAAATCCTGAGTGACAACCTCCTTCCCTCCACCAGGACATTAAAAATGGGTCATTGCCAAGCAACAGCCTCAAAATCTTAATGATTTAGAGATGATCTGCAAAGAGGAGTGGACCCAAATTCCTCCTGACATGTGCGCAAACCTAATCATCAACTACAAAAAAGTCTGAATGCTGTGCTTGCCAACAAGGGTTGGTAATAAGTCTAGTTTGCCAGAGGGATCAAATAGTTATTTGTCACTGCAAAATGCAAATAAATTTATATAATTTATGCAATGTGATTTTCTGGATTTTATTTTTAACATTCTATCTCTCAATGTTAAAATTAACCTGCCCTTAAAATTATAGACTGTTCATGTCTTTGTCAGTGGGCAAACTTACAAAACCAGCAAAGGATCAAATACTTACTTGTCCTTATGTATACCCATACAGGAGCAGTACCATGCCATCAGCAAGACATGCATAGCTATTATGGAGCACAAAGTGACATATGCTCATAACACATATGTAAACCATTTAGCATTAAGGGTTTAACAAGAAGCAGAAGAACAATAAGTTATATAATACTGAATTGTTCTGCACTGAATGTATTTTCTGAAATGTAAAGAACTCAATACAATCATCATGACTACAACTGTCTGACAGCTAATGGGACGTTCAGCATCCGAAGGTTAGGATAGCAGTAAGATGAAGCGTGATGGACAGGCATGGAAGCTTCCCTTGGGCACCGGTCATAAATATGCTACCTTCACATTTGTAGTGGCACTAGGCTGATTTTGAATAGGCTGGCTGTCTCATTGGTATTACCAAACCTGTGTAGTTGCCGTCTTTACTTGGGCCCACTGCACCATGACAGAGCATTTGATTCAAGGCCTAGACAGGTAGACAGGTAAGCACCTTTGCCTGTTTTTTTCATGTGTTTTCTAGAATAGTGGATTTTTTTCCTCTTTTTTCTCCTTTTGTGATTTTGAATATGACGTAGATAAGCAAATATTTATTTATCTATTTTCTATTTCTTACAACTCCTTATATGTTGATTTTTAAAATTTAATGTCGACATTTCCAATTTAGATTGTTTTATATATTATTAGATATGCATTTAGAAATATGTACATATATATCCTTAAATGTTGATTTATCATTTTCAATGTAGACTTTACAAATGTAGATTGTTACAGATATTTCTGCATGAACACAAAAAGCATGTTAGAAATGAGTGAATCTTTTGAAATTCGAATTTGCCGTCTTCACCACATTTTCTTAAAATATTTGATTAACAATGAATAAATTTGAGCAAATTTAAATATTGGAAGGCATGTAATTGCTCAGATAATACGTATGGAAGAGAAGAGATACAGGGAGAACCTCGCTGACCATAACAATTTTCAATTTACAAACGAGAGGGAGAGAGGACCCTGCTGACTACAAGGGCTTACACTCTACAGAAAAGAGAAAGAC